>NC_022010.1:14402286-14413760 GCF_000317375.1 Microtus ochrogaster
GGAACTAGCTCTTGTAGACCAGGCTGGTCTCGAACTCACAGAGATCCGCCTGCCTCTGCCTCCCAAGTGCTGGGATTAAAGGCGTGCGACACCACCGCCCGGCAGCAACTTTCTTTTTATTTATGTTCTTTATGTTTATGGGTGCTTTGTCTATGTATATTTGCACACCAGAAGAAAGCATTGGATCCCCTGCAACTACAGTTATAGATGGTTACAAACTACCATATGGGTGTTGGGAATAGAACTCAGCACCTCTAGAAGAGCAAACGGTACTCTTAACTACTGAGCTATCCCTTCAGCCTCTTCTCTGAAATCTTGTACAGGAAAAAAAAGACATAAGACCCTAATAATTCAGTGTGGGGCAGGCAACTACTACCGGGCTCCTGCCAACTGACATGGCTCAAGAGACAAATCCAGTGCTGCCAAAGTTTTGATTTTCTAGAAAGGTCAAAAACTGAGGGCTTTGACAGGAGAACAGCCTCTAATTTTTGAGTGTTAAACACTAGTTCATAACATTTAACCAGGGGCTGGAAAGATGGACCAGCAATTAGAAGGACGGCTGCTCTTTCAAAGGACCCAGGTCCAATGCCAGCACCACATAGATGCTCACAACCTTTTGTAACTCTGGTCCCAGGGCATCTACTGCGCTCTTCTGGCCTTTGCAGGCACCGGGAACACATGCTATAGGCAGCAGGCAAAACAAGCATACATATAAATAAACAGTGAAACTAAATGAAGAACCACCATGCCGTCCATCAGGGCCTGCCTGGAAGCCAGTCCTGCATGCACTGCCATCTCAAAGACAGCCTGGCACTGTCATTCCGTTTGCCAGCCCACACCTGGCATCCAGGGGTCACAGACTCTCCATCTCTGCAGGAGCTTTGACCGTGGGCTGTTTGTTTACCTAACCTGGCTTGTCACTGTAGAGCAAAGAGGAGGCCCTCAGGCATTACAGGACTTGGGGGCTCAGCCCACAGAAGCAAATGTGAGGGGAAAAAAACAAACTGACTCCAGATGAGGAAGGTTTAAAGCAGAGTCAGTGTCATAGAGGTCACCACGACTAGAAAAGCCACACTGAGCAGGAAAGGCCACGGGGAGCCCCAGAACCTCCAGAATCGCCTGCATAATCTATATCCACCACGCAGCTGTGCGGGAGAGGAGGAATGGCTTGGTCGCTAACACATTACAGCTCCACTTCAGGATTCAAAAGGCTTTCATCTCCTGGGTAAATGTTTCTGCAGCAATTGATTCAAAACCAAGTTAAGCTGTCATAAATGTACCATGCTCACGCTCGCTGGTGACTAGAAGAAACTGGGACAGAGCGGATGAGACCTCTCTGCATTATTTTCCCAATTTCAATGCAAGCCTAGGACTAGTCCTTAAGAAAAGTCCCTGTTTAAGAGTACAATAACACATGAGAATACTTTCTCAAAAGAATACTAAAAAGAGGGAATTGTTCAACCATGTTCTTTACATATAATAAAGTCATGAAGATGATATAAAATTACCACAGAGAGTAGAACAGTGTAAAAAGTCCAGAAATAGGCTAAGCCTAACTGAAAACCTACGCTGGGATTGGGGTGTAGTTCAATGGTACAGTAAGTACTCAGCATCAGGTCCTATGTTCCACCCCCAGCAACGCAGAGGCACAAGAGTGTGCGGGCGCGTGCACACACGTGCACACACACACACACACACACACACTGATGCATTTCAAGTTAATGGGAAAAAATGGTGTTAAAACATGAAGTTAATTATTTGAACAAAAATCCGCATTTCTCAAACTTCCCCAAGGTCCTGCTAATAGTGTGGAAGAGAGTGGGCCACTCACTGGGGCTTAGAGGTCTAGAGTAAAGCCCAGAATTTCCTCACACCTGGCTGTCTTAGGGTGGCTTTCCTGTTCTCGGCATTTCCTGTTTTTTTTTTTTTTGTTTTTTGTTTTTTGTTTTTTGTTTTTTGTTTTTCGAGACAGGGTTTCTCTGTGGTTTTGGAGCCTGTCCTGGAACTAGCTCTTGTAGACCAGGCTGGTCTCGAACTCACAGAGATCCGCCTGCCTCTGCCTCCCGAGTGCTGGGATTAAAGGCGTGCGCCACCAACGCCCGGCTTTCCTGTTGTTTTAATGTAAACTGAGCCTTCTTGAAACCAGAATATTCAGGGTAAAGAGGATGCTCTGAGGTGCTCAATCATCACACTGTGGCTTTAAGAAACCTTGCATCTTACTCTGCATACTATTTTTATGAAGAAGGCCTCATTACCAAAACACTCTGCAGATGTAGCCAGAGCTGGAGTGCATTCAATGGAAATGATTAAGTGCAAATGGCGGGTGATTAATCTCCTGGTGTAACTGGGATGGAGGACTGGTTATCTACCAGTGCCAAGAAAAAGATGCTCACATCCTCATCTCCAAAGCCGGGGCACACGTGACCTCATGAAACAAAACAGAGCGCACAGGTCAGGTATAATTAAGGATCTTGAAAGGAGGGTTGAGCCAGGAGGGCCTGATATCATCCCAAGGTCTCAACAAGTTAAAGAGGGAGACAGGAGGACCACAGAAAAAGACGAGATAACAGACCAAAGGCTAGAAAGATATGATCACTACTTCTAAAGACAGAGGATGGCCGAGAGCCAAGAGACACAGGTGGCCTCAGGAAAGACAAAAAATACACCCTGCCCCCAGTCTAGGGGGAGCCAGCCCTGCTGACACCTTGATTTTGTCAGTGAGGCTATCTGGACGTCTCACCTCCAGAGCAGTCAGAGACATGTGTCTGTAGCCTGTCAGGGCAGAAACACAAGCCTAAAACCCTCTCCAGGCGCCACGCTCTGCTAGCTTCTTCATTAAAACCAACAAGCACATAGGAGACTCACTTAGGACAGTGCGGGCCGCAGTGGACTAGTCTGCCCAGCTTTCCTGGCAGGCAGGGGGACTGTGAGAGAAAAATGTTAATTGACACAAAGAGTTGAGGGTAGGGTGCCAAGACCCTTCCTTCTGTCACCTGCCTCCTGCCCTGAAGAAGAGGCAGAGACTGATTTCTGCTGACCCTTGTACTGCATGCATACTTCAAGGGTCCCCACTGAGCGCCAGTCCAGGTCTTTTCTGTTTGAATGGTGGGAGTCAGGTCAGTACCCTAAGAAGCTGAACCTAACCTCCTTCATGGATTTGATGGGGCTGGTAAGCAATACTGATATGGGCTTCCACTGTTAATTCAATAAACTTCCCATAAGGAAGGAAAGTTCCGTTCCTTGCTTTTTGCTTTCTTGTACAGCCCAGACTGGCCTCAACTCCTGATCATTACAGCTGGGCACCACCTCGCCCAGCCTGAACCAAGGTTTTGATTTTTGTATTTTGGGTTTGTTTGTTTTAGACAGGGTCTCTCTACAAATTGCTGTCATGGGACTAGCTCTGTAGGCCAGACTGGCCTTGACGTCACAGAGATCTGCCTGTTTCTGCCTCTTGAGTGCTGGGATTAAAGATGTGCGCCACCACACCAGGCTTTGAAGGAAAGTACTTAAAATAGAAAACTAAAACCATTTACATGGGACTCTTCAGTTCTCAGTCACGCAAGGGTAACAAGATAGTTTGTCACAGCAGAAAAACTTCGTAATGCTCAACACCAGTCATTCCCCTGGGTCTTCAGCACCCCAGCACAGGCTGAGCCAGAGCCCAGCAAGGGTCACTCACAGATGATGTTGTGCCTTGCTGTTCGGACCTGGTACAAGTCCACATCTGCCCGGGGATAGCCTTCACAGTCCACCAGCGGCTCGTTCATCCCAATTCCTTTTTGCTGGAGAAAAGACATGTGGTTAAACAGGTAAGAACATCGTGAGGCAATTACCTAGTCCCTTGTCCTTCTAACTCATGACAAAAGTGACAGTAAGGGCCGCACAGTAATCTCTTTAGCACACACCAGGCTCTTTAGCTGTGTCCTTGCAGCTACCCTCTGCAGTGGGTACCAATGAAAACAGGGAGGCAATAAAGATGAGCCAGTGGATAAAGATCTGCCATCAAGATGAACAATGAGTTCAGTTCCTGGGCCCACATAGAGGCAGAAGAGGAACACAAATCCCACAAAGTTGTCCTCTGACCTCCACACACTCTGTCACCAGCGCCCCTCACACGGTACACACATTAATAAAATGAAGTCTCTAAAATCATAATGCAAGCGATGCATGAGAACAGTGCACACAGAGCGAAGATCCCAGGGCTGGACTGCAGCTCAGAGCACAGCACCTGACTGGTATATGCAAGACCTTAGATTTGATTCTCTGCAGTATAAAAAATTAATAAACGGGGCTGGGGCTATAAGATGTAGCTCAGTTGCTATAGTGCTTGCCTAGCATGCATAAAACCCTGGTCTCCACCCCCAGCATTGCATAAGCCACTGTGGTGGTGAATGATGGGGAGGCAGGAGGATCAGAAGTCTGAGGTCATACTTGGTTACACAGTATGTTCAGTATCAGTCTGGGATACATTAGATCTCTCTAAAACCAATTAATTAAAGTTACAACAAAACACTCAAAGAGCCTTCAGAGGTTCCCTCCAGTCCCATCCCCGGCCTGACCCCTCCTACTCTTCCCTCCCAGCAGCTGACACCTTGCTGAAGCCTTGAAACAGGAGGGAGTAAACATTACAGAGATAAAGCTGGGGCCAGGTTTGGACTCTTCAAAAAATAAATACATAAATAAAAAGAAGAGGCCTACCAAGATTCTTTTCATCACTTGATGGTACTGGTCACCACCAGACAAAGAAACTAAGTGGCTGGGAATTAGGGAAAGGGGAGAGCTTTTGCATTTGATATCCATTAGAGGTTCTGAATCTGAACATTGGGAATATATTCCCTACTCAAAACAATCCATCCATGTTACTGCTTTCTAGTCAGCTGCACTGTGTTGACTCAGGCTGTTCTCAGTTCTCTAGCCTCAGCCTCCTGAGCCGCTGGAACAGAGGCTCTGCTATTTTCTCTAGTGTTTATGTGAAGTATACTCTCACACTATAGCTCAAGTTGACCTCATACTCACGGTAATCCTCCTGCTTCAGCCTCTCAAGTACTGGGATTACAGGCCTGAGCCACCACACCTGAAGTTTGTTCTGAAGTTCCCACATCAATCAGTGCACAGAGCATGCTTTGCACTGAGGTGGGCAGGAGCTGCCCAGCTGCCTAGACTTGGAGCTCAATCCCAGTTCTGTTATACACAAGCTGGGCATCTTTGTCTAAGACACAGTCCAAGGCTCAGTTCCTCAGCCACACGCCGGGAACACAACACTCCCCCGCTGAAAGACTAACACACAGACTTGAATGAACGCCTAGCAGAGAGCCAGGCCATGCAATATGGTGACTGAATAGCAGCTCCCAAATATGTCCACATCCTGCTCCCCAGAACCACTGTGACTTTGTGAGGAAGGATGGGATCAAGCCACAGATCTCAAGGTAAGCAGAGACAGGAGGATTGTGCCAGTTCTCTTCAGTTCTCCAGCACTCAAGGACAATACTCCCATTTGGGGCTAGTTGTTACAAGTCTAGGCTCCAGACTAATCTGGGATTAAAACAGTTGTAATATAACAGAATTCATATACACATAGCGGAACCACTGAAAATATACAAGCCCATGGTTTGCAATATGTTCAAGAGTTAATCACCACCACCACAATCAGTTTTAGTACATTTGCATCAACACCCTCCTAAAAAAGAAAAAAACCAAACAACCTTGGACAGCCCACTCCAACAATCCCAGCATTCAGGAGACTGAGGCAGGAGGATATGGAATTCAAAACCAACTTGACGCTGGGCGGTGGTGATGCACGCCTTTAATCCCAGCACTTGGGAGGCAGAGGCAGGCAGATCTCTGTGATTTCAAGACCAGCCTGGTCTACAAGAGCTAGTTCCAGGACAGGCTTCAAAGCTACAGAGAAACCCTGTCTCGAAAAACCAAAAAAAAAAAAAAAAAACCTGACTACAAACCAAGACCTTATCTCAAAAAAAGAAAGAAAAGGAAAAGAAAAAGGGGGTTTTCTTAAAGACACGGGAGGGGCATGTAGAGACAGCATGACCAACCTCCCTTAGACCCATGAGCAGACACTTGCATCCTCCCCGTCCCAAACCTCTGCAACCACTAAACTACTGCACTGGAGAGGTTTGGAGACTCTAGAAAAATGTCTGAGACTTATAATCAACATAGGGAGAAGGTTTATTTGGGCTCACAGTTTTCAAGTTTCAGTACAGAACTGGACAGTAACATAGTATATATGTATGTAGTATGTATATATGTATGTTATTTTTGGACACTCATTGTTTTTAGCTTTATGCACAGGCAGAACATCCACATGGAGGAAACCACTTCCATCATCCTGGGAGCAAAAAACAGAAAGGACTGTGGCTCCACTACTTCTGCATGCTTCCAATGATCAACAGTAACTACCCCAGCAAGGACACACCTCCAATGATCAACAGTAACTACCCCAGCAAGGACACACCTCCAATGACCCACAGTAACTACCCCAGCAAGGACACATCTCCAATGACCTACAGTAACTACCCCACCAAAGGCATGCCTCCAAAGACCTACAGAGCTCCATCTCTTAAAGGTTCCACCATGCCTCAAGAGCATCACCCCGGACACCAAACTTTTAATATTCAGGTCTTTAGGGGAGACTTCAGAGATTCAGAACAGGACATTTCATATACATAGAACCACACTCACACACTCTTATAAGCCCAACATGTGGCAAGCCAAAACAGAAAAATTACAAAATTACAGAGTGAGTTCAAGCCTAGTCTGGATTCTTACCCAGATGTGTATCAAATAAACAAGCAGGTGTAGTGGTGCTGACCTATAATCCCAGCACTCAGGAGGCTTAAGCAGGAAGATTGCCAAGAGTTCAAGGTTAGCCTGGGCTATATAGTAAGTACAGGGAACTAGCCAGAAGCACACAGTAAAATGTGAGAGAAGACATACAATTCATGGTGTTTTGTAAGTTCTTTATCACAATGTTTTTGAGGTTCATTTACATTATAGCATGACTATTACTAATTATAGTATGATTAATTCACTATTCCTTTTATTATTCCAAATAATAGCCCACCATATGGGTAGACTATATCTGTTACCTGAAGAATAACTGTGTCATTTTCCACTTCTTGGATATTTTAAACAATGTGTATGAATTTTGGGAGGAATATATATTTGCAACTATCATAATTATCACATTGGAGGAATGGAGTTTTTTTGGGGTTATATAACTGTTTAATTTTTTTGAGAAGCTGCTAAACAATTTTGGACAGCAGTTACACCATCTTACAGTTGTATGAAGCTTCCTATTTCTCCGTGTTCCCCCTAAGATATTACCTACATTTTCATTATACCCATCCCTAGCAAGTATAAAGTAGTATCTCGCTATGATTACATTTCCTTAATAGCTATACTTAGCATGTCTCGCTTTTAAGATTTATTTTGTGTATGAGTGTTTTGCCTCTATGTATGCATGCGAACCATGTGTATACAGTGACCACAATGGTCAGAAGAGGCATCAGGTCCCCGAAAGAGGAGTCAGAACTGGTTTTAAGTTACCATAAGGGTGCCGGAAACTGACTCCAGGCCCTCTAAATGATCTTGATCAGTGAGTTGTCTCCAGGGCCTGTTCCAGATGCGTTATGTGCTTATCAACCATACATATTTTATTTGAGGAATGTCCATTTATAGCCTATGTCTTTTGCTAACTTTTTTATTTACTTGTGTATTTATTGCTGCTTTTACTATATCCCAGGCATTAGCTTCTTATTGGATGATCTGCAACCACTGTCTCCTCTTTTCACATTCGTGACTAAGTACTATGAAATGCAAGGTTTTATGTATTTTTTTTTTTAATGAGTGACCTGTCTGCATGCATGCCTGCAGGCCAGACGAGGGCATCAGATCCCATTACAGATGGTTGTGAACCACCATGTGGTTGCTGGGAATTGAACTCAGGACTTCTGGAAGAGCAGCCAATGTGTTCTTAACCAGAGTCATTTCTCCAGCCCCAAAATGAAAGGTTTTAATACTTGTATCATTTTCCTCTCTCTTTACCTTTTCTCTCTCTCTCTCTCTCTCTCTCTCTCTCTCTCTCTCTCTCTCTCTCTCTCTCTCTTTCTCAGCAGGGTCTTACTACATAGCCTAGGCTTCCTACCAAGAGCCTGTTTCAAAAAAAACAAACAAAAAATCAGAGCAGATATTTATGCTAAAAGCCCTCAGCAATCATACAATAAATTAAAGGCAGTTAACACACACTATCGCCTTATATTTAAGAGAAACTAGCAAATAGCCTCAGATTCCATGTGCAATGTAATTATAAATTTCCCTCTTCTTATTTGGTTTTTATCGCATGTGCATGTGTGTGAATGCACCCGTGTGTGCACATACGCATGTGCAGTTAGAGGACAAGCTCCGGGGACATCCTCGGGAACATCATCTACCTCCTTTGAGATAGGGTGTCTCACTGGCCTGGAACTCATCAATCAGGCTAAACTGGCTGTCCAGAAACCCTGGCGATCTTCCTGTCTCCACCTCTCCAGTTGGGATTACGAACATGAACAACTATACCCGTGGATTCTAGGGGCTGAACTCAGGTCTTCAGGGATGCACTTTACAAACAGAGCTCTATCTCCAGTATCTCCCCTCCCCCACCCCACCGCTGTTAAGACGGGATCTTGCTATTTCACTACATAGCCCTGGAACTCTGTGTAGACCACACACTGGCCTTGAACATGGGACAATCTCCCAGCCTTTGCCTCCTAAGTACTGAGATTGCTAGTATACATCACCACATCCGGCTAAATGGTAAACAGGAGGCCAATACCAAAGAATAATAATACATGAGATGTTTGATTCTACTTGACCAACCCCGAGGGCTGAAACCCACTTGTGACTTTAAGCAAATGACTTCTCCTTTCATATGTATAAATATTTATATGAATAGACACACATTTTTAAAAAGTGATTTGTGTTTGTTACCATGTCTGTTTAAACGTATCCACGAGGGTATGGAGTTAGAGGTGTCTGTGGGACGTGTGGACTGTTATATAGTAGGGGCTAGATCTGATCTCCAGTCCTCATGATTGTGCAGCCCTTGTAACTACTGCACTCTCTCTCCAGCCCCTGATTTTGCCTCTTTGAGCTTCAGGGGCACATACCAACTGAGCAGAGTAGCTGTGACAGTTTCCTGATAGCACACACAGTCAGTACGGTTCGGGCGTCGGGTCAGCACCTGGTAAGACGGTACCTAGTGGTACTGCTGTGGACTATCAGCTAAGCTGTGTCACGTTGTTTAGGCTGTGGAACATCTGTTTAATGATGCAGAGATGTGTTGCTTTCTTTTATGTTCCATTTGTTTTCCCCTGTGAAGCTGTGTTACGTTGCCTGCCTAAAACACATGATTGGTCTAATAAAGAGCTGAACAGCTAATAACAGAAGAGGGATAGGCAGGGCTGCAAGGCAGAGAGAATAAACAAGAGGAGGGAGAAAAGGAGAAGGAGAAGAGGATGCCAGGGGCCAGCCACCCAGCCAGTCTCAGAGGAAGATGGAAAGAAAAATATATAAAGAAAGGTAAAAAGCCCAGAAGCAAAAAGTAGTTAAAGAGAAACGAGATAATTTAAGTTAGAAAAGGTGGCTAGCAACAAGCCAGGCTAAGGCTGGGCATTCATAAGTAAGAATAAGACCCCATGTATTTCTTTGGAAGCTGGGTGGCAGACCTCCAAAGAGACAAAAGAAAAAAAAAAACTACATTTAACTAATATCCACAACACGGCACCTCCACGTGAAACATCATCCTCTTAGTCCCTTCTACCCAGCCTATCCGGGTCTGATTTTGTCTCCCCTTCCTCTACAAAGTGACTTGTGATTTTTTTTTTTAAGATTTATTTATGTATTATTTATATAGTGTTCTGCCTGCATGTATACCTGCATGCCAGAAGAGGGCACCAGACCTCATTATAGATTGTTGTAAGCCATCATGTGGTTGCTGGAAATTGAACTCAGGACCTCTGGAAGAGCAGCCAGATCTCATTACAAATGGTTGTGAGTCACCATGTGGTTGCTGGAAATTGAACTCAGGACCTCTGGAAGAGCAGCCAGTGCTCTTAACTAACCTCTGAGCCATCTCTTCAGACCGTGACTTGTGATTTTAAGAAAAAAAAATGTCTGCTTTGGAGGAAGACAAATCATAGAACCTGACCCACCACTGCCACTTCCTAACCTGGCAAGCATTTGCTCCACTCTGGGCCTCAGTTTCCCCCTTTTACAGTAAGGATAATGGGCTTTACCTGACACTCAAAGCAGTCCTTTCTAGCGCTGCCAGGAGTTTTCCTGAAATGCAGAGTCTGTTCCCCACTCCAATTAGAAACTGCATTTTATTTAATTTTTGAGACTGAGTCCAACCAATATAGCCCAGGCTGGCCTCGAGCTAACTATGTGGCCAAGGATAGCCCTGAACTCCAGATCCTCCTGCCTCCACCTTCCAAGTGCTGGGATTACAGGTAAGGCTGCCTCTCCTGGCTATAGCCTAGCCTACCTTTTAAAAGGGGCCCAGTTAATTCTCACTGATGACGTTTATTACGGCCCAACGAAAAGCGGGTGGCAAGGCACGCCAAACCCGGGAACGTAACCCATGGACGGTGACAGAGGTGACTATCATACGCCTCAGCAAATATTCTATCTTTGTGACCATGAAGTTTAACTAATGCTTCAGGCCTGTCATGATGGCTCCGCCCTGTAACTCCTGCACTTGGAAAGCTGAAGCAAGCTCAGGAGTTCGAGGCCAGCGTGGGCTGCATTTAAAAACAAAGTTAAATGCTTCCGCAAATGAAAATAGGTCCCACGTCAAGGGATTGTTAAGGGGTAACGGATGGAAAGCGCTTAGTTAGTGCTTGGCAGGCACCCCTGGGCCTCGCGTCCACAAGCCTCGCCCTCCTCTCCGCCCGGAGCCCTAGCCACACTCACGCTTTCCAGGATGTCGTAATTAGCTTTAATCTGCGCCTCGATCTCCTCCTTGCGGCGCATCAGCTCCTGGATGTCACTGACGGCGGCCGCACGGGCCTCGGAGGACTCTGCCTTACGCGGGGCTTCCTCACCAGACATCGCGGACCACAACCCGCGGCGCCGGACGCTCGGTTTCCCGGCTACGGACGCCGGCAGAGACGGCGACTACGGATCCCTCCAAGGCCCAAATTACCTAGGCAGCGCTGGAGTGCCGGGAAACACAGAGGGTGAAGCTTTGACCACCGGAAGCCCCAGCTAGATACACCACGTGGTTTTGCGATGACTCGGCAGGCACGAGTGGAGGCACGGACAGCCTAGCCCTTTCATACTCTCACTTCCCAGCTGATTTTCTTTCCTTTTTTTCCTTTTCCTTCCTTTCTTCATCCCTCCCTGCCTCCCTCCCTCCTTTCCTCCCTCCTTCCTTCCTTCTTTCTTTTTCTTCTTTTTTTTCTTTTTTTTTTTTTTTT
>NC_022010.1:14414710-14426179 GCF_000317375.1 Microtus ochrogaster
GGGGGTCTTTCATCTGGTGCTAAGCTGCTTAGCAAGCTGGATGGGGGGGGGCTTTCAGTATGTCTTGATCCACCATCAGCACCCCTCCCATTCTGCCTGGGCCCATTCACTTCACACCTTCAAATCCTCATTTGTTTTCCCTTTTTTAAACAACCTACTGAGTATAATGGCCTGTAGTTGATTTTTCTTTGGGCCCCCGATCAGCTCCCAAAGAAAGACGTGGAGATTTATTACCAATTATGAATGTTTGCCCTTTGCTTACTTAGGCTTGTCCCACTGGCTCTTTTAACATAATCTGTTTCTATTCATTTGCCTTTTGCCTTGGGCTTTTTACCTTCCCTTCAGTATGTCCAACTTTCCTGCTTCTTCCAAGTCTGGCTGGCCCCTGGCATCTTCCTGTCATCTCTTTTTCTTTATTGTCCTGAGTCTAAATTTCTCCTGCTTACTCTCCCTGCCTGCACAGCCCTCCTATACTTCCTCCCTTGCTATCGGCCATTCAGCTTTTTTTATTAGACCTCATAGGTGCCTTAGGCAGACAAGGTAAAACAGCAACACAGCTTTACATACTTAGACAAATGCAACACGGGAGCTGGAGAGATGGCTCAGTGGTTAAGAGCACTGACTGCTCTTCCAGAGAACCCAGGTTCAAGTCCCAGCACCCACGTGGCAGCTCACAACTGTCTGTAACCCCAAGGTCTGACACCCTCACACAGACATATATGCAGGCCAAACACCAATGTACATAAGATAAAAAGAAATTCTTAAAAAACAAAAACAAACGCAGCACATCTTTGCGTAGTTAAATATTCCACAACAATGGCCTTGCAGATCTGATTTTCTGAACTCTTCTCCCTCCACAGGCAGGGATTACAGAAATATACCACCTGGCGTGGTTTATGCACTATTGGTGACCAAACCCAGGGTTTTGAAGATGCTAGAGGCACTGTACCAGTTGAGTGGTATTCCCAGCCACTTTCGAGTTTCTTATCCCTCAGTGGTGGTGAATATGAAGCCATGCCATAGTCTCTGTAAGTGTGGGTGAAAACAGAAATGAGGTGGAGAGATGGTAAAGAGCACTGGCTGCTCTCGTAGAGGAGCTGGGATTAGTTCCCAGCACCCGCTTGGAAGCTCACTACTGTCCGTTACTCTAGTTCCAAGGGATCCAATGCCCTTATCTGGCTTCCATGACCCTCAGGCATATATGTGTAAGCAGGCAAAACCCTTGCAGACTGTCTTAGGGCTACTATTGCTGTCGCCATGAGCAGAGCAGCTTAGCAAGCAAAGGGTTTATCTGGCTTACACAGCCATGCCACTCTTCATCAGTGAAGGAAGTCAGGCAGGAACTCGAGCAGGGCAGGAACCTGGAGGCAGAGGCCACGGAGAAGTGCTGCTTACTGGCTTGCTCCGTCTGCTTCCTTATAGAACCCAGGACCACCAGCCCAAGGGTGACACCACACACAATGGTTTGGTCCCACCCCAAACGATCACTAATTAAGAAAATGCTCTACAGCTGGATCTTTATTTATTTATTTATTTATTTATTTATTTATTTATTTATTTTTGGTTTTTCAAGACAGGGTTTCTCTGTGGTTTTGGAGCCTGTCCTGGAACTAGCTCTTGTAGACCAGGCTGGTCTCGAACTCACAGAGATCTGCCTGCCTCTGCCTCCCGAGTGCTGGGATTAAAGGCGTGCGCCACCACCGTCCAGCATCTTAAGGAGGCATTTTCTCAATTGAAGTTCAAGCCTCCTTTTAGATAACCTTAGCTTGTTAAGTTGATATAAAACTAGCCAGTCCACACATACATAATAAAAATAAAAATTTTAAATAGTGATAAGGGAAGGGAGTTTAACTCAAAGGTAGAGCACATGCAGGTATGAAGTAGACCTTGATGAGAAAGAGAAGAATGGCGAGATCTCAGTATTGTTCTACACGCCTTACCTGTGATGGTTCAACAGCCCATTGACACCAAGTGTGTTGTTACGCTTATTTGACAGCTAGGAAAACCATTTCAGAGCCAGGCGGTGGTGGCGCACTCCTTTAATTCCCAGCACTTGGGAGGCAGAGATAGACAGATCTCTATGAGTTCGAGGCCAGCCTGGTCTAGGACAGCCAGGACTATACAGAGAAACCCTGTCTTGAAAAGCCAAACCCCCCTCAAAAAGAAGAAAGAAAGACAGACAATCCAATAACTGACTTGTCTGGCTGGCAAAATGTGGGAAACCAAAACTTCCACCCAGCTTAATCTAGTGCTCAAACTCAACATCTGACATAGCTAGTATTTTTTTACTGAAGAGACGTTAACCTACTAGCATCTGAACATGTTTGCCCTGAGTCTAATCATGGGGAAACAGACAACTCCAAATAGAGACATATCCTTCAAAACAACTGGCTCGAAGTCTTCCAAAAGGTCAGTGTTGTGAAACACACACAAACACCCAAGTGGAGTCAGTTAGGCAAGTGCCTTAGATTAAGGGAGAAAACAAAGATACACCTACTGAGTCCAGCGTGTATCCTTTGATGGGATCTCGCTCTGTTTCCCACCAAAATGCTATCAAAGCTATTCCTGGGAGCACCTAGAGATGTAGGTGTAGATTGCACAGCATCATGTTAAATTTCTTTTTTTTTTCTTTTTTTGGTTTTTCGAGACAGGGTTTCTCTGTAGCTTTGGTACCTCTCCCGGAACTAGCTCTTGTAGACCAGGCTGGCCTCGAACTTCCAGAGATCCGCCTGCCTCTGCCTCCCGAGTACTGGGATTAAAGGCGTGCGCCGCCACCACCTCTCGTCTAATGTTAAATTTCTTATTCAGGTCTTGCATTGTGGTTGTACAAGGCAATGTCCTCAAGATATACTCCGTATTGCATACAACAAAGTAGATGGATGTCGTTCCGTGGCTCAGAAGCTGGGCACGGTGGTACACATCTGTAATCTCAGCACTCGGGAGGCCGAGGCACGACAGTCGCAAGTTTCAGGGCAGCCCTGGCTATATAGTATGACCATGTGTCAATAAACAAACTGACACAGATGTTGAACAAAAAGTAAGAGAGGGAGAGAGACACAATAACTAAATATAATACATGATTCTTGATTGGCTACAGGACACTTCCGGTGTAATGTAGCAGGTCCACGAGCTAATGAGATGACTCTGTGGGTAAAATTATTTTCTGCCAAACCTGAGGACCCGAGTTCAATCCCCAGGACCCACGTTAGATGGAAGGAGTGAACAGACTTCTGCAAGTTGTCCTCCAACTACAGGCACATAAATAAATAAAATAAATGCAAAAAGTAGTTCTTTAATTTGGGGATTGAAGAGATAGTTCAGCAGTTAAGAGCACTGGCTGCTTTTCCAGAGGACCCAGGTTTGTTCCCCAGCACCCCCACGTGATGGCTCACAACCTTCTATAACTCCAGTTCCAGAGGCTCTGACTCCCTCTTCTGTACCCCTCCAAAGCTGTTGGAACCGTCTGGAGTCCTGGCCTCCAGCTGCTCTCCCCTGCTAGTGACCTTTACTTGGCCTTCTGATTTGTGCTGCCAAAAGCTCTGCTTCCTAAGCACGTGTTGCCTTTGTCGTTGATTGAGGATCAGGAGATGAAGTTTTCACCTGCTGGCCCACCCGACTGTGTTGGGTATATAAGCCTCCGTGGTGCTATTCAATAAAGGGCTTCTTACCAGTGACTGGAGGTGTGTGTCTCTGTCTGTGCTGTCTCTGTGTGTCTTTGTGTGTTTCAATCTCCAGCCCCTTGCCCGAGGCTCACGAATGGTTCAGGCGCTGCAATAAAGGAGGAGTACCATATTGTCGGACGCTACACAAGGCCACCAAGCAAACATGTGGTATTTATATTATATATATATACATACCAGCAAAATATGGACACATGTAAAAGTCAATGAAATGTCAAGTAGCGGCTTTAAAACATGCTATTTGGTTGCAGGACAGTAGTGGCGCACACCTCTAATCCCAGCACCAGAGGTGGAGGCAGAGGCAGGTGGATCTCTATGAGTTTGAAGCCAGCCTGGTCTACAAAGCAAGTACCAAGACAGCAAGGACTGCTACACAGAGAAATCCTGTCTCGAAAAACTAACAAAAAACAAACAAAAGAAGAGAATATTTTTGTGGAGGCCCAAAAATGTGAACCTATTTCCACCTTGTCTGAAGGTCAGAGAGTTTCAGCCTGCTCACAATTGTTAACAAGTGTGATGACACACGCCAATCTAGGATGTGGCTACATGGTTGTTTGGACATTAAGGTGGCCCATAGAGGTCTATTCTTTCTACCCCGACCAAGGCCAGAGAATTCAAGCATACTTCTGCTCCTTCTTTTGAATTAATAGGTTTGACCTAGGGAGTAGCTGCCTTCAGGATACTTGGACTAGGGTGGGTTCACTGCCTAAACAGCATTAATGACTTGATGTCCCAGTATTGAGGAAAGTAACTGTTCTGGCTGTCCTTTGTATCACGTTAAAGCAGTCTTTTGCCTTCCCACCCCCATTGTATTGGGGTATAAAAGTGCATGGGAAATTCAACACGGGCAATTTCAGTATTCACTGGAACTCCCTCCCAGTACTGTCCTATGTTTCTGTTTTATTATTTTCACTCAGGTCTTTGTTCTCTTTACTTATTTTTCTAAACCCCATGCCCCTACTCTGGTAAGTGGTATCCTTGTTTGTTTTTTTTATAAATATTTATTTATTTTTATTATGTATACAATATTTTGTCTGTATGCCTGAAGGCCAGAAGAGGGTGCCAGACCTCTTTACAGATGGTTGTGAGCCACCATGTGGTTGTGGGAATTGAACTCAGGACCTTTGGAAGAGCAACCAGTGCTCTTAACCTCTGAGCCATCTCTCCAGCCCCAGTGGTATCCTTGTTAAAGCTGGTATCTGACAGTATTTGGAGCCAGGCATGGTGGTGCATATAAGGAAATTCTCTTATGTAATTACAATATCATCTTAGTGCGGGAGTTACATCAAATATATGTGTAAGTAAACAAAAGCAACAAATGCCCTAGTTTTGAAGGGATTGTGATTTCTGCAACCACCTTGCAAGTGATGTTGAGTTTTAAAAGGTCCAGGACGGTGTGAAGAAGCAAATGTAACAATATGTAAGGCAGGAGAAAGGTATGCGGATATCTATGGAAACTGTCTGGTAAATCTTCTGAGCTTTGAAATGTGCCCAAATAGCAAGGAGAGGAGCCCACCAGAGCCACCTAAAGCCAAGGCTGGTGTCTAAAAGACTGTGTTATGCTGTTACATCAGTGTGGCTCTGATCAAGAAACCTTTGAATGTCCTGTCCCTTTCTACCGCTTGGGTAGCTCTCCAATCCATCATCGCCTTCATCGCTACTCCTGTCTGCAACTCTGCATCTTCCCCGATTGCAGCCTGTCAGTCGACTTATTAATCCATCCCCACAGCAGCCTGAATAACCTTTCTAAAGGGCACCATTACCATGCGTCAGTTAAAAGCTTTCAATGATTCTCTGCCTCTTCTCTTGCCTTTCCAGCCTTTCTGGTCTCTGTTTATTGCAGACACTCAGTCTCCCTCCTTTCTTCTGACGCTCACGCTACTAGGGTTCTAGCGGTACTGAGCATCTAACAATCTCTGCGCTCAGGGGCTTAGTGCTTGATCATCCCTTTCTCGGAAGAGCATCTCAGGCCCGACTGATCAGCTCCTCCCCGAAGCTCTGTGTCCGGTCCTCTCCGCTTGGTGCAGTATGTAAATGTTGGCCCCAGATGTACGTGTTTGGTCTGGATTCTCAGAAACTTGTGGACAGAGCCTTGTTTACCGTTAGGTGTTTGAACACAGTTGTGATAGCTGCAGTGGAGAGGGGGAAGGACCAACCGTTGTTCCTTCACCTGACTGTTGGGTGAACAGCCTGCACGGCCACCCAACCCAGTAAGACTTGTGTCTTAGGAAGCTGCCAAGATCCAGAGGAGCCTGAATTGCTATCTCCTCTATGTAACTTGTTTTTCTCACGTTCACTTCAGAACAAGAGAGGCCAGGAGATAAGGGAGCTGGAGACAGACAAAGACCCACCCCATCCGGATCTGCGGGTCAGAATCGGCCGTCTGTGTTTCTCTCACCTCAGTCCTGGTTCAAGACTCCATCTTCTCTTTTCCTGACTTCCTTTCTTTCTTTTGTTATTGCTTTGTTTTTCGAGACAGGGTTTCTCTGTAGCTTTGGTGCCTGTCCTGGAACTAGCTCTTGTAGACCAGGCTGGCTTCAAACTCACAGAGATTCTCTTGCCTCTGCCTCCAGAGTGCTGGGGTTAAAGGCCCACACTACCACCGACTGGCTTTCCTGAGTTTCTTAACAATAAAGAAGTGAGATTTCAAGAGCTCAAAGGGTGGCAGATTTGTGCAAGTTGGTGCCCAAAGAGTTTTTAAGAAATTAGAAAGAAAAAAAAAATGGTACTAGAAAGATGGCTTCGTGAGTATAGTGCTTGGCACAGAAGTGTCACATGAAGGTGCCCATGAAAGGTCGGGTGTGACCATGTGTTCATAACCTCAGTGTGGGGAGGACACAGGCCTTTGGAACCCCTGAGGTTCTCATTGACCAAAGTCAGTGTCCTCCAGGCTCAATGAAGAGACCCTGTCTCAAAAAAATATGGTGGAGAGTGACAGAGAAAGACACTAGACTACAACTACAACCTTTGGCTTACACACACACACACACACACACACACACACACACACAGAGAGAGAAAAGATGAAAAGAACCAAGAATGTAGGGCAGTCCTGTAATCCCAGGACTTTGGAGGGCCAGGTGCTTAAGGTAACCCTTGACTATACAACAAAAAGTATATATAAAAATTATATAAAGTATAAAGTCTCTCCATATATATACACATACACATATATGTGTGCATATATGCATACATATATGTGTATGTGTATATATGTGTATATATGTATACAGACATGTGTGTACATGCATACATATCACATATATATGTATATGGATACTTTTTTGAAGACTGTAGATAAGATAATGTTTTTGGTTGTTTATGGTTAAAGAATGATAAAAGATTACCAAATTTTTTAAAACTTCCTTTTTACTATTTTTATTCTTAATTAGATATTGTAATGATTCAGCCCCACAACATGGCTGACACTTCCCGGTTCCAGGGCCACACGTGCGGACAAGCCCTCAGACAGAAGTGCCTAATGGCCCCGGGAATCTTAAAGGACCCGCATGACCCACGTGCAGCATGGTCACATCATCTACATAGGATGCAGCTGCGTGAGCCCTTGCACGCATGCGTGAGCTCCATCATCTGCGTATGATATAACCATGCAATTCCCCTGGGTATATGAGCTAGGCAGCCCTTAAAAGCTGGAGGCGCCATCTTTAGCCCCCCCCTGCACACCCACCTCACCAGGCCAGCACACCCCCCTCTAATAAACTCCTAAGAGAGTTTGTTCTGTGTTCCGTGTTTTCTTCTCACACGTGCCAGGTAATTTCACATGCTTTCTTTCATCTTCTAAGTTAACTTTTATTATTTCCGTTCTAAAAAAAACTTCACTTCTTAAAAGAAGAAAATCAATTTCTCTATGTCGTGACAGCTTGTCTAAAACACACACATGTATACACATACACACATACACACACACACAAACACACACACACACCAGAGAGTCTGAAGGAGGAAGGGAGAAGAAAGGCACATATTTCTGGGCTGATTAAGCAGGTATGTTCAGTTTGGGATAATTTGGGCCACATGCTGCCATGTGCTTTTTCCATATCTAGCCAACTTCAGAAAAAAACACTATCCTATTTCCCAAGATTTAAAATGCACAGGCCGGATGGTGCCATTAATTCCAGCACTCGGGCGGCAGAGGCAGACAGATCTCTTTGAGTTTGAGGCCAGCCTGGTCTACACAGTGAGTTTTGGGACAGCCCGGGTTACACAGTGAAACCTGTCTCTAAATAAAGTAAGAGCGAGCTTCAGTGGCTTCGAGAATACTGACAGTGTAGCGCAACCACCACCTCTCTCTGATCCAGAATATTTCTTCCCATACACTACACTCACCGCATAAGCTCGTATCCTTGTCATTTATCCTAGGCTTTGGCAAACGGAGTAGGTGATTTATCTATCCGAGATAGTCGTTTTGTTGTTGTTGTTGTTGTTTGTTTTTTAATGGAGTGGGTTAGCTACTTGTCATGTTGATGCAACAAAACTCCTAACAGAAGCAGTGAAGCTGAAGTTCACACTGGGTCTTCAATCTTTCAAACAACTATAAGACCTACCTGGGGACAGGTATGTAGCTTAGTTGGTAGAGGTGCTCCCTTCATTCATGAAGCCCCAAGTTCAATCTCCAGCACAGAATAAACTGGGCACGGTTGGTACAACCTTTAACCCCGACACTTGACAGAGGTTCCAGGCTATTCTTAGCTTTGTGGTGAGTCTGAGGCCAGCCTGGGCTACACACAGTCCTGTCTCAAAATAACATGAGGTTATGAGGCTGAATGTACAGCACAATGTCTAGTGCCACTCCTGTCCCTTTGGTTAACGGGGACTCATAACGGCTCTCTTTAAATATTCAAAAATAAGAAGGAAGGTTAAGGGAGGTTATGTGATGTATTAAAGTCAACTCAGCAAATCAGAGGCCAACCGTGAACTCCCCCATTGCCCTTGACAAATTGAAAGTCAGCATTCCAAATGCAACCATAGGAGATTTTTTTTTTTTTTTTTGCAAGGGGACACTGGATGGCAAGGGCACAGGTTTAGCCGGGAGGGGGTCAATGGTTGGTCTTGAGTAACTTCACCCTCACCTTATGCAAGCAATGGAGCTACTGATGTCAAAGCAGTTTGGTCAGAGTGGAGAGGAAACTCCTTTGATGTGTTCCAGGCTGGATCAGCTTCCCTACCAGCTTTTCCTACTCCTGCTCCCAGTCCTGCAGCTTCCCACCCCTGAAACCAAAGCGGAGGGACAGCTGCTGTGGGCTCTCAGGTTCTCTGCTGATTCCTAAGGAAGTTTGTGAATGTTTTTTTTTCAAATACAACCACTTAAACTGCATCTTAAAACCAAGTTTAAAAGCCATGAATCCCCACAACTATCCAAATAGAGGGAGGTTAACCGATGCATTAAAGGTGACCCAGCGAATCAGAGGCCAGCAGTGAATTCCACCATGGCCCTTGACAAAATGAAAGTCAGCATTTTCGAACGGAACCATAGGAGATTTTTGCAAGCCTGAGGACATTGAATGGGAAAGACAATAGGGGCCAGCAAGGTGGCTCAGTGGGTTGAGGCACTGTTGACAAGCCTGATGGCCTAAAGTCAATCCCCGGAGCCCACAGGGCGGAGGAACAAAACTAGTCTGCAAACTGTCTTCTGACCTCCATGTGTGTTCTGTGACAGAAAGACAGAGAGACAAATCACACACACACACACACACACACACACACACACACACACACACACAATGTAAACAATAGAGGTATTAAATGCTCAAATCTCGTTTCCTCTTTAATCATTTTATTCTTGGTATGACTCTTATTATGCCCTGTGTGTGTCCTTGAACATGTCCTATCCCAGCCCAAGTCCAGTGACCTCCCACTGGCAACTTGGAATGGGCCACAGGGAGTGCTCACAACACAGAAATCAGTGTTGCAAACCAAGGTCAGCTCACTGTCTTCTTCCTTGTTTAAGCAAGAGTTAGCAAGTGATGTCGGTGGTTCAAACGCAGATTGTTGGTTTTTGTTTTGTTGTTTTTAATTTTGAATTCATGTACTTTTTTGTTTTCTCTTTGAATCAGGATCTTGCTTTCAAGTTCAGGCTGGTCTTGAACTTGTGACACTTCTGGTTCAGGAGTTTGAGCACTGAGGCCATGGTGTGTGCCTCCAGTGCCTTGACATTTTGAAGATGGGAACTGCTTTTGTTTAGATGGCTAGAAGGACTGCTCAGTGCCATAAATCTGAGTCCTGGCTCAGAGGTGTTATTTTTGTTTTGTTTTAAACTTTATAAAAATTACGAGGTGTGCATGCATGTGTGCGTGCGTGCGTGTGTGTGTGTGTGTGTGTGTGTGTGTGTTGGTAGGCATTTTTCAGTACCTCAGTTGTGGGTTTCTCCGCCAGTGCAACGAGCTAAATCAAGCTGAATTAGAAAATAAAGGAGCAGGTTTAATCTGAGCAAAGCACTTCCTGGTGACTTCGGGGGAACGGAGGAGGAAGAGAAATCGCATGGCAGGTGTAGGAACTGGAGCTTGAATATAGGCAAAGTCTTGTTCCATGGGAGGAGCTGCCCCTTGGTGGGACAGGGTTTGGAGGGGGGGGCTGAGACGGAGCTTCCAAGTGAGTGTGTGTGTGTGTGTGTGTGTGCACCCAAACTCCATGACATGCATGTGGAAATTGAAAGACAATTTGCAGGTCTCAGATTTGACAACAAGCACCTCCCCCTGCTGAGCCATGTTGCTCTTTGTCTGTTTGAAATGGGGTCTCACTAGGCACTCAGACTCCCCTGCATCCGTATCTCCCTTACTCAGTTTCCTGAGTAGCTGGGGACTACTGGTACATACTGCCGCATATGACCTGACTCAGCATTTTCTAATGGTTATGGACAGGTCTTCCGAGTATGTTCTGCTTTCCCAGTGGGCACACCGGGCAGACACAGTGTTCAGCAGTGGCAGGCACACCAAGCAAGGAGAGCTAGGAGGTTGTGCCGGCCTGGTGTGGGTGGGAAGGAGGCACTGGTAAGCTGGGCCTCCCATGGCAGAGACGAAGACACACAGCTTGAGGATCCACACTGGTGAAACGACAAGGGGCGGGGCTGGATAGAGAAGTCAGTGGTAGAGATCCAAGAGGGCCTTGGGCATTTCTGCCCAGCTCTGGGAGCAGATCTACCTACCATACTCGGGTGACACGCCCAACTTTATTGTCTCAGTGCTAAATACCCACAGGTGAGCTGCTCTGGGAAGAAGGAGGCCCAGAGCAGTCTAGATAGGTGAGGTCACCTGCTAGGGGGTGACAGCTGCCTCATCTCCACAGAAGGGCAGGAAAGTCTCCCCTGAGGAAGAGTGCGAGCCTGTCTATCCCAAGGTGTGCTGTCTGCAGCACTTTTACAATGTTAACAAGCTGGAAACCTGGCCTGGCAGTAAACACCTGCAGTCCTGGGACTCCGGGGAGTGGGTGGGAGTGCAAGGTTGTCTGTCACTACCCAAGTTCAAGGGTAGCCTGGGATCCCCTCAAAAACAAAATGAAACACTCTCACATCGGGCCAGAAGGTTTACAGCTGCAGTCCCAGGCCCCTACTGAAATAGGAAGCTGGTGAGCTCTTGAGGCTAGCCTGTGGTACATAGTGACACCTTGGGGTTAAAAAAAAGAAAAAACAAGCCGGCGATGGTGGCACACGCCTTTAATCCCAGCACTCGGTAGGCAGAGACAGGCAGATCACTGTGAGTTCGAGACCAGCCTGGTCTACAGAGCTAGTTCCAGGACAGACTCCAAAGCCACAGAGAAACCCTGTCTCGAAAAA
>NC_022010.1:14426279-14427299 GCF_000317375.1 Microtus ochrogaster
ACTCGGGAGGCAGAGGCAGGCGGATCTCTGTGAGTCTGTGAGTTCGAGACCAGCCTGGTCTACAGAGCTAGTTCCAGGACAGACTCCAAAGCCACAGAGAAACCCTGTCTCGAAAAACCAAAAAAAAAACCAAAAAAAAAAAAAAAAAAGAAGCCTGGAAACTAAAGTCTGATCCCCAGAACCTATGGAAGGACAACCCCCAAAAGTTGCCCTCTGACCTCCGTGCACACACTGTGGCCCATACATGCACACGTGCACACGCCCCTCCCTACCACACATAAAAGTCTGGGGCAAGCTGAGCAAAATGCTTGCCAAACAAGTATGAGGACCAGAGTTTAGATCTCTAAAATACACAAAAAGTCGGATTCAGGGGCTGGACGTGGTGGCACACCTTTAATCCCAGCACTCAGGAGGCAGAGGCTGTGGATCTCTGTGAATTTGAGGCCAGCCTGGTCTACATGCTGAGTTCCAGAACAGGCAGAGCTAGGTAGAGAGACCATACCTCAAATTAATAAAGCCAGTTCCAGTAGCACACATCTGCAATCCCAACTCTCCTACCAGGAATTACAAGGTAGGACAGGAGAAGGCCTGAAGTTCATGGTCAGCTGGCCTGGCATACACAGTGGCTAACAAGAGATCCTGTCTCAAACAAGGTAGAGGGGAGAGTGGATGCCAGAGCTGTCCCCAACCCCCATACACAGGCCACAGCATGAGTGCACCCCTGCAAGTGTGCACACTCAATACAAAAATAAAAATATGTAAAAATACTAACGACACTAAAGCTCATACCTGAATATTAATAAAAACTGATAAATTCCGTTGGTTTTATCATTATGTGCCAGCAAACATAAGCAATTTTGTTAATAACAGTACTTAAGAACACTTGTTGATCTTTCAGAGGACCAGAGTTCAGTTCCCAGCATCCAAGCCACGTGACACAAAACTACCCTTAACTCCAGTTCCAGGAGACCTGAAAATCCTCATGCATGCACACACACCAATAAATACATAAAGGAAGAA
>NC_022010.1:14427535-14430286 GCF_000317375.1 Microtus ochrogaster
GGGAAGGGAAGGGAAGGGAAGGGAAGGGAAGGGAAGGGAAGAGAAGGGAAGGGGGCCCAGGCTCAGGGAGACACACACATGGAACAAGATCCGAAGATGCTGGAACTCTACGCGCCCCACTCCCAACTGTTTTCTAAGTGTGGATGGATCTTCTTTCTCTCTTGGACCATTTGATATGCACAGCAGACACAGGCTTCCTCAAGCCCTCGTCCATCCTCGGTGCAGTCACAGGGTTCCCAGAGGCCAGTTCTAGTCCTGTGACCCATCAGACAGAGCGGTAAAGGGGCAATTCACAAAGGAAAAATGAGAAACCATTACAGAAACACACTGCAGGGATGTGAATGACACAGCCAGGAGATTCCTTAGTGTCCCCAGTGCTGCGCAGAGGAAAACCTTCAAACCTGCTAGATTTCAGGGCTCCCTGCCTTAAAAATTAGGTACACTGAAACTTAGAAAGAAGCCAGTGACGACTCGAGATGACATTTCACAGTGCCTAGAGCCCCTGTAGTCCATGTCATCAGAGACTCCAGAGAGCCTCAGTGATGCCTAGAGATATAGCTGCCTGTCACCGCAAAGTTCAAGCTACAGCACTATGCCTCAAAAGATAAAAACAGTTCCACCCAAGTGGCTCTGCCCAGCCGTGCTGATAACCGCGTGAGATGAAGGTTGTAGAATATCATTTTAAGAAGTGTTACATTCGTCCATGCTGTGGGACATCTGTGTACTGATGCAAAGATGTGTTGTATTCTTTTATGCTGCATTTGTTTAACTGTGTGAAGCTGTGTTTCTCTACCTCTCTGAAAACGTGAGCTTGGTTTAATAAAGAGCTGAATGGCCAATAACGAGGCAGAAGAAAGGTTAGGCAGGGCTGGCAGGCAGAGAGAAGAAAGAGAAGGAGAAAAAGAGAAAAAAAAGATTGAGGGGCAAGAGAAGGAGGGGCCAGTCACACAGCCAGACATGGAATAAGAAGGAAAGACAAGATAGATACACAGAAATAGAGAAAGGTAGAAGCCCAGAGACAAATGGTAGACAGATAATTTAAGAAAAACTGGCAAGAAACAAGCCAAGCTAAGGCCCAGCACTCATAAGTCATAATAAGCCTCTGTGCTTAAGAGCTGGGTAGCGGGTCCCCAAAAGAGTAAAAAGTAAGACACCCAACAGCAGATGAGTAGGTGGGCCCTCCTGGCTTTCTCCAGCTCCCACTGTGACCTTTGCCCTTGCCTGGGGAGGCTGTTTGGGCAGCTGGAGAGAAAGACATTCTACATACAGGACCGCACCTCTGAAACCTCGCGCTTCTATCTGCCACCACCTCCCTTCTGTTCCATAAATTTGAAATTCAGGGGCTGGAGGAAGGGCCCAGTGATTAAGAGTGTTCCATACAGATTTTGATTCCCAGCACCCATGCTGGAGAGCCCACAAAGGCCTGCAACTCCAGCTCCAAGGGATCTGACAACCTGGTCGAGTCTCCAAGGGTACCTGTACTCATGTGTGCACACGTGTGCACACGCACATGCACACACACACACACACACATTTAAAAAAATTAGATTTTAAATTCATAGCTGGGGAAACAGTTCAGTGGCAGAGTGTTTGCAGAACACGTATGACATCCTAAGTTCAATACCCACTATGACAAAATTAAGAGGACTTGGGAGCTGGAGAGAGGGCCCAATGATTAAGAGCACTGCTGCTCTTCCAGAGGACCCGGGTTCAGTTCTCAGCACCATCATGGCAGCTCACAACCACCTGTAACTGCAGTCCCAGGTGCTCCAACACTGTCTTCTGAGGACACTGCACACATAAAGATGTACACAGGCAAAATACCCATCCACGGAAAATAAACACATACAATTTATTCTATGGATTTAAAAGGACTTAAAAGAAAGATGTGGATTCTATCGATGGATTAACCCACTGGCAACGCGGAGCCTTCATGATCCAAGTATTTCCCCTAAGACCTCAGCTCTGAACAATGCTTGCTTCAAAGAGCAAAGCCTTCATTTGGTCTGTGAGCTCACTGGGGAGACATTTGCTATCCAAACGGCAATGACATCACAGAAACCCTATGGAAATGGCACTAGGGCCATTCCTGCTTTTCAGGCATGAAATGGACTCAGAGAAGTTGAGTGACTGGCTTCAGGATGCTCAGCTTCTAGGAGAGGCAGACGAGAACTCAGAAAGCTGAGAGAAGAACATGAGCCTGAGGCCAGCCTGGGTTACACACCAGACCTCGTCTCAATACACAAACAGACAAATTTAAATAAATTAGACAGAAAGAAAGTTCTTTTGGTTAAAGGATAACATCTACTCTGGAGGCACAAACTTTCAGTGAGTGTTCCCATAGCGACCATATTTGTTGAATGGTTCCTTCCCAGATCAGGGACATTCTGAAACCCAGGGTCTTCACTATGACCCTGGCAGTCACAGCCACTTGGGAAGCACACTTACTCTCTAGACATATCCACTGGCATTTTATGAAAGAGGGACAAAGACCCTCAGACAGATTGCTGTCATTGTTCTGATTCCTGTGACCATACAATCTGCTAGGTGGGTTTTGTTTTGCTTTGCTTTTAAGTTTATTTTTATTATTTTAATTACAGCGTATGAGCCGGGCGATGGTGGCGCATGCCTTTAATCCCAGCACTCGGGAGACAGAGGCAGGCGGATCTGTGTGAGTTCGAGACCAGCCTGGTCTACAGAGCTAGTTCCAGGACAGGCCCCAAAGCTACAGAGAAACCCTGTCTCGAAAAA
>NC_022010.1:14431416-14432822 GCF_000317375.1 Microtus ochrogaster
TTTTTTGGTTTTTTGAGACAGGGTTTCTCTGTGGCTTTGGAGCCTGTCCTGGAACTAGCTCTGTAGACCAGGCTAGTCTCGAACTCACAGAGATCCGCCTGCCTCTGCCTCCCGAGTGCTGGGATTAAAGGCGTGCGCCACCATCGCCCGGCTCTAGGCCCAGATTGGCCTCAGCTTCACACAGATCTTCCTGCCTCAGCCTCTCAGGGGCTAGGATGGCAGATGTACACCACATGCAGATGAAATGCTTTTGTTCCATGCCTTTAGAGAACATGCTGTAATTACTGCTTCATGGGAGATGAGGGGATAGGGTTCATGTGGCTGAGGATAGCCTTTTCCTCCGGACCCTCCTACCTCTGCCTCTGGATCTTTGGGATTACAGGCATGTCATGTGCAATGCTGGGATTCAAACCAAGGGCTGCAGGCAACCTAAGCAAGCCTCTCTACCCACTGAGCCACATGCCCAATCCGAATTCTCCTCTTCATAAAATGAAGGGAAGAAAATGTGACTGACGGTTCTGCTGTCTACCATTCTGCTCTGGCACTTTGTCTCATACCCAAGACTTGGTTTTTCTGGACACCAATAAGCTGATTTCTGAAAAGGGAGCATACTGTGAACAGACCCTGATGCACTCACGAGATGCTGTGGGATAATGCTCTGGTACACTGTAAAGACTTGTCACTTGTATTGGTTTAATAAAACGCTAATTGGCCAGTAGCCAGGCAGGAACTTTAGGCAGGGTGACCAGACTAGGAGAATTCTGGGAAGAGGAAAGGCAGAGGGATGCAGTCACCAGCCAGACACAGAGGAAGCAAGATGAGAATGCCTTACTGAGAAAAGGTACCAAGCCACATGACTAAACATAGACAAGAATTATGGGTTAATTTAAGTTGTAAGAGCTAGTTAATAATAGACCTGAGTTAATAAGCCAAAAAGTTTCTAATTAATATAATCCTCTGTGTGTTTCTTTGGGACTAAAAGCCTGTGGAACTGGGCAGGACAAAAACTTCTGTCTACAGAGAAGATGTGTGAAGGACTTGCTGCGCAGGTGTGGGACCTGAGCTTGGATCCCCGGAAGCCACAGCACATCTCTAACCCCAGCACTGGGGCAGCGAGACAGGAAACTCCACAGAAACTTGTGGACGAGCCTAGGACAGGAGATCATTTCTCAAACAAGAGGAACAGCAAGAACAGACACTGGGAGTTGTCCTCTGCTCACATGCACATGCCACAGGGAGAGTGCCCCCCACACACAGGGAGAGTGCCCCCCACACACACAGGAAGAGTGCCCCACACACACAGGGAGAGTGCCCCCCACACACACAGGGAGAGTGCTCCCCCACACACACACACACAGAGAGTGCTCCCCCACACACACAGGGAGAGTGCCCCCCCCACACACACA
>NC_022010.1:14436395-14448940 GCF_000317375.1 Microtus ochrogaster
ACACACAGGGAGAGTGCCCCCCACACACACACAGGGAGAGTGTTCCACACACACATACAGGGAGAGTGCCCCCCCACACACACCCTAAGGGAGGGAGGGAGGAGAAAGAGAGGAGGAAGGGAGGGAAAAGAAACATGATTTGGACTGAGGATGTAAGTCATTGGTATAAATTTCATTTCTTTTAGTCGCCCTTACTTTTTCAAGACAGGCTTTCTCTCTGTAACTCTGGCTACTCTGAAACTCACTCTGAAGACTCAGAAATCCTCCTGCCTCTGCTTCCTGGATTTTGGGATTCTTTACATGGCACTGTCTGGTGCTGTGTTACATACATTATTCTGTGTCTTAAAAAAACAATTTAGGCTGGGTGGTGGTGGCACACACTTTTAATCCCAGCACTAGGGAGGCAAAGGCAGGTGGATCTCTGTGAATTCAAGGACAGCCTGGTCTACAGAGTGAGTCCCAGGACAGCAAGACTACACAGAGAAAACCTGTCTTGAAAAATCAAAAACCAAGGGGCTGGGGAGATGGCTCAGTGGTTAAGAGCATTGCCTGCTCTTCCAAAGGTCCTGAGTTCAATTCCCAGCAACCACATGGTGGGTCCAAACCATCTGTAATGGGGTCTGGTACCCTCTTCTGGCCTGCAGGCATACACACAGACAGAATATTGTATGCATAATAAATAAATAAATATTAAAAAAAAAGAAAAATCAAAAACAAAACAAAACAAAAACCCCAAACAAACCAAAACCAACATATATCCTGAATCTCTTTCCCCATGACTACATAGAAGCTCATTAATTCATGCTTTCTCTCTTTCTTCCTCCCTCCCTCCCTTCCTCTCCCTACCCGCTCTCTTTCTTACTGGTACCAGGGGTGGAACCCATTCTCTCTCTACCACTGAGCTATCTCACCAACTTCATACTGGATAAACCAAACTGAGCACAGCCAACCACTTTCATCATTTTTGAGAAGATGGGAACTCTCCTGAAGCCCAGAATCCTGGATACCAGCCAAGGCTCCCTTGTATTGTAGGTCTGCTATGGGAGTTCTTTCTGTACTCTGGGGTGTGGTACAGGATGAATCATAGAACCCTGTTCTCCTGTAGCTGAGGCTAGCCTTGAACTCTTACTTCTACCCCCAAGCACTGAGATAGTTGGCACAAGCCGTAGCACCATCTTTTGTTTTGGTTAGTTTTGTTTTGGTTTGGTTTGGTTTTTTGAGACAGGGTTTCTCTGTGTGACAGAACCAGCTCTTGTAGACCAGGCTGGCTTCGAGATCACAGGGATCCACCTACCTCTGCCTCCTAAGCCCTGGGATTAAAGGCGTGCGCCACCACTGCTCTGTTTGAATAGGTTGTTAAAGGTGGTGCTGTGGCAGGGCAGTGGTGGCGCAAAGAAACCCTGACTCAAAAAAAAAAAATGCTTCTGGAACCTACCCCTTAGCACAGGGGTAGAGCAGCGATGGTCACATCCAACCACCACTAATGTCCAGCAGAGCCCAACTAGAGCATGAGGAAGGGACAAGCGGGGCTCCCGAGGCTAAGTTCTGAGAGTGCCCTCCCTAGGCTCTGCCCAAAGAGAGATGAGCACCTTGTAGCATATCTAGACCATGACTGAGAAGCAACACATTTCTGGAAGTAAAGGCGGAGGGGAGGAGAGCTACAGGCACCAGCTGTGCCCAGCTGAACCCGACACCTGCCGCTCCTGCCTTCTGAACCCAAGGCTGCTCGTGACGTGCTTCCTGAGTTCGAGAAAGGCTGGCCTTACGCCTAGGATAGAAGCCAGGCCAGGTTCCAGCAGCAGGGGGTTGAGTTGGTCACAGTAAACAAAGGACAAGATGTTCCTGTGGTCCAGTCCAGCATAATAGTGGGTGGCCTTCTCCCTCATGGAACCTTCTCTGGTAGAGAGTCACCGAGGAGGGGCAGGAGTAAGGGAGTGAGACCACCTATTCTGCCTCCACAACTGCCCCAAATACAGAGATCTAACAATGGAGAAATGGTCTCTGGAGGGGCAGATAAGAATCAACTTCAGAACCAAACAGGCTAGAGTTTGGTTCTCTGTTCCCACCAGCTCGGCCACCTCCAAGATGTATTCACTCCATTTCTATGTGTATGTGTGTGAAAGACTTGTGTGATACGCTGGTGTGTGCATTTACGTGGGTGGTCAGAGGACAATCGTAGGTGTTGTTCCTCAGGTACTGTTCACCCTACTCCTGACCTTTGAGCTGGAGCCCCTCACTGGCCTGGAACTCATCATATTGACTAGGCTGGTTGCCCAAGGGAGCCCCGGGGATCCTCCTGTCTCCATCTTCCAGTGCAGAGATTAAAAAAGGCACGCAATCACATACTTGTGAGTTCATGGGCTCAGTACTTTACCAACAGAGAGTCCTCCCTGGCCCAGTCTCCCCATTTTTTGGGTGAGCAGGGCTTGAGTCAGGGTCTCACTGTGTAGCCTTGGTTAGCTTGGAATTCACTCTGGAGACCAGGCTGGCTTGGAGGCACACAGATCTGCCTGCCTCTGCCTCCCAGGAGCTGGGATAAAAGGCGTGCGCCACCACACCTTTTACACGTTTTTGAAGCGTGGGCCCTGGACTTAGAGTAAATGGTCTCATTCTGCCATTTGTTGATTGCATAGTCAAAACCTGAGTCCTTGGCCAGGCTCTCCGGTGTCGACCAGAAAAAAGAGGTTTTAGGTCCTGGTGTGGAGACAGAGTGAAGGGGGGGGGGAGGGTTGTCCTAGGGACCTTGGGTAAATACCAGCTATTGTCACGTCATCTTCCTAGAAAGACCCAGAGATGTGGATGAAAGCTCCTGGACCTTCCTGCCCCCACCCCAGAACTATCAGTTCTGCCTTCCCAGCATCCTAAGCATCCTAAGAGCCGGGGGCAGGTATAAAGCCTTAACCTCCCTTCTAATAAATACTCAGATTATAGCAAGGCCAAGGGCCCCCTCAGCTCTTAAAGAAGTATACCTGATTACAGACGGCATAAATAGAGCCATACCATGCTTCAGGTCCCATGCCAAAGACTGCATGTCATCTTATTGACCCCTCCATATTAACCATCACCACGTCCCCCGATCCCTTTTCTAAGACATGGTCTCACTGTATATCCCTGGATTGGCTGGCCAGCACTCACTATGTAGACCAGGCTGGACCTGAACTGTGGGCATCCTCATGCTTGGCCTGTGGGTCTCAGATTATAGACATGTGTCACCATACCTGGCTATTGTTTCCATTTTACAGAGAAAGAAACTGCAACTCCCAGGCTTGGTGACTTTTACAGCAGAACCAGAATGCAACCCCCCCTACACCCGTGCCTCCAGGAACCGTGGAGCACCCTGCCCTAAATATAATCTACATGTTTGCTTTGCAAACTGGGTTTCAACACACCCCCAGCAGCCCAGCTCACTCCCCTCAATCAGATAGCCCCTGCACTAAAACTGGCCTTACTCTCAGAGCTTTCAACCTGGGATGCAAAGATCACAGTCCCACCCCACATAGAGAGAATGTGCCCTTGGCTTCTTGTCCTGGCTCTGCTGGCCAGTGATCCATAGCAACACCCGTCTCCCTCTGAGGCTGGCACAACCACCCTGTCCCTGCGAAGTCAGAACTGACTCAGAGGTTCCCAAGTCTAGGAGCTCTGAGCTAGCTCAGCTCTCCACCTCCAGGAAGGCCAGGCCAGGGGCGGTCCCTGCCTTTGCCCTGCAATAAATACACCGTCCAACCTCCCCAGGCTTCTCGCCCCAGCCTTCCTGACCACTATCAACCATGGTAAGTGTGTCTGGGTCATGTGGGTAGCCATGAGTGCCAACCCACGGTGACTCAAGAAGTCCCTGCCATCACCTCTCACTGTGCCTTTCCTCCCCCCTCTAGACGACCTATACCAACAAAGGACCAAAGGTAAGCCAAGAAGAGAGATGCGGGGCCCTTGGCCAAGGAAGGGAAAGACAAAGGTGTCAAAGTGGAGGAGGAGGATGCCCACGGGTGTATGACATCTACGCGTGAATCCCCATCCCCTCCAGCTGACCGAGCTGGACTCAATGTCAGCTTCCTGAAGAACTCCCTCCATAAATGCCTGTTGGTCTCTGGAACCTGTTCAGATTTCTTTTGTTTTGTTTTGTTTTTCGGGACATGGTTTCTCTGTGGCTTTGGAGCCTGTCCTGGAACTAGCTCTTGTAGACCAGACTGGCCTCGAACTCACAGAGATCCACCTGTCTCTGCCTCCCAAGTGCTGGGATTAAAGGCGTGCACCACCACCGCCCGGCTTACCTGTTCAGATTTTTTCTGTGGTCTCCCTGACACCCGTGCCGTTCCCACATGAGCTCATTTCCTTCTGAGAACCCTGGGCAGGCCTCCTGTGGGGGATCCCCAATTCTGAGCTCTCAAGGAGCTCAAACCCTCTAGCACGAGATGTCTTTGGAGGCTAGACAAAGATGTGGGGGGTGGGTGACATTCTCCTAGGTTTGGGGACTGAGACCAGAGAAAAGAGGCAAGGACAAACTCCATCCTGGGATCCAACCTCCTTTTTCTTCCTTCCTGTAGCCCGAGCGAGGCCGATTCCTCCATTTCCACTCTGTGACCTTCTGGGTTGGCAATGCCAAGCAGGTAGAAAGGCTGGAGGGGGCAGGGCAGGGGACAGGTCAGAGGCCTCCTTTAGGGGGCTGGCCCCAGCTGCAGCTGGGATTGGCTACTGTGAGGGGAGGATCTAGGCCAGGCTAGAACCGGCCCTTTGGATTCTCATTACACAATCAGATCCACGGACCCCAGCAGGGACCTTTCAGAGGGAGGGGAGGGTTGCTGCTCTTCCTAGGAGGGTCTTCGAATGGGGAACAAGAAGGCAGGCAGAAGACTGGTGATCCCTTCTAGGGATCTCCGGGTTTGGTCCCCATGCCCCTCTGAACCCCTTACCACTGTGCCACCCAGGCTGCCTCCTTCTACTGCAACAAGATGGGCTTTGAGCCGTTGGCCTACAAGGGCCTGGAGACGGGTTCCCGGGAGGTGGTCAGCCACGTCATCAAGCAAGGAAAAGTGAGTACGCGCCCAGGTGTCCTGGCGTGGAGGGCTCTAGTATGTCCTGCAGTGGGGTACCCTGTCGTTTCAGGACACACACCCAGCTGGTTCCAAGATGCATGGCAAAGCTGCTACTGACTCATGCCCTAGGCAGCGGGATCTCCCTGGCTTCACGGCTTTCTCAAACTAGCCTAGCATTGGACCCATAGAAGCCCTAGAAACCTAGGATGTCAGAGAAGAGACTTTAAATGGACTCTGATCCATGGGATCCCTGGAGTTCTAGAGGCTCTGAATGAGGACCCAGCACAAGGCTACCACAGGGGAAAACCCCCAGCTCTGAGGACCAGGAGGGACCGGAGGCAACAAGGGGCAGGAACACATGCTCCAGGGATCCTGTATGGTGGAGTATCGTGTCCCACCAGGGGTGCCATAGAGTAGGCAGGGAAGATGGAAGGCAGGCACCTCACCCTCTCCTGGCCACCAATCCCATCCCCTTGTCCACGTTTTAGATCGTGTTTGTTCTCTGTTCCGCTCTCAACCCCTGGAACAAAGGTGAGGGGCATCACAGCGGGTGGCAGTGTGACCCTGACAGTTGGGCAGGGCATGGATTGGGGCAGGGTGAGACTGGAGCCCAGAAGGCCGGGGCGGGATAGGGGCTCGGATCGCCACTGCCTGTATTCTCCTGCTGGCCGCAGAGATGGGCGACCACCTGGTGAAGCACGGTGATGGGGTGAAGGACATCGCGTTCGAGGTGGAGGACTGTGAGCACATCGTGCAGGTGAGAAGCCGCTGGACGGACAGAGCAAGCCTCTGCCACTAGGACCCCAGCAGTCAGGCCGGACACTAGTACCAGCGACACACACCCCATCTTTGACTGCGTCTGCTCTCTGTGCAAATCTCATGTCCAGTTCTCCAAAGTGGGGATAATCATAGCCTTGCTGGAAGGTTGGAAAGGAAATGAATTAAAATGATCATGTCTGGACCATAACATTCTCAAGAGGCAGTCTAGAGCCAGCCATGGTGATGCCCACCCTGAGCCTCGGAGGGAAGATCTGGAGTTCAGAGTTATCCTCAGCTACACAGAGAGTTCGAGGAAAGCCTAGGCTACACGAGGCCCTCCTTCAGAAGGTCTCCTTGCTCATGGGTTGGACTCCATAGTAGAGCACTTGCCTAATAAACATCCCTAGCAAGGCACTGAACGGAAGAAAATGGGAACTGAGAGGTTTAGTGCGTGGCTGTGCAGTTTTGAGTGCGTGACATAACTTCTCTGTGCTTCTTTCCTCGGAATGGAGATAGCAATCCCATCTCACGTGATTGTCAGATTAACCTCAGAGCAGTGTCCGGCCTGTGATAGGAACACTTCGTGCAGTGAGTGAGCTCCAGCTGAGAAAATGTGTGAGCCTGGTCGGGCACTCGGCACAGGGTCTGACATGCTAAGTGCCCAATGAAAGAACAGCTCGTCTGCTGCTATATGACCACTCCTCTTCTAGGAGGGAAAACTGAGGACTGGAGAGACAGCAGGTTCAAAGAGTAGTTGGTAAAGGCAGGGCTGACAGGCACGCTCGCTTGCATTGTCTCCTATAAGCACAGCTTCAAACCTGGACCTGTTTCTCTATCTGGCAGATGGGCATGAGGCATGGTCCCAGAGAATCCAGCTGAAGGTAGCTAGCTAAGTGCCCTGCTATGTCAGAACCACACAGAAGCCCACAGCCAGAGCCCTGCAAAATGTCTCTGGGAGGCTCCAGCCCTCACTAGTCTCCCAATTTGGTCTCCCATATAGAAAGCCCGGGAACGGGGAGCCAAAATTGTGAGGGAGCCCTGGGTGGAGGAAGACAAGTTCGGGAAGGTGAAGTTCGCTGTGCTACAGACGGTGAGTGAACTCTGCTGGCCCATTCCCACAGAGACACCATGACACCACCACCCCCAACTCGTCCATTACACCACCCTATCCACAAGCCTCGGAGTATAGCCTTTCTCAAGACTGACCTCTGAAAAGCATGACCAGTGCCCAGAGGCTGCTGGGAGCTGCCAGGCATCCTCCCCAGTGGGAAGCAACAGCTTGGGGGGTATAAGCTTCAGCAGAGGTGGGGGCATTAAAAAGGGACGAGCAGTGGCATCTGAGCAACCCCCCCTCCCCGTGGCACTGCTGAAATGACCAAATACTGAAGCGGGAACTTACACGTGACCTGGGCACATACTGAGCCTCCTCGTGCCTCAGTCTCTCCACCTACAACCCCTCCCCTGTCAGGAAAGCACCCAGGAGGACAATGCCCAGCACAGGGGTCACTCTCTACAGGGATGGTGAGCCTGCATGGCACTCCTGTTACTTGGAGACCGGGGCAGCTGCCAGTCCCTCTTCCTCAAAGTTATATTAAATTTAAAGATTGCTAAAAGTGAGGAAAGGCCTGTAATCTCAGCCTCTGAGGGTCTGAGGCAGGAGGATCACAAATTCCAGGTGCTTAGGCTCAAATCCAGCCTGCGCAACTCAGTGAGATGCTGTCTCAAGATCTAAAAAGTGGACAGAGAGCTGCAGAAATGAGATGGTGAGGTGGGTGCTGGGCAGAAACATGAGGATGTGAGTTCAGATCCCCAGCACCATAGAAAAACATGAGGACGTGGGTTCAGATCTCCAGCACCATAGAAAAACATGAGGATGTGGGTTCAGATCCCCAGCACCCATAGAAAAACATGAGGACGTGGGTTCAGATCCCCAGCACCCACAGAAAAACATGAGGACGTGGGTTCAGATCCCTAGCACCCACAGAAAAACATGAGGACGTGGGTTCGGATCCCCAGCACCTGTATAAAAAGCCGGGTGCAGTAGGGGCTGGGGACATAGCTTCGTGGTCGAGCACTTGCCTGACATACGTAAGGACCTAGGTTCAATCCCCACCCCTGGGGGTAGGAGCAGAGCCAGTATACCTGTTAGGCCAGCATTAGGGGTTAGGGGTAGACACGGGAAAAATCCCTGGAACTAAGTGGAACTATCTAGACTCAATCTCAAACATAAATAAAGCCATGAAGGAGAAAACTGAATCCCCAGGCCACAGTTTCTGGACCTACAGGCAGACTGAAGACACTACCAAACAAATGACAAGTAGCCATGCATTCCAGAAAGGACTGCCCACTGAGGCAGGGTCAGATTCCTGGTAGAACCCAGAGGTCTGCTGGTGCCTTGAAAACACCGGACCCTGATAGAGCTGGTGGGTAGGGGCTTCTCCCTGACTCCAGCTGCTTCCCACCCCCAGTATGGAGATACCACACACACCCTGGTGGAGAAGATCAACTACACTGGCCATTTCTTACCTGGATTCGAGGCCCCAGTATACAAGGACACCCTCCTTCCAAAACTGTGAGTGCCCCTTGGTGTGGGAGTGGCAGAAAGAGACACCCCCCCCTTCCACTCTGGTGGAATCTGAAGATGGCACAGACACCAAGCGGTGGGTAGCAGGTGAAGGCCTAGGCCCCGGCCAGACTTTCTGGCTCACAGCTCCATTTCCAGCCCATGAACCTCGTGCAGGAGGCTCCTCTTTACACCTCTGCTTCTTCATCATAAGACAGGATAGGGAGAGCCGGGCGGTGGTGGCGCAGGCCTTTAATCCAGCACTCGGGAGGCAGAGGCAGGCAGACCTCCGTGAGTTCGAGGCCAGTCTGGTCTATAGAGTGAGTTCCAGGACAGTCAATGGGGCTGTTAAGAGCTGTCAGGTTAACTGTGCCTAATGCACAGCAGAGTCTGCTACATAAATGTGAGCTACTAGGGTTGGGGAAAGGTTCGCAGCAATGGAGAGGATTTGGGGGGCTAGTCTTCCCACCTTCTAACTCCATCTCTCTTCTAGGCCCAGATGCAACCTCGAGGTCATCGACCATATCGTAGGCAACCAACCCGACCAGGAAATGGTATCTGCCTCAGAATGGTGAGTCCCCGGCCTTGAACCCACAGAGATCTGCCTGCCTCTGCCTCCCAGTGCTGGGATTAAAGGCGTGCGCCACCACTTCCTGGCTACTTATTTATTTTTTACGTGTGCTTGTGTGTGGGGACACATACATCCCGCAGCACATATGTAGAGGCCAGAGAACAGTCGGCAAGAGCTGACTCTGTTTCCCCCACCCGGGTCCCAAGTGCTTTTCCCACTGAGCGCTCCCACCAGCCCCCATCGCCCCAGTTCTCTAAGTAAAGTAGGAAATAGGATACAGGCAGTGGAAGGCAACTGAGGTTGCAGATTCGTGCATTCGGTGTAAACTCTCACCTTCATTGAGGAGTGTCGCTACCTACCTGAGTCTGTTTATATATCATTATTATTATTATTGCACAAGGTCACAGCGGGGCATGCAGACCTGCGCGTGAGGAAGATAAAACCAAGCCCACTTACTTATATGTATTTTTTGGTTCTTTGAGACAGGGTCTCTCTATATCCCTGGCCGTCCTAGAACTCACTCTGTAGACCAGGCTGGCCTCAAACTCAGGGATCCACCTGCCTCTGCCTCCTGAGTGCTGGGATTAAAGGTGTGCACCACCTGGCAACATTATCATATTTAACTGGGAACATTAACGTGGCCCAGCTGAGGTAGCTACAAAAACACTCTACCACAGTAGCAGGCTGTTTTGGACCGCCAGCCCCCAAAACATGACTCAGAGACTTTTATTAATTATGAAAGCTTGACTTTAGCTTAGGCTTGTTTCCAACTAGTTCTTATAACTTAAACTAACCCATTTCTATTAATATGTGTCATCATGAGGCTCGTGGCTTTTACTCCTCTTCCTGCATGTGTTTCTTCTTCCCTGAGATAGAAGTCCCGCCTAACCGCTTCCTGCCTAGCTATTGGCCATTCAGCTCTTTATTAGACCAATCACGGTGACACATCTTCACACAGTGTAAAGGAATATTCCACAACACACCACTAAGCTACAGCCCAGCCCTTTAAGGGTCCCGGCTCTGCAAAACCTCACAGCGGCAATTAAATGAGTTTGGTCAGCACACCCAAGCCATAGGTTTGCATCAGCATCACCCTCCTCTAGATGAGAAGTAAGCTCCTGGCCCCCGGTTGGGAGCATTGGCTTCCTTCTATGTTTTGTTACGAGACCCTTTCCTTTCTCCTGGAAGAAAATTATCAAAAGAACAAATCTATGATGGCCAAGGTGTCACTGAGCGCGCACATGCTCAGTACCATAAGTGGGTCTGGTCAGGCACTCAGGGGCGTGTCCCCCGGCCACTCCGCAGGTATCTGAAAAACCTCCAGTTCCACCGCTTCTGGTCCGTGGATGACACGCAGGTGCACACGGAATACAGCTCTCTGCGCTCCATCGTGGTGGCCAACTACGAGGAGTCCATCAAGATGCCCATTAACGAACCAGCGCCGGGCAAGAAGAAGTCACAGATTCAGGTGGGGAAAGAACAGGGAAGGAGGCACAGATCTGAGTGACCGACAAACGGCAGTGGTCTCCTCCCTTCTTCTTCTTCTTCAGGAATATGTGGACTATAATGGGGGTGCCGGGGTCCAACACATCGCTCTCAAGACGGACGACATCATCACAGCGGTTAGAACCCTGTTCCTGGCCCATGTGCCCTCTCTATCCACTGCTGGGACAGTCTCTGCCAAATAGAGTAGGAGAGGGTGGTGGCAGTCCCTCTGGGAGGATGATAGGGCTTTCCTTCCAGATCATGTAACTCACAGAGTTACCCCTGCCCACTGTGATGGAAGAGTTGGTTCTGCGGAAAAATCCAGTCCCAAGTATAAGAAAGCCTGGGCTCCAGCCCCAGCTCTCCTGGTACTTTGCTGTGTGCCCAAGGGGATCCAGTGCCCTCTCTGGGCTTCAGTGTGCCTCAGTCTACAAACAAGGATATTAGACTATAAGACCACTTATGTTCTTTTATCCAAATTAAATATGCTTTGCCTATGGATGCAACATTCAAGGAGACCAGAGCCTACCTAGTTCTAAAGGAGGGACTAGTTTAGTCCTGGCCCAAAGGACAGGGAAAAAGCTCGAAAGTGTGAGAAAGCGGAAGATAAAGCAAGGTCCATCTAAATAGGGCAATCAAGGAGGGTGTTCTAGTTAAGGTCTCTACTGCTGCGATGGAACACCATGACCAAAGCAACTTGGCGGGGAGAGGGTTTATTTGGCTTGCACTTTGACATCACTGTCCATGACTGAAGGAAGCTAGGACAGGAGCTCAAGCAGGGCAGGAACCCGGAGGCAGGAGCTGATGCAGGGGCCATGGAGGGCTGCTGCTTACTGGCTTGCTCCTCATAGCTTGTTCAGCCTGCTTTCTTATAGAACCCAGGGCCCGCAGGCCAGGGGACGGCATCACCCACCACGGATGAGGCCTTGCTAGTTAAGAAAATGTCCTACAGGCTTGCTTACATCCCAACTTATGAAGGCATTTTCTCAACTGAGGCTCCCTCCTCTCTGATGAGGAGAGAGTGTGTCGAGTTGACATAAACCCAGCCAGGACCGAGGGCCACGTGGAGGAGGCAGTTGAGAAGAGGAAGCCAGGAACTCTGCAGAAGCAGCATGTGGCTAGGACCGAATGATGGGGGGGGGGGGACAGGAAGAGGTCAGAATGGGGCAGGTGGTACTGGCCATGGAGGACCTTGAATTCTGACTGTGACTGTGACTTCACTGTGCGGTAAGCAGAGAAGCGACACACTTGGTTCATCTCCACTGAGTTCATCCAGCCGCTATGCTGAGACAGACATAGCTTACTGCCTCAGTTTCCCTAACAGAAAGGCAGGCGTGGAGTACACTTCTGTGAGACCAATCACTTCCATTCTGTGCAGCTCAGACATAGGGAGGAGGTCACGGGGCATCCTGACAGAGGAGCTTGGACAGGACCCTGCCATCTCCTGCCCTGCTAGCCCCTCCTGGCTACAGTAGTTGAGATTAGGCAACGGGGCTGACCTGGATCCTGCTCCGTGACAGATCCACCACTTGAGGGAGCGAGGCATGGAGTTCTTGGCTGTCCCGTCTTCTTACTACAAGCTGCTGCGGGAGAATCTCAAGACAGCCAAGATCCAGGTGAAGGAGAGCATGGACACGCTAGAGGTGAGGCCTGGCCCGTGCCTCGCTAGCAGAACCAGAGTTCTGAGTCCACTGGGAAACACAGGCAGTGGAAAGCTGGGGTGCGGGAAAGGGGGTGTCAGAGACAGGAACAAGCACAAGCAGCAGAGTGAAAACAGACCCACCTGAGGCTGCTTTGCGGAGTAGCTGGGGACAGCCTCTCCGAACTGATGGCTTCGCTTGAAATCTGTGTGATAAGGTTCCGGTCACGTGAAGGGCTGGGCAAAGACAGCAACACGTGCCAGGGTCCTGAAACACAGTCACAGCCTCCACGTGTGTGAGGGACAGAAAGAAGGCCTTGTGTGAAGTGACTGGAGGCCGGGCAGGTTGGCAGGGACCAGTTTTTTGTTTTTTGTTTTTTCTCAAGATAGGATTTCTCTGTGTAGCCCTAGCTGTCCTGGAACTCATTCTGTAGACCAGGCTGGCCTCGAACTCACAGAAATCCAACTGCCTCTGCCTCTGAGTACTTGGGTTAAAGG
>NC_022010.1:14449105-14450375 GCF_000317375.1 Microtus ochrogaster
CTGTAGACCAGGCTGGTCTCGAACTCACAGAGATCCTCCTGCCTCTGCCTCCCAAGTGCTGGGATTAAAGGCGTGCGCCACCACCGCCCGGCGTTTTTATTTTTATAACTTTGAAATTTTTTATTTCTCTCTCTCTCTCTCTCTCTCTCTCTCTCTCTCTCGTATGTACATGTATGTGCACACTTGCCTGTGTGAGCCACACATGTAAGTGAGGGTGTGAGGGTGCGTGTGAGCTGGTGGAGGCCCGAGGTTGATGTTGGAAGTCATCCTCATTACTTTTCCACCTTATTCACTGAGGCAGGGTCTCTCAATCAAACCCAGGACTCACTGATGTGACCAGTCTGCTTCTTTCTTTATTTCTTCCTTCCTTTCTTTTTTCTTTTTTTTAATACTTGTGGGTTTTGTTTGTTTGTTTGTTTACTTGTTTGTTTTTTTTAACATTTTTTATTATTTCTTATGTATACAACATTCTGCCTCCATATATGCCCGCACGCCAGAAGAGGGCGCCAGATCTCATTACAGATGGTTGTGAGCTACCATGTGGTTGCTGGGAATTGAACTCAGGACCTCTGGAAGAGCAGCCAGTGCTCTTAACTACTGAGCCATCTCTCCAGACCGTTTACTTGTGTTTTGTTTTGTTTTTTTTTGTTTGTTTTTCTTTTTTTTACTTTGTTTTGTTTTGTTTTCCAAGACATGGTTTTCTCTTTGTAACAGCTCTGACTATCCTGGAACTTTTTTTTTTTGTTTGTTTTTGTTTGGTTTGGTTTGGTTTTTTCGAGACAGGGTTTTGCTGTAGCTTTGGAGCCTCTCCTGGAACTAGCTCTTGTGGACCAGGTTGGCCTCGAACTCATAGAGATCTGCCTGCCTCTGCCTCCCTACTGCTGGGATTAAAGGCATGTACTACCACTGCCCGGCTTTGTCCTGAAACTTTGTACATGGCTTTTGTACCCCAGGCATGTGCCACTACTTTGGGGGCTGGAGAGATGGCTCAGCTAGCGGTTAGGAGCATTAACAGTTCTTCCTGAGGTTCTGAGTTGATTCCCAGGACCCACATGGTAGTTTACAACCATACATAATTTTATCTGATGTCCTCTTCTGGCATGCGGGTATACATATACATACAGATAGAGCACCAAATAGACATAAAATAAATAAATCTTTAAAAATTATTAAAAGGGGCCGGGCGATGGTGGTGCACGCCTTTAATCCCAGCACTCGGGAGGCAGAGGCAGGTGGATCTCTGTGAGTTCGAGACCAGCCTGGTCTACAG
>NC_022010.1:14451012-14455085 GCF_000317375.1 Microtus ochrogaster
CCTGCCTCTGCCTCCCGAGTGCTGGGATTAAAGGCGTGCGCCACCATTGCCCGGCAAAAGATTTGTTTTTATGTGTGGGTATGTGTCTGCAGGTGGGTGCTTGCACACCACAATGGCTACAGAGGTCAGTGGCACCAGACTCCTGGAGTTGGAATCACAGTGGTTTTAAGATACCTGATATGGGTGTTGGGAACTGAACTTGGGTTCTCTGGAAGATTGGCAAATGTTCTTAACTTCTGGGCCATCTCTCCAGCCCCACAGTCCATGCCTATGGGGTACCTGATCCTTGTCACGGCTGAATAGCATCCCACTGCGTGGATTTAAATCACATTGTAATTATTCTTTCACCAGTGGGTGGCTGTGAGTTGGTTCTGGGTTTTTTTTTTTTTTTTTTGGCTATCATGGTAAACACTTCTGTGGACTTTGGTGTACAAGGTTCTACACGGACATTCCCTCTCTTGTGTATATGGGAGACTAACCACCGGCACAGGCAAATATGTTTAAGACATTCTCTCTGCGTTATTTATTGTGTGTGTGTGGGGGGGGATCCATGGCACAAGCGTGGGAGCCAGTTCTCTCCTTCTACCACGTGGGTTCCGGAGACTAACCTCAGGTGGTCAGGCTCGGCAGCAAGTGTTTTTACACGCTGAGCCATTTCTGAGGCGAAAGACGTGTGTAACGTTCTGAGAGACTCCCAGGCTCTTTTCCCAAAGTGGATGCAGCATTTTATATTCTCATCAGCAACATAGAAGAGAATCCCAGTTTCCACCGAGTGACATCTGATACGGGCTATGGGAGAATGGGGGTGGGGGGTGGGGGCCAGACCTCAAGCAGTTCTAAGGATCCCACAAGGATCCTACAAGGGCGGGTGGGCCTTCCTCTAATGGAGCCCACTGTCTCCCTCCCAGGAGCTGAAAATCCTGGTAGACTACGACGAGAAAGGCTATCTCCTTCAGATCTTCACCAAACCCATGCAGGACCGGCCCACACTATTCCTGGAAGTCATCCAGCGCCACAACCACCAGGTAAGGCCGCACCCAAGAAAAGTACCCGCTCCTTGCTAGGTCCCCACCTCATTCTTGCCTTCCGTCGCCACAGGGCTTCGGAGCCGGCAATTTCAATTCCCTGTTCAAGGCTTTCGAAGAGGAGCAAGCCCTACGGGGCAACCTCACCGACCTGGAGACCAACGGAGTGAGGTCGGGAAAGTAGGTTCGGCTCACACCCAGACCAAGGCAGACGCCGGGTGCGTCAATCTTCTGCTGGCTGAGACAAACCCGGGGTTCCACCCACATCATGACCACGCCCCTTAATTGCAAGGATCCCTCCTTGCCTGCTCCCTCCCTGCTGAGTAAAACGACCTTCCCAGGTCCAAAACTTTGTCTTCTGTTTGCGCTCGGCGAGAAGTAGTGGCGTCACTTCGCCGCCAGGGGGAGACCAAGACTGCTGAGCAGCCTGGGTCCTCTGCGTGCGGAGCTGCAGGTGCAGGGTGCAAGAACTTTAATAAGTGGGACCCTACTGGCGGGACGAACTTGTGGAACTAGGAACAAGGGGCATACACTATAGAGGCAAAGAGATAATACCGTTTCAAGGAGCGGTAAGTGCCACTAAGACAGTAAGGCGGGTGGTGGTGGTGAGTCCAGTGACCATCTGATCCAGGGAAAGTACTAGAAAGACAATAGACAAGGTCCCGACATCGCTTTAAAAATCTTTAAAGATGAGCCCTCCTTAATGTTGTCACTCGGACCACATGGAGGGGGTCAGAGGACTTTGGGGGTGGCATCCTTCCTGAGCGTCTGTGATAGAGTCCAATCTGAACCCCTCAGCCCCTTCCCTGCACCCTGAGCTGGCGGTCACTGGTGCAGCTGCCTTCCGCATGTCCTTGTTCTCCAGACAGCTGGGAAAGGGGCTAACAGTCAAACGCAACTGGTTGGCTTCCTTCAAAACCCTGGGGGTGCAGCTGAGAGAAACAAACAAAAAAACCAGAGTAGGGTGGACTTTGGTTTCTTTCTTTTTGAACACAAACCAACTTAAAATTGGACTTACTTTATTTTGAGATGGAGGGGGTGTCTGACTATGTAGCCCAGGCTGACCTGGAACTTTCTATGCAGACCAGGCTAGCCTGTAACTCAAGCTCAGCTTGCCTCTGCCTCCACCTCCCAAAGGGTTGGGAATCAAATGTGTTTGGCACCACACCATGACAAAACTAGGCACACTTTGATCTCTGTAGGAAAAATACCTGAGATGGCATTGGTATCACGGGGGAAAATGCCATAACTTCTATTGTGGTTTTTGCTTTGAGGAAAAACCAGGGCTTCTAAGATCATGAACTGAGAAGTGAAAAGATGTTGGTGTTGGATACGGCGGTGCACACTTGCAATCCCAGCACTTCAGAGACTGAGGCAGGAGGATCAGAAGTTTGGGGACAGTCTCCATGCTGTACTGAGACTCATAAAAGCAAATCAAAAACAAAAGATGCAGGAGAAAATGAGAGGATCAGGCTGCAGCCAATGCAAAAATCCTCCCTCCCTATTTTCATGGCTCATGCAAAAAAAAGAGAAATGCTCTTGACACATTGACACAGAAGGCTTGAAAACCCGCAGCGCGTGGGCCACATCTGCACAGATTTTGTCTGTGTGATTTCAAACAAATGAGTCGATATTTTTGTTGTTGTTTTGAGATGGTTGTGTAGCCTGGTTGCCCGGGAACTCTCTATGTAGACCAGGCTGCTCTGTAACTCAGAAATCCAGTTGCTTCAGCCTCTTGGATGCTAGAATTGAATGCACGTGCCATCATGCCCTGCTCCAGATAGCGTTTTAGAAAGCGGGGCCGTTTCACACACTCCTGGGGCTTCCGCTGCTTCTCACAGTAGACGCCCTTGTCTTTGGTCTTGCCTTGGTACTAAGTTGTGGGTACCTAACCGTATACCTAACACCCTCGGTGGGCTCAGACGGCCATAGCCACATCTCATACCAGCTACTTGCTACCTAGACCACCTTGTGCATGCTACTCCGCAGAGCCTGTCACCCGTCTAGTGAATGGAGGAAACACTTATCTCCTAGCCTGCTGTGACTCTTACATCAAACACATTTACACAGTGGCTGCCACAGGGTCATGGACATGGTTTTGTTTGGGTTTTTCCAAGACAGGGTTTCTTTCTCTGTAGCTTTGGAATCTGTCTTGGAACTCACTCTGTAGATCAGGCTGGCCTCAAACTCACAGAGATCCACCTGCCTCTGCCTCCCAAGTGTAGGGATTAAAGGCGCTTGCCACCACCACCTGCTTTCATGTGTGTCGTTTGTTTTTGTTTTTCAGACAGGGTCTTAGTATGTAGCCCTGAACTCAAAGTCTTCCTGACTTTCCAGTACTGGGATTACAGGCATGAATCACCTTGCTTGGTTCTACTCCCAGGTTTGTCTTGGTTTTGAGGACTAAACTCAGGTTATATCCCACTTGGGTGTTTTGACATCCTGAGCCATCTCACTAGCCCTGCGTCACGTGCGGCAGGATTTTACAAAGGCTGGTCTAGAACACTTGCCATCCTTCTGCTTGCATCCCAATTGCTGGAATTACTGTTTGTGCCACTATACCCAGCCTTGCTCAGGGTTTGAGTCTTTCCTTCTCAGATCACCCTGGAGATTCACTCCATTACCCAGGCCCCCATCAGGCCCCAGCACACATGTGGTCAGAGGACAATGTGCACCAATCAGTTCCCTCCTCCCACCGTGTGGGCAGCAAGTCCCTTTAACTGCTGAGCCATTGTGCCAACCTCCGGGCCCTCTTTAGACTGTTTATCTTGAGGCAGGCTTTCACTAAATTGCCTAGGCTGGGCTTGAACTCACTCTATCCCCAGGCCTTTAACTTGTGACCCTCCACTGGAGAAAACGGGATAACAGGCCTATGGCACTGATTTCTGCTTAGTTACAGATCATTAGTAACTCTTAAGAAAAATAGCTAGGAAAAAGAATTCTCTGTAAAAAAAGAAAAAACAGGGGGCTGGAGAGATGGCTCAGTGGTTAAGAGCATTGCCTGCTCTTCCAAAGGTCCTGAGTTCAATTCCCGGCAACCACATGGTG
>NC_022010.1:14455265-14474213 GCF_000317375.1 Microtus ochrogaster
TGTGAGTTCGAGACCAGCCTGGTCTACAAGAGCTAGTTCCAGGACAGGCTCCAAAACCACAGAGAAACCCTGTCTCAAAAAACCAAAAAAGAAAAAAAACCACAAAACCAAAAACAAACAGTTGATCCAGTTCAGAACCCACTGACAGGCTCAGAATTTAGACCCAACCAGGGACCCTGAACCTGAAAATCAAGGGGAGAACGATCACGGCAGCTTGGTGTGGTCAGTCCGATTATAGCCCAGGGCTCAGGAGGCTGAAGCTAGAGGAGGGCTGTAAGTTCTAGGCCAGCTTGGGCTACAGAGTGAAACAATCTCAACTGCAAGCAAACCCACCACACCCTCAAGTTCCTAGGCCTGGCCAATCCACCCTCCTTGTAAACAGGGTGCACTTTCAACAGGGAGAAGGGGGGGAGGGAGAGCAAGAGAGACGGCGAATCTGTAAGAAAAGTCAGTATATTTATGGTTGGCTTTATAAAAGTTACTATAATACAATGGTACATAGTATTGAATTCACAAAAATATGAACAGGTATTTACAGCAAGACACACCCACAACGGAAACACTTCTCTCCAAAAACAGTTACATACAGATGACAGAGAGTCTATACGCAGACAACCCGAAAACTTATTGGTTCTCTTCTTTGTAGGGGCAAGGATGGGGGGGAGAGAAAAAAGACAAAAAAAAAAAAATCAGAATCCCCTGGCCCTTTAAAAGCAGAGATCTATTCAGTGATAACAAAAGCATTCAAAGAAAAATGGGCCCACACATCAGGATTATTGCAAACCATTCCTGGGGGGGTCAGGGGTTGGGGCAACCTCAACACCTCACCCATCATAAAAGTCAGCCAAGGTTAGTGCACAGGGATCCCATGATGGGCTGAACCTGCAGCTTTCCCCTGGCTTCTGGGGGTCACCATCCTTACCCTTCTGTGGAGGATACCAGGAGAGGTGAAAACCACCCACAGTGGGGGGAGGTGGCCGCACGAGGAACTCAAACTAGCCATCTCTACACACTACACACTTCTTCTTGTGAAAAATAAATATTTTTCTCATTTGCACAGTTATGCAGAAAACTGTAAATGGAAGAGAAGGTCAACGCTGTGCCCAGGCACCCCCTGTGTCTTTAATGCCACTGATCTTCTAGACCTTCAGACCTATGGGCACAGTCTCAAACACAGAAGGCCCATGGAGGATTAAAAAAAAAAACAAAACAAAAACACAACAAAACCACCAACGATAGAGAAAAAGAAAAAAAATAATAACAATTCTTTGTACAGAATTTACATGTAAGAAGCTTGACACAAGCTGATACCAGAGGCTCCGCCCTGGTCCACGGGTGGGGTCGGCCCCACCCGGAGCACTTTCATCTTGGTGAGGACTCCGGGTCACAACAGTCACGGTCCAGAAGTATTTACATGCCTGCTCTACTTTGGGGGGAAGGGAGACTTGCTGTTTGTCTTTTTTGTTGTTGTTGTTGTTTGCTTTTTTTTTTTTTTGGAAGTACAAAGAAATAAAGAAAAAAAAAAGTCTTCCCACGTTTCTACAAGAAACAAAGTTCCCGAGAAAAGTCCGTTATGGCAGTCTATCTGTCTACAGGAATAGGTTCTGAACTTCAAAAAGAATCATTTTTTCCCCTTCATTTTGATTTTATACATGAGAAAAAAAAATCCATGAAATTAGTCCTGAAGAGGATGGGGACGGGGCTAGCATGGGGACAGGAGCTGCCTAAGACTTAGATTTGAGATTTAAAATCATTTCCAAGACCATTTTCCTTTCTCTGGGGGAAAAAAAAACTGCTCACTATAGAAATAAATACGCTCTGGCCTCCCACGTGGGGGCCTCCAGCAGGGTGACATGGGTGTGGCGTGGGGTAAAGAAAGGGGCGAAGCTTATCAACAACAAAAAATGTCACATGCGTAAGGTCAGACAACCCGTAATGGCAGGGCTGGGGGGCCCTGAGGGCCCTGGTACCCCCTACACCCAGGCAAAGCCGAGGCAGCAGAGAGTGGAGACACCCTTCCCAGTGCCCCCACCGCACTGGGAGGCTCCATCATTGCTGGCATCCGAATGAGAAAGTAAACATTGATTGAACCCAAGGATTTAGGGGTGGTAGGGCAGCTGGGAGCACCCAGAAAGGAAGTTCCTGTCTGGGACCAGCTTGGCTCCCCCAGGGTCTACCTCAGGGAAAGGACACCCTCAACCACAGAGGAAGGGACAGACTGGGGAACAGGCCGGAGAAGCTGTGGGGTCTGCTCACTGCACCCACAGGCAGAGAGGAGCCGTTCCGGTATGTAGTGTTCTGAGAGGTTCCGGCCGCTGCAGCCCCCTCCTCCTGCAGCACCGGGCCCGGAGTCAGCCTGGACCCTGGGCCCACACAGTTTCACCGAGGCCTCCAGGCCCCCACAGGGTTCCTCCTCTGTTTCTGCCTTCACATTTTCAACGGTTAAAAATGTCTTTTCTTAGGACAAGGGAGAAGAAATAAAGAAGACAACGCAACAGAGCAGCATTCACGGAAAACGGCCGAGGCCGAAGACAGCGAGAGAGACGGGGGATGGAAAGCAGGATACAGGATATAGAGATGAGGATAGAAAGCCTGCAGAGAGCATCTTGAAAACGGAAAGACACAGGTGAGACAAGAGAAGCCCTTTCCCGCTGCGGGGCTGGAGCTGCGGGTGGGTCCTGGGGTAGTGTTGGGGGGCGCCAGGCCCTAGCGTGGCTGCTGGGGGAAGGGACAGCACCTGAAATGGGTGGGAGGTGGAGCCTGGCCCAGGGCGAGGGTCCTCCCGGGCTACGGCTGACATCCTATCCTTGGCCTTTGGCACCCGGGGACTAGTTGAGGGTCCCCCGGCAGTTCTCGGAGCCACAGAGGCAGGGGATCTTGACGTCCTCGATAGGGAACTTATAGTCGTATGTGATCTCCTCATTGACGTTGATGTGCTGCTTTGAGTAGATGACAATCTTCTTCTGCGACTCCACTGTGATCACCTTGGCATAGCAGTTGGGCTGCAAGGAAGTGGTGATGGGGTGAGCCAGGGCCCAGGACCCTAGCCAGTCCTCACCCATGTCGCTATCCCAAACCCAACTGAGCAGGACTGGGGTCGCCTGCTCAATGGAGCAGAGCTGGGCTCAGCCCTCCAGCCAGCGCCTCCCATGCCTGGTATTTTAAAAAAAACAATCTGATGAGGCGCTGGAGAAATGGCAGTGGGGAAGAACATTTACTACTCTTGCAGAGGTCCTACAATAGGCTCTTGTCTCCCCCAACATGGTGCCTCAAAACCATCCAGTTTCAAGGGACCTGGCGCCCTCTTCTGGCTTCTCAGGTAAGAACACTGCAGCTCACATAGATACACGTGATAGCGAAACACCCATACACACTAAACAAACAAAAACAAACAAATGAACCTTTAAAGATGACCACAATTATTTCCCATCAGCTGTGATGCATGAGAAGCCTACATCTGTGCATCTAGGCAGGTGCTATTTCTGTATACTACAGGCCCTAGTTGCCTACTTTGCATATCAAGTTTGATTGGCAGAGTCTTGCCACCTTCATTTGCATATTACTTGTGGCTGCTTTTGTTTGGAGAGCGAGATAAACAGTTACTATAGAGGTCATCACGTTCAGGGGCACCTGCAACTGTCTGTACCTTTCTCTCCAAGCCCTCCCCTTCAATCAATGCTGGCTCTGGCCCCTAACCATTATGCCCCTTCTGAAGCCAGCAGGCGTGGTTAGCCCATTACTGCTCACCTGGGCAGCTGCAGTATCGTCTCACTAGTCTGGAGCTCACCAAATCAGCTATGCTCTGGGATTACACCACACCACCTTTTTATGTGGATTCTGGGGACTGAACTTGGGTCTCTGTGTTTACCAGGTAACCAATTTGCCAACTAATGAGACTGGGTCTCTCTTGTGTAGTCCAGGCTGGCCCCTAACTAATCAGAATCTACCTGCTTCCTTCCCAAGTGCTGGGTTTAGAGGTGTGCACCGCTGGAGTCTGGAGTACTCTTGAGTACTTTATCCTAGGACTCTAGGATTCCCACTGCACCCATTGCACGGGAACAACAACTGAGGCCAGGAGAAAAGCTCCTTGTACAGGCCTCTGATCCCCTCCGTCCTCCCTGTCATCTCTGGTCAACTAGAGCCTGGAAAGGAGACTAAACACATGACTGTCATGCCCAAGAGGAGCCTGGGTCCTGAGTACGAAGGTGGGGTCCTCTCAGCCCCTCACTGGGCACTTACATTGCAGCTGTGGTTAATGAAGCGTGCAAAGTTGCCGCACTTGGTGGCGTCGATGATGGTGTCGTGGTCTACCCTGAACATGTAGCTGCTACCGATGCCTTCATCCTCATACCGTTTCTCCCTCATGTCCGCGATCACCTGGCCGCATAAAACCGTAAGTCTGGGCCTGCTCCATGCCCGCGCCCCCGCCCGTCCCCTGGGCGGCACCTACCTGGCGGATGTTCTGGCCTACGTACTCAATAACCATTTCATCAGCAGCAATGGGCTCCATAGCAAACAGGCCCCAGTCGTGAATGTGGCTCTTACAGAATTTGAGCTTTTTCTTCCGAAACTAAGGAAGGGGAGGACAAAGGGGTGAGTGCTCTTCCAGGTCCCACGCCGCCTTGGCTGTCCCAGGGAAGGGCGAGCCTCACCTTGAGCTGGTTGAACTTGAGCAGGTCACTGTCACAGCTGCCAGTGAAGGAGGACAGAAGGCGGCGTTGCTCGGAACGCCTCTCTGAGCCTGCCCGGGTGGAGGCGTGGGGCTGCGCTGGGATGCTCATACCCTGCTGGCGCCACGGGACGACGAATCAGAAAGGGGCAGGTTTGGCACTGCCATGTCCTCCTCCCCAGCCCAGCCCCCACCTCCTGGTTTTGAGCTTTTCTGACTTCCCATCTCTTCAGTGTTCTCTGTGTAGCCACAGCTGCCCTGGAACTCAACCTGTAGACCAGGCTAGCCTTGAACTCACAGAGATCTGCCTGCCTCTGCTTCCCACCAAGTGCTGGGATCAGGGGCATGCGCTGCTGCCACCACCATCGCCGGGTTCTTATCAGCATCTTGAAAAGCCTTTTCTTTCTCACACAATTGAGCCCCTCTGCCTTATGGAAATCTTCAGTGGTCTCTTCTGACATTCTCCACAGCCTCCTCCCTCTTCCCTAAGATCCGACCCGGCCTTCTCCAACCCTTGGACTGCCAACCTCCCTCTTATCCATGGCATTGGCCTTTGATTTTGTATGTTCGCTTGAAAGTTCATCCCACAACATAAGAAAAAAAAAAAAAAAGGGCTGGAGAGATGGCTCAGTGGTTAAGAGCATTGCCTGCTCTTCCAGAGGTCCTGAGTTCAATTCCCAGCAACCACATGGTGGCTCACAACCATCTGTAGAGAGGTCTGGCGCCCTCTTCTGGCCTTCAGGCATATACACAGATAGAATATTGTATACATAATAAATAAATATTTAAAAAAAAAAAAAAACAACTTCATTTTGGGCCGGGCAGTGGTGGCACACGCCTTTAACCCCAGAACTCAGGAGGCAGAGGCAGATGCAGGCGGATCTCTGTGAGTTCAAAGCCAGCCTGATCAACAGAACGAGTTCCAGGACAGGTTCCAAAGCTACAGAGAAACCCTGTCTCAAAAAACTAAAAAACAAACAAAAACCCCTTCTTTTTGTTCACTGACTCCATCCCTAACCAATAACTAGTACGCAGAGGTGCTCAGTAAGTACATACTGAACAGAAAGGGGGGGAAGCCAGCTTTTTGGAAATGTCCACGGTTTAAAATCATGTGGGGCTCTCCACTACTCACAGGTTTTTGAATTGTGAGACAGTCTGTCAATGTAGCCCAGTCTACCCGAGATGTGGTAATCCTCAACCTCCCCAGCCCTGCCTTGTTCCACCCGAAGCCCAAGTGGGACAGGAAGGATGCTATCGGATCCCCGCCCTGAACCTCCGCCCTATTCACAGTACCTGCGTGTCCATGGGGGGCTCGTCAGTGCTGGCACGGCTGCTATTGAGGTATCTCAGCTTGTCTTTCTTGTCGATGGTGTAGAAGCCCTCACTTCGGGCACAGCCGGTCACGTGTTCACGGATGCCATCGTCACGTTTCTTTTTCTTTGCTGACGAGAGGCTGGTGGGTGGGTGTGGGTCAAGGGCCACATGGACATTCTCAGAGATCACCCTCCAGGTACCTCCTCCTGGCTTCCCCAGCCTCAGACCCACCTCTAAGGGTAACGACGCCCAAGGCCACCACCACGGCTGCTGTCCCCAGGTGAATGACCTGGGCAAGGCTGTTACTACTTTCTACCTGTTTCTCACCTGACAACAGCAGTAATGGTGAATCTATTAATAGTGAAATATATCAGAATATTCTGTCAGAGCTCCTGAGACAGCACTTGATAGAATCACAGTGGTCAGCGGGGATCAAGAAAGGTCCATTCTTAAAGTGGCATGGTAACAAATTGGCTTCAGGACTGTATAGCAAAGAGCTGGACTCTAGAGCCAGCTTTGCCTTCAAATCTCAGCTTGTCACTTGGTAGCTGTGTGACTTTGGGCAAGCCACTTAGCCTCTCTGAACCTCGGTTTCTTCCTGTGAAAAATGAAACAACTACCCACCCGGTATTTCACTGGGCCATTTGGGATTCAATTCCAGCCAGGCAGAGAAAGGCTGAGGGAGTCTTGGTCAGTCTCCTCTACTGGTAAGCTCTAAGATCCTCAACCTATATATGGACCCGAGACCAGCTGTTACCTCTGAAGTGACACAGGCCTGGCATGATCACCGCCTGAGAAGGTGACAATCACTACTACCGCCTCCCCAATACTGTGACTGCTAGACAGGGCGATACACCTACAAGTACTTCTGCTCCTGAAGGATGTGGACCCCACAGCTGGCAGGATATAGGGATGGTAGACCCAGAGCGTGTCATTCAGCCAGTCCATGCCATTGTCCTGCTGCAGCAGGCGCTCGTAGGTGACACACAGGAAGCGGATGTCCTCCTCGTCTATGCCACCGTTCCAGATGTCGTACAGGATGGTCATCTCTTCAAACTCTGAGCGGGGCCGGAAGAGAGGCTGGGGTGGTGAAGGCTCGGGTGAAGCTGATAGGGCCAGGTCTTCGTGGCGCTTCTTAGGTGGACGTCGCCATGGTCCTCGCACCTTGGCCAGGTCCGTATACTCCTCAGTGACCTCATCGCGGCGAGGTCCTGGGGGAATGGCCTCAGAGGGCCACTGGTTGTCCAGCTCCTTGAAGGGCAGCTTGGTGGGTTCAACAGGTGGTAGAGGTGGGGGTGGAGGGGGCTGGGGTGGGAGGGGTGGTGGGGGCACTGGGACCCCTGTGTTCCGGAAGTCCAAAGTCACAGCCCGAGGGTCATGTGCACTGGGGAAGATGGGGGCCTGTGGCTGGCTTGATAGGAGCAGAAGGTCCCTCCCAAGGGCAGGCCCTGGTGGTGGCCGGACCAAAGGTCCATCCAAGGACAACATAGATGGTGGGGATCGCCGGGGCCGGCCTGGCTTCCTCTTGATAGGGGGTGGGCACGGAGCTAGGGAAGCAGGCAGCAGGGGAGGCAGCTGGGTAGGTGGCCGAGGTGGGGCCCTTAGGACAGGGACAGACAATGCCAGAGGCAAGGGCAGAGGGAGGGGAAGCGGGAGAGGGAGGCCAGTCTCCAGGAGCACTGGGGAGGTCAGGGGACCAGAGCGTTCGTCTCGTCGTCCAGCTGGGAGGGGACAGACAGGTAGAAGCAAGGGTCCACTGGGCTCAGGAAAAGTGGGTGTGAAGGTGAAGTCCCGGCCAGGTGTCCGTGGAAGGCCCCCACTGCTCAAGCCAGGGGATGGGGATGGATAGGAGAAGGGGCTGCCAGGCACCTGTGGGGAGCTCAGTGACAGACCACTGCTGCCCCCCGACAGTGGGGGCTCCCCTCCTGGGGTGGCTGGCACTGTCTCTGTGCTCTGTGACTTGGCCAGAGTGCCACAGAGACCTGGAGTACGTGGAGGCTGGTCCTCAGGGGGAGGTTCCAGGGGAACAGGAGGTTTTGGGGGCTCTGGGGTTTCGGGCTCAGGTGGTGGGCTGGGTGGCCGGAGCAACCGAGGAGGTGGCAATGGCGGCTGCAAGGGCAAGGTGAGCATCGGAGGTGGCGGCGGCTGGGGCTCCACTCCCAGGTCTTCCTCTGCAGAGAGGAAGGCAGAAACCAGGTGTTGTTATTTGACACAGACATCTCTCAGAGCCTTGTGCTCCTATTGCCCCACAATGCTCGCCACATAGACATTACACAGTTAACCGAGGCACCTCGGGAACCAGCCCAGTGCCATGCATCTAGAAGGGGCTTCCTAGTGCCAGCATGAACGATGCCAGCTTTCCCCATGCCTTTGGAACTATGCTCTTGTGTCTAGAGTGCAGTTTAGTGGTAGAGTACTGGCCTGGCATGTATGAGGTCCTGGGTCTGGACCCCAGCACTGCAGAAAACCAGACACTACCTTGTTCCTATGGCCCAAGAAAACTCACTCCGTGGAGGAACAAAATTCAGGTCTCATCTCTGCCATCCCCATTAGTCTTCATAGAGTCCCCTGGCATTTATCTCTACTTTCTTGGGATCTAAAGTTTTTCTAGTGAATTTGTTGTTAGGTGTCACCCTGACCTAGAATAGGTGCTTCATGAGGACAGATGGCTTCATCCATCTGATCTACGGCTATACTGACAACGACCTAAACAGTACCGGGGACCAAAAGAACTGTCATATTGACTTACTCTTCAGACTTGTGGTCTGGACTCAGTAAAAGGACATACATTAAACCAACACTACAGTCCGATCTCCTGGATTTCATACTAACCACGTGCGGCTAAGTTAAATATTCTGAAATGTTAACAGTAATTATAATTAGCAGCAGTACTGGTTCCTCAGGAGCAGAGGCAACGCTGTGTCCAGCAGCTCGAGTGAAGAGCATTTCTGCCCCTGCAGGCACCGCTCATACCAAGGCCCCGGCAATGAGCCCGGCACATGCTTTTGCCCCACTCTGTCAAGGTGGTGGAGGCTACAGAACCCACCGTCCCCTCACCTGACCTGGCACCCCAAGGCTAAACCGACTATGGGTCCCCACTGAATGTATGTATGGGGGGAGGGCACCTCAGAGACACACAGGCTGAGGAATAACCCTTGGGGAAGTTTTATTTGGGGGGAGGGTGGGTTTCAAGACAGGGTTTCACTATTTAGTTCTGGCTGTCCTGGAACTCACTCTGTAGGCCAGGCTGGTCTCTGGTTCACAGAGCTCCGCCTGCCTCCACCTCCTGAATGCTGGAGATTAAAGGCTTGGTGGGAATTTTGTCATTGAACAGTGAGCCCAGCAGTGCCCCAGGAGTCTGCTGAGGCCCTTGCAGAGGATCTGGTTTGGTTCCATTGGCAAAGAGACTACCCAGCTTCCTGCCCCATACCCCACCCAACTCCCACCCAGGAGGCTGCAGGATTACCTGGACCACGTTCAGGGGGTGACGGCAGCTGGGCTTCTGTCTCACTGACAGGGAGCTCTGGAGATAGCAACATGTCCTCCTGTGTGTCTGGGACTGGCTCTTCTGGGGGCTCTCTGCTCCCGTCCAGCTCCTGGGCACCCACGGGCAGGGGAGGCTCTTCCAGCACAGAAGCCTGCATCTCAAGGACTTCGTCCTCAGCCTCAATGTCCAGTTCCTCTTCCGTGCCCAACGACTCCCCCAAGGGGGCTCCTGGCCCCAGAGGTCCTTCTGCCCTCTCCTGCTCAAAGTCCTGGCCACCTGCTGGAGGCATGCTCTCATCGGCCAAGGCCACTACCACAGCTGTAGCCATTGCGGTCTCTTTCTTTTCCTCCTCCTCTTCTTCCTCACCAGGTACAGTCATTTCCTCTTCATCCTCCGAGGATGAAGATGAAGACGATGACTCAGAACTGGACTCAAACTCGGAAGACTCAGAACTTTCGCTGGACGATGACGACTCAGCCGCGACCTTGGAAGCGGCGATGCTCTCTGTCTCCTCTGGATGGGGTACACGGGTTGGGAGGGTTATTACATGGCCCATGGTGCCCTTGCCCTATGCCAGGTATTTCCCCACAGGCCTCTGGACAGGATGCCCTCTGAACACAGCCCTCACTCAATATAAAAAGAGCAAGGTGAAATTAATGTAAGATTGTTCATTTCCAAGTGAAGAATCCCAGCACCACTCAGTGTGTTCACTCACGGTGTGGCGACCACCACCTCCAAAGCGCTTCCACCGTCACAGTCAGATGCCACCCGCTTCCTTCCTACCCCTGCCCAAGCCAGCCTTAAACCCCACTCATCTATGTTCTGGTCTATGGCCTCGTCCTTTCTGCCATTTGATGCAGCTAGGGTCCTAACACAAGAGTATGTGCTCTTTCGCTCTAATGAACACACCTCTTAAAAGCACTAACACCGGGAACTCAGAGCACCGGGGTGGGCTTGGGTCAGCTGCCTACTTCCTGCTCACCTTCCTCAGAGTCTCCACTGTCCTTCTCACTAGCCTCTGACAGGGCTGTGTCTTGGCCATCGTCATCAGAATCAATCTGGTCGTCACTGTCGTCGTCATCATCCTGAGGTGCAGGGCCAGAGAGACGCAGGTGAGCTGAAGGTCCGTGTGCCCCCTCCCAGCACCCGGGAGCCTCCCTGCAGGTGAGCTAAAGGTCCATGTGCTCCCTCCCAGCACCCGGGAGCCTCCCTGCAGGTGAGCTGAAGGTCCCTGTGCCCCCTCCCAGCACCTAGGAGCCTCCCTGCAGGTGAGCTGAAGGTCCCTGTGCCCCACTCAGCACCTGGGAGCCTCCCTGATCCAGACCTTATCAGAGGTGGATGAGGATGAGGATGAGGGTGAGGATATGTGGCTCCTAGGGCCTTCCTCCTCCTCCTCTGCTTCATCCTCTTCCTCCTCTGTGCTTTCTCGCTCCTCCTCCTCCTTGTCTGAGGCTGAAGATGAGGGCGAGGTGGAGGAAGATCCCGAGGATGAAGACGCTGATGACGACGAGGACACGGACAAGGACTCTTTCTCATCCTCTTCCCCACCACTGTCCAGTTCCAGTGGCCGTGCTGGTCGACGTCGCACACCCACGCTTTTGGGGTCCCGCTTGGTGAGCTCACAGGGGGCATCGGTCATGTCTCGATCACGCTCCCGTTCTGACTCTGTGGGAACAGCAGGAGTCAGAGCTGAGATGCGGAGATGGGAAGAAGGGGAACAGCCAGCCAGCAGCGAAGAAACACAAACCTTCATCTTCCTCATCCACGGATGTTGAGGGCCGCAGCCGCTTCTGGTCACCAGAGGAGGCTGTATCTGGTGGCTCCTTCCTCTTGACCTTGAAGGAGGGCAGGCGAATGGCACCACGGAGGCCAATGCCAAGGCCCAGGCCCTCGTAACCCAGGCCCTCACCCTTGCCCCATGACTCCAGCAGACATGAGGCGATTCGGTCTTTGGGCTTTGGCCTGTCCTCATCCTTGTGTTCACCCGACTTCACAGGGGTCAGTGAGGCCTAGGGTGGGAGAGAAGGGAACAGTGACCACAATCAGAGGCATTGCTCCCACTCTCTGCAGGCAGTACACGTTCTTCCCACACACCTGACCACCCCACACTCCCTTCCTGGGGGTCCAGAGCCCTGCACGGCCCCTCCATTAAGGCCTCACTAGCAACACACTACTTACAGATGAAGTTATAGAATAGCAGTCTCCGCGTGTGGGAATGAGAGCTGCGTGCTGTGTGTCTGCACCACTATCTCACAGACCAAGGTCCACACTCAAGGAACCTTTACAGTGTCTTATTTCCTGTGCCATGTGGGTCCGGCATGGTACAAACAGCCCACAGTCTTGAAGCGGCGAACTTGATAGCCCCGTAAGACAGGGATGGAGTGTTAGGGATTCCCATTCAGAAATTAGAAATTAGGGCTGGAGAGATGGCTCAGAGGTTAAGAGCACTGACTGTTCTTCCAGAGGACCTGAGTTCAATTCCCAGCAACCACATGGTGGCTCACAACCATCTGTACTGAGATCTGGTGCCCTTCTCTGGCATGCGGGCATACATCAAGGCAGAATGTTGTATACATAATAAATAAATTAAAAAAAATTAGAAATTAGTTGGAACCAATTTTATTTCTTGAGCAAGTGCTATAAAAAGAGGGGGGGGCAGGAAAGATGGCTCGACGGTTTGTTAAGACCACTGGCTGTCTAAGCCAAGGACCTGGGTCCCATTCACAGCACCCATATGGCAACTCACAACCATCTGTAACTCTAGGTCCAGGGCGTCCAATACCATCCTCTGTGGACATCAGGCAGGCACTGACTTCACTTCCATGCATGCAGGCAAACACCCGCACAGGTAAAATAGCACCGACAAACAAACAACACTAGTGACAAGGGAGAGCTGGGGATGGTGGCACACGCTCCCGAGCCTTACCACTTGGGAGACGGGGGCATTTAAAGCCCACATTGTTTAGCTTCACAGTAAGTTTTAAGGACAACCTGGCTTACACGAGACCCTATCTCAAAATAAAGTATGATAAAATACAATAAAGGTAAAACACGAAAGCAGACCCAAGGTAATTGATCTTTTGAATTTGTTACATTTTTTTCTTTTTTGTTTTTGTTTTCTATTTTTTCTTTAATCTTGTTACATAGTTTCTATTAAGTTTATTTTTATTTTATGTGCAAGGGTGCTTTGTCTTCATGTCTGTCTGGTGCCCAGAAGAGTGAGCTGGATCCCCTGGGACTGAATTTACAGATTAGTTCTGACCCACCATGTAGGTGCTGGGAACTAAACTCTCTAAGAGCAGCCAGGGCTTTGAACTGTTGAGACGTCGCTCTAACCGCTGCTTTTGTTGTTTTACAGGATAGCATGGAGCTAAGGTTGGCCTTAAACACCTGATATTCTTGGCCCCACCTCCCACATGCTAGGGTTACAGGTGCGCTTCTCATCTGGCTCAGGTCCTGTCAACAGCGTGAAGGATTTATTCAGAACTGGGGATGTAGTTCAGCTGGGAAGACTGCTTGCCTAGCAAACATGAAGCCTTGGGCTCCCCTCTCAGCATCTGCTCAACTGTGCATGGTAGGGCATACTTGTAATCCCAACACCCAGAGGTAGAAACAGGAAGATTCTAAATTCACAATCATAGGGAACCTGGGTTAGAGTCTCTGGTGGATTTTTCTGTTTTGTTTTGGTTATTGTTGGGTTTTGTTTGTTGAAACAGGGTTTTTCTATAGCTTTGGAGCCTCTCCCAGAACTCTGTAACTAGCTCTTGTAGTCCAGGCTGGCCTCAAACCCACAGAGATTCTCCTGCCTCCTCCTCCCAAGTGCTGGGATTAAAGGCGTGCGCCACCACCCACCGCCCGGGTTGTTTGTTTTTTTGAAATAGGATGTCTCTATGTAGCCCAAGCTGGCCTTTAACTCTAGAGCTCCACCTTCTTTTGCCTCCTGAGTGCTGGCATTAAAGGTGTACACCACCTAATAAGTATTTGATTTAAACCTAAACCAGATTCAGCTTTAATAAATACAAGCCTCATCCAGGTGGTGGTGGCGCACACCTTTAATCCCAGCACTCAGGAGGCAGAGGCAGGAGGATCTTTGTGAGTTCGAGGCCAGCCTGGTCTACAAGAGAATAGTTCTAGGACAGGCTCCAAAGCTACAAGAGAAACCCTGTCTCGACAAACCAAAATAAATAAATAAATAAAGCCTCTCAACAAATTTGTGATGGCCAGGTCTTTAAAGTCAGGACTCAAGAGGTGGGTGGGTCTGAGTTGGAGACTAGCTTGGGCTACAGAGCAACTCCCAGACAGCCAAGGCAACATAGTGAAACTGTCTCAAAAAACAAGAGGAAGCAAAAATCCAGATCATGTCTGCACAGATGTTCCTTTACTGTTCACCCATAGGTGGCCACTCGAGGCGGAGACACCGGCTTTAAAGGGATGGTGTGGAACTGCACAAAACAAAACGAGCTGTCCTCAGGGCACAGACACTATGCTATTGATGACAGCTTTACTTAGCTGTGACTGTCACTCATCCCAGGGGGCCAACACAATGCAAGTCAACTATAAAGAACCGTGTGGCAGGTGGTTCTTTCTAGTTTATTACCCTCTCATATGGACCAGAAGCAGTTGTGAGAGAGCAAGTTCCCAGACACACAAGCGTCCCCTAAAGTGCAGTGTAGGGAGGGAGAGCAAAATGTGAGTCTGCTTCCCTCTGGGCTGGGGTGAGGAGCAGAGAAAACCAGAGCTACGCTTTTCCTTGTCAGCAGCAGTGTTCTTATTATTTCTTTTTATGTTTTATTCAGACAGGGTTTCTCTCTATAGCCCTGGCTGTCCCGGAACTCAGCTCGGTAGACCAGGCTGGCCTTGAATTCACAGAGATCCACCCGCCTCTTCCTCCTGATTGCTGGGATTAAAGGTGTGTGCCACCACTCCCAGCTACTTATCTGTCAGTCACTGCAGTTAAAGAGCCTACGAAGCAGAAACATCCTTAAGCCTGGACCACAGGCTGAGACTCCGCCTCATAAAGAAAAAGAACTCAAGAAAACTTTCTGAAGTAGAGGTAAGGCAGCTAGGGATGGCTTCTGGGAGTCTGGATAGATACGCCCTCCAAGGAAAAAGGAAAAACAGGCGTAAAATAAACTAATTTAAAAAAAAAGGAAAAGTCTCCACAAGGTCAGATTTTGTACCAAAGACCTGAGAAGAGAGAGGGGGGCAAATGAGGAACCGCACAACTGATAATGCTTTCAGCTGTCTCCTCTATTTAAAGGGACGGAGCTGCGCACAGCCAGAGGCCATGGGTCCAGGCTGTTCAGTAAGGTGCACTGTTTAAAGGGGTCTCATGCTGGGACAGAGGCAGCCCACAGCCAGTAACACATGTGGGGAGAAAGGGGGGTCTCCACGGGTCTCTTGTCACTCTAGGATGCTCCCTGCCCAGCAGCCCGCATACATACCTTGGCCATCCGCTCCTTCTTGTCCCACCATTCGTCGAAGGCCCGGAAGGCCACCACTTCCACCATCTTGCGGTTGAGATCGCGCTTCATGATAGCCTTGAGCTCCTTGAGAACTACCAGCAGGACCCCGTCCACCGTGGCCTTGTGCGGGTCCTCCTGACGTGGTACATAGCCTGGTGGTGGCACGGAGGGGTCGAACTTGGGCAGGGGCGGCCAGTGTTGCCCACGGCCTGGGCCACTGTTGCTTAGGGAGAACGGACTCCGGTAGGGGGGCAAGTTGACAAACTGCAGTCCAGCTGAAGCAGCGGCAGCTGCAGCAGCCATGAAGGGGGGGTAGGGACAAGCACCCTGGCCTGTCATGAGCCGGCTGAGCATCTGTGTCTGCATCTGGAAGGACATGGGCATGCCACCCCACTGGCCACCCAGCACATGGCTCATGTCCACCTGCATCACAGGAAACAGTCCAGGCGGGAAGGGTGGCAGTGGTGGCAGGATGGGTGGGGGTGGGACGCCTGGTGGTGCTGGCAAAGGTGGTGGGGGCACTGCCACCGCAGGATGGGATGGTGGGGGTGGGGGGGGTGGGGGAGGCAAAGGTGGGGGCATGGGAAAGCCAGGCTGTGGGGGTGGGGGCGGAGGTGGTGGGGGTAATGGAGGAAAACCAGGGGGTGGGGGCAGGGGCAGGTTTGGAGCCAGCACATTGGGAGCTGCCACAGCCCCTGCCCCTGGGGTCACCACCATGGGCTTGGGGCAGTCAGCGCTGGTGATGGGGGCCGAGGGCATCTCGTCATCTGAGATTTCCATGTCCTCTCCTGAGGACTGCTGGCCCTGGAAGAGAGCAGTGAGGGTACCACAGGTTCATAAGCACTTTCTGAGCACCAGGAAGTTGGAGACTTGGGATCGGTAGTGGAGATTCCTAGCTGCAGAATGGGCCATGTGCAAACCCATCAACCAGCCCAGATCATATGTTCCCCTTTGGTACAGGGGCATCAAACAGCCGTTGATTCAACCACCATTTGTTCGGCACCTGTGTGCCAGGCTCTGGTGTAGACGCTGAGAACATGGATGTGACAAAGACAGACGCCAGTCTTGTTCTGTAAGGAGCAGAACTTGTAAACGGAGAAGCTGAAGTGTAACTGGACAATAGTGCACCATGGAGAAGAGGAAAGCCGGGGGCGGGGGGCACAACACGACAACACAGGAAAGACTCAACACTGGTAGAACATTTCCCACGGGCCAGGGAAATTTACATACATGAGGTAGTTCTTAGAACAACTCTGCAAAGTGAGTTTGTTATCACCACTTTTACTAGTGAGGAAATTGGGACACAGGAAAGGTTCAAGTAACTTCCCTGAGACCACACAACCAATAAGAGGCACAGCTGGGATTTCAAACAGGAAGTGGCTCCCGGCCCAGCCAGTGGTCCTCACGGAGGCCAGCAGGGCCTTGTGCAAATGTGACTTCTGTGTGAGTGCTGCCTGGGTGGTGAGGGTAGCGCCTTAAGGACTCAGGGGATGTTTGTTTTGAAGTGCTAGGGACTGAGCCCAGACCCTCGAGCATGCTGGGTAAGGGCCCCACAGCACTAGAGCTCCCACTGAGCCTTTCCAGTGTTTTCTTTCTTTTTTTTTTTTTTTTTTTTTTTTTTTTTTTTTTGGTTTTTTGAAACAGGGTTTCTCTGTGGCTTTGGAGCCTGTCCTGGAACTAGCTCTGTAGACCAGGCTGGTCTAGAACTCACAGAGATCCACCTGTCTCTGCCTCCCAAGTGCTGGGATTAAAGGCGTGCGCCACCACCGCCCGGCTCCAGTGTTTTCTCATCATTCCTTTCACTTAGGTCTCCCGAGCTTTTAGCAAGGGTCTGGGCTGCAGATACGAATGGTCTCCTTCCTTAACTGCAGGAAAACCTCACCAGTGAGGCTCCATGTGGGTCGCTTTTGACAGCCGAGGAAGCCGCCCAGAGAGCCACAACCAACAGCGAGAACCAGGGCTGGGGCGAGCTCCAGACACCTGTCCCGCAAAAATTAGGAAGTGAGGAGGTGGGAGGGGGAGAAGTCAAGGACAACCTGGGCCAAAACCAACCAAACAAACAACCCAAACCCACAAAGGGGAGGGCTCTTTACTTTGAGGCCCTGGTCTTTGGGACGTTAGAGTCAGACAGAGTCTGGGAACCGGAGGGAGGCACTGAGCTCCTCTGGTATAGATGGAATTAGGAGCTGGAGGGAAGGCGCTATGGTCCCACACCAAGACTCTTTCTGTGGCTCAGTCCCTACCTGGGGCTAAACGGAAGAAAACGAGGCTCGACAGACAGCAAGTACTCTGGAAGGCTGCTTTGAGGTCAGAGGTCACACCACAAGGTGTTGGGGGTCTCAGGGGACGTTGGTGGGGGAAAGAGTATCAGCCTCTCATCTGCCCTGTACACACCACGTCTACACACTTGCTCACTCTCAGACACCCACGTGAGGCAGGACCAGGCAAGCTCAGCAACAAGAGAAAGGATGCCCTGACGCCAGCTCTGGACAGCTCCTAGCACTATGGAGCAGCACACAGAGGGTTAACCCAGGCTGCTCCAGTCAGCCAATCACAGGAGCACCAAGCAAGCTCTGGCTCTGCCCGCCCCTCCTCCCTGGGCACAGCGGGGAGGAGGAACCAGCTGGCGGCAGTTCCTGTAGGTCTAGGTGAAGGACGCTTGGACTTCCCAGGCAACGCGGTGTTTCCATGGAGATGGTGAGACAGGGCTCTTAGTGACCCACTCAACAGACGATGAAACTGAGACTAGAAGAAAATGCCTTCCTCTAGGTCACAGAGCCCATGTGACAAGGCAGCTCAGGCTCTGGGGCTGAAACTTTGTGCTTTTAGTCACCAGCCGCTGCCTATCCCGTCCCTCCCCACCGATCCCCTCCCTATCTCAGTCTTGTGTGGGCAGAGCGCTTCTTTATCTTACACAGGCACCACACACTACCAGATACAGCGCCTAAGTACTCCTCTCCAGGTTGCCAGCAGGGGGCACCCGAGGGCCGACGTGGTGCTCAAGCCTACTTGGAAGCATCCTTGGGTTTCTGTCCTGGAGCGCCCCAGACTCCAGCCCTTCCAGCCTTAGTTTCCTCTCCTCTTATGTCCAGGGAGTGAGTGCGTACGGGGGAGAGGCCCGTGCCCTCCAGCTACTCTGAGCGTCTCAGCCCTGGACCAGGTGGCTGGCATAATAAACATCTGCCAAACCTAGGCTGCCTAGAAGAGATGGGGGAGGGCTCACAGCCTAGCTAGTTCTAGTACACCTGTCAACTCCCTCAGCCTTGACCCTTGAAGCCAAAAACCACTTCCCCAGAACTGCTTGCAGGCTCCCAGGAGTCTCAGCCACCTGCAGCCCCACCTCCTCTCCAGACAGTCCAAGTTTTCTGTTCCTTCCCAGGCAGCCAGAGGGGTTTATGCAAGGGCTAGGGAAGCGAGAACCTCATCTCTGTGTCCACAGGAGCACTGGGGCTGTAGCTGAGCTTCTACTTGTTCATGTCTGCTGGGTTCAGTGATGCCTGATCCAGGATGAGGATTGAGAGGAACCCAGGAGGGTGACAAAACCCTCCTCTCCCCCAGAAACCTGGACAGTAGCACCGCCATCTTCCTCCCAGCTTCGCAACTTCCGAGACTGGACATTTGAACGATGAGATGGAGTGAAGCAAGGTGGGGGCGGGTAAAAATTTGCCTGATTGACATATCTTCCCCTCCAAAGCTAACCTGAAGTCTCCCCTCTGGAGGGAAAAGGAAGCCAACTTCACCGCCAGCATGCTTCTTCACCTATTGGGAGCGCTTGCGGGCCAGCCTCCAATATGCCTGAGCAACAGGACTGATCATTCCTAAGCCACTAACAGAGAAAATGATCCGGAACTACAATCACGGTCCAAACTGGCTTGGGTCTGGACTCCACTCAAACTCAAATTCAAAACTTAGCCCAAGTGGAGAAGCCTGGACTCTACCTCCAGTGAAGACAGCACAACTGTCACCTCGTCCCATTGCTCCTGTGTCTCAGCTAGTGAAATGTCAAGCGGGGG
>NC_022010.1:14474313-14480095 GCF_000317375.1 Microtus ochrogaster
AGGGTGGAACAGACAGATAAAATCAATCCCAGACATACCTCATCCATCCTCTCTGAGGTCGGGGTCCTGTCTCCTGCCAGGTCCAAAGCCACCTCAGCTGTCTGGCCTGAAAGACCCATAGGGTCTGGGGGGCCCGGCTCAGGTGGAGGCCGAGGCCCCAGGCCCAGGCCCAGGTCGTCATCCTCATCAGAGTCAGGCAGTGGTGTTGGGCTGATATCCTCCAGACCTGTGCTGGAGGGGGGCGAGGAGGGCGGGGAGGGACCACGGAAGCCAGGCTGCGAGTTAGTGCCGAAGTGGGTGAGTGGGGAGAGCTGGGACGAGGAGGAGGAGATGGGGCTGCCCTCCATCTGGAGCTCAGTGTCTGAGTCTTGCTCACGTAGGAAGGGCAGCTTGGTGCGCTGCTCCTTCAGCAGCATCTCAATGCGGGAGTCCAGGCTGTCGTGGGGCTTCTCTGGTCCCGCTGGAGACGACTCCAGAGTGGGTGTGCCTGGGCTGTCACAAGGCTCAGGACTCCAGCCGAAGGTAGGCCTGCCACCCAGCTCCATGCTGTTGTTGTCAGGGGGTGGGGGACCAGGAGGTGTGCCTGGCTTCTCCTTGGCTGGAGGTTCAGAAGGTGGCAGGGGTGGGGGTGCGGGTGCCCTCCGGAACTCCCCGCTGTCACGGGTCCCAAAGGCTGCTGTGGCAGTGGGCTCCTCAGGGGGTGGGGGAAATGGGGGTGCTGGAGTCTGATATGGAGAGAAAGCCGACTTGAATCCAGAAGCAGGGGCTGCTTGGGCAGGAGGTGGAGTGTGGGCAAACGTGGCCGAATCCTGTGATTGAGTCTTGAAGGGAGGGCCACTGCTGCCTCCACTGCCGCCAAAGGAAAGGTCTGAGGAGCCTCGGAAAGTAGCCGTGGCTCCAGCCACTGCAGCCACAGCAGAATTGTGGACATAATGATGCTCATGGCGGCGGTTGTAGGCGTCGGTAAACTTGCTCTCGTGCCGCCGAGCCTTGAAGGTGGCCGTGGGGTCCTGGCTGAAGAGGTAGGAGGGAGTGGGCTGACGACTGGAATAGCTGGAATCTTGGGAGAAAGGGGTACCCAGGCGAGGCGTGAGCGGGGTGCCTTGTCCGTAGGAGTTGGGTGTGTCCAGACGGCAGCTGGAGTAAGCTGTGTCCTGGGAGAAGGGGGTCCCACCACTATTGGGGGTGACGGAGGAGGAGCCAGAGCCACAGCCTGCAGACAGGCTGCCATCCTTGAGGCGTTTCAGAGCATCTGATAGCTAGGAAGAGAAAGAGAAAGAAATCACAGGAGTAGAAGGAGGTAGATCTGTACAAGGGAGCGCAGCGGTCTCCCACTACAACTCTGCCTGCTGGGGACCTTGGTAACTTTCCAGCCAAGGGAAGAGTGTGGGGAAGCTCTTAGCTTTTCTCTACCCCTAGCTGGACACTTGGAGAACTTTCCCTAATGCCCAAGGCAGAAAGAGAAGACCCTGACGTCTCTGGAAAGGCTGCCATTCCCTTCCCACCTCAGGCTATCTGACATTAGAGGGCACTGAGACAGATGTGCCCAAGAGCTGTGGTCCTTACAAATTCGAGACGTGCGGATCTCTGTGAGTTTGAGACCAGCCTGGTCTACAGAGCTAGTTCCAGGATAGGCTCCAAAGCCACAGAGAAACCCTGTCTCGAAAAACAACAACAAAAAAAAAAAAAAAAAAAACAAAACAAAACACAAATTCTAGAGACATAAACAGTGTGACATAGGACAAGTGCCTCCTGATCAGAGGTGAACACCCTGGCGGGGGGGATGGGGCAAGTTTAAACTGTGATTGACTGGAATTGGTCAAGCAAGTGTCTTGGTAGGCAGGGGGCTGAAAGGGAGGCAGTCTGTTCCGCAAGAGGTTCTGAACTCTGCTTCCTGCAGACAGGAGTACAGGGAAGGCCAGACACTAAGACCCAAACACAGTAGTGTTTTGACATTCATATGGAAAAGCACCCCAGGTCTGTGGGAATCTGGCAGAGGTGGAAGGTGGAGGAGGAGGGACTCCGTGTGGACTGACAGCTACAGGGATCAATCCCAGGGGAGACATGCTGTAGCAGATCTTGGGAAAACAGGGCTTTTAGACCAGCTCTGAACCTACAGCAGGTGTGGTCAGGCTTCTGAGCCAGAGAGCAACAGGGGATCAACCTACCTGCAGGGTCTCATTCACAATTGGAGAAATAGCATCCAGCTCACCCACTGGGAGGGTCTGGGGGGTGTACCGGCCGGTAACCAACAGTTCATAGAAGCGCATGCGAGTTTCCCCTGTAACAGGCAGGGGAGAGGGTATCCATGGAGGCTCCAGCAGGAGACACACCCATGGGGATTCCAACTTGCTTATTAGCATCTTCACGGAGCCCTTGTGCCTGAGACACTGCATGTCCCCTGATTAGGTTCCTATCCACTGCACCTCATCTAAGATTCTCATCTGTCCAGCAAAGCCAAAAAACTGCTTTTTCTGAGCCTGAGACTCTAAGGTTAGCCCCTTGTTGGGCAGAGACTCCCCCAAACCCAAAGAAAACATCATCCTGAGTGCAAAGTCCTTCTCATTACCTGGACCCTGGTTCAAGGAGCCATTAGTACCCCATCTCCCCACAATTCTTTCTTCACACTTAGCTGTCCGGGCTTGTGGCAAGGACAGAGGAAGTCAGGTGACACTGAGGTGATTGTTAACTATCTGGGGCCCAAAGACCAGCACAGTCAGCCAAACACACAGATTACTGTGAAGTGACCTGTGGTGCTCTAGCTCAAACCCCAAGAGGGCCCACATAGTCCCAGTGAGCCCCAAGTCTAATGCTCTACCCATCACCAGAGAGAGAGATTTTTACCAACCAGGCCCCAGATCATTGGTATTTATAGAGCCTAAGAAGAGGCTGCTTACATATGCAAAGGAGGTGCATTCCTTGAGCGACCTACTCTTTACTGGACTCTTTCCTGAAAGACAATCTCAAACTTAGGTGGTAGTATCTGAGGGTTGGTGTTTTCTTGTTTTGTTTTTTTTTTTTCAGAAATGAAATTGTAGTAGGACTTAGCTGCTCTTTTAAGATGTGGGCAGGTGATGGGGAGGGAGACTCCATGCTTCAGTCTTGGGGGAAATTAGACTTCAGCTTATTATAAGAACACGTAGTAGATTTAAAAGTCTGTTCACACACACCCCAGCTTTACTAGAGTGAGGAACTAGGGAAAAGAGCAGGAAAGCTTTGACATGACATGTCTCCAGGAAAGCTTATGACACATGGCCAGGCCTGGGCTCCCCAGATTCACTCAGAACTCCCACCACTCCCTGCACCCAGCACAGGTGCACTCAACATGTAGCCATCATTAAAAGCAAAACGAAACAGAGTAAGTTTTCCTCTCCTGCCTTTGCTGTGCTCAGACACTGGCAAACCTAGAGCTCACAATACCCCTGGAGCTGGACCGAAATCCCCTCAGGCAGGGTTCACCAGTGTGCCACCCCCCACTCCCAAACTCTGGCCTTTAACAGTCCAACAGCTGGCTGCAGGACTAGGGACTCCCTGGTTCCGGGGCACCCTGCTCTTTCCTTCAGATTGGTAGGAATCCCTCAAAAAGGACACAGGCAGACTTAGGGGAATGCCCTCCGAGTCTTGAGCCAGGACTGAGGGAAGGAGTCAGCAACCCTGGAGTTAGGAGGTGTGGCTCCCAGGCCGGGTAGAGCAGACCAAGGTGCTGCTGTCTCTTTAAGAGAGAGGAGGGAAGACAAGTGTCAACCCTAGAGCACCCTGAGCAGCCCGCCCCCAAGATCCACTATCAGTGTTATCAGAACATTATCAATGAAACACTTCAGGGCTCAGATTGGTTCAGGGAAGGGGCAGCTGTAGAGGTTTGGGGGGGGGCATGGCACCCTAGATCCTTAAGGAATGACTTATGAATTTAATCCTTCCTCTGCCTCCTACAAGTAAACAAATGCTTCCTTCTCCCCTAACACAGGCATTAACACTAGGGATTGTCTAAACCCAGGCCACTGGGGCTCAGAGAGGGGCCCACAGGGGTGTCATAGGTGGGGAAATCTCTGGGTGGTCCCTAAGGGTGCAGTGGCCAAGGACTAGCACATTTGGTAAATTATAGCGTGTCTCCTAGCAACAGACAACACATTTGGTTCCATGTGACTCTGCCATCCGGAGGGGACAAAAAATAAATAAGGTGATGGGGGGGGGGGATCCCAAGGAAGAGGTGACAGTAGAGGGTTCTCCTAACTCTGAAGGGAGTCAGGCTGACAGGTGGCCTTCCAGCTCCTCCCCCACGGACGGCCAACAGGCCTCTACTAACCTTTGGTGTCCAGCTCCACGTGGATGATGTTGCCCATGACAGACGTGCTATGTAAGTGTTGGACGGCCTCCTTGGCACCCCTGACCGTGGCAAAGACCACCTTGGCAATACCCAGGTGTTTCTTGGTCTTCGGATTATACAAAATCTCCACCTCCTCCACCTCCCCATACTTTTTGCACATGTCCCTTAGGAAGTTTTCACGGATGTTGTCATTCAGCTTGGCAAATGTCACCTGCTTTGGAGGCACAGGGCCCACGTAGAACTCATCGATCTGGCAGGGGCCGCGGGGGAAGGGAGTTTGGAAAACATTAAAACCAAAGAAAAACACAACACTCCTCACTTGCCCAGCAGTTAAAAACAATAAAGGGTGAAAAAAATTAAATTTTTTTGAAAAAGAAAAAAAAAGCATGCGGGCGGTCCTGAGAAGCAGAGGATTAAATCGTTTGGAACCTGGAAGTCCTCTGGGTTCGAAGGAAAGGGGAAAAAGAAACAGTTTCTCTTTCCCCACCCCCTATTCTGGCCTCCTGTCCTTACTGCTGGTTCCGGAACGACCCCCTAGTCTAGGAAGTAGCCCCCTTTAAAGCCAAGGGATGGGAAAGGGGGCGGGTCCCTGAACCAGGCCCCTGGGTGCACAAGGACCCAGGTAGGGACCCAGAGCCCCCAGCTCCGCCGGCAGGACGCTGTATCAGCGCCCTCGTTACAGTTTCTCCGAGTGTTATTTTGTTTACAGTGGCCGGGAGGGGACACCACTCTCCCCCTCCCCGCCAAAACTTGCCAACCCTGGACGGCGGGAACTCAGAATCCGGCTGGGCTTGGTCAGGGCTGGCGTTATTTTCGAACTCGGAGAAGGGGGGGAGGGACCATAAGACAGAGAGGAGGGGTCCTACCTTGAATTTGGGTACCGACAGCTCCAGTTCCTTGGTTTTGGTCCAAATTCCGACCACCCGGGGATCTTCCACGATTTCCACCGGGCGGTTGCTGGACATCTGTAGACAGGGATAGGGGGCTCAGTATGGAAGGCTGGCACCCTCCCCAGGGGCAGGGGCAGACCACCCCCCCCGCCCCCGTCTCCAGGCACCAGTCCCACTCCAGGCTGAGGGGGGGAGCCCTGGCTGACAGTTGGCCAGGTGGCTGGGAGAGGGGGTCCCCCTCCATTCGCCTCTGTCTGGGGGCTCCACCGGGGATGGGGTGGGGGTGGCGGGAAGGCGCGTCGGCTACTCACCGCCAGGCTGAAATGCTGCCCATCGTAGCGGTACAGTTTATGGTGCCCCTTTTTCAGAGCCGGGTCAATCATCAACTTGTAACTTCTCCAATGGTGGTTCCTCCTCTCGCCCGAAGGGCCGGGCTGCGGCGGGGGCTGCTGGTGGTGGTGGTGGGGGTGACTGTTCTCCATGCCGTTAACCCAACCTGAAAACCAGCAAGTTGTTGTCCTCTCCGCCGCTTCTACACATTCGGCAAAGAATCCATTCGGCTGCCCCC
>NC_022010.1:14480381-14503150 GCF_000317375.1 Microtus ochrogaster
GGGGCGGGGGCCGGGGGCTAGGGCCGCCCGGCTGTTCTAGCCTCGGCCTCTCTCCCTCCCCAGCCGTGCTTACATCCCCGCCGGGCGCCGGCCTCCCTGCGCCGCCAGCCAGTACATGGTGTCCCCCGCGGGAGCCGAGGCCGGGGCGGCCGGACCAGGGGCCGGGATGGGGGGGACGCCGCCTTAGCGGCTGCCGGGCCCCGGGCTGTCGCTGCCCTTGCTGCCGCTGCCGCCGCTGCTGCTGCCGCTGCTGCTCCTGCTGCTGCCCGGGAGGCGGCTGGCGGCGGAGGCTCGGCTCCCAGTAGCCGCACATCCCACAATACACCGCTAAGGAGCCCGACCCGAGCGCTCACCCTCCTCCTCTTCCTCCTCCTCCTCCTCTTCCTCCTCCCCTCGCCTTCCTCGCCGCTTCCCCAGGCACTCTCCCGGCGGCGGCAGCTGCGCCGCCAAAGCCCCGGGCCCCAGCGGCCCCCCACCCCTCACTCGCGCGCTCCCACACTGCCTCCCCCCCCTCCCCGGGGGGAAGGCCTTTTAATTTATTTATTCTGCTGGGACTGAGGTGGGGGGCTTAGCTGGCAGGGGATAGGGGGGTCTCTTCGGCCTTCTACCTCCCGCGGCTGGGGCTACCCTTCCAGCTACCGGGCACTTCACGGCGTGCGCCCCCGGGGCCTCCCAAACTGTTTCCAAACTGCCCAGACCGGAGGTGGGCGCGTGGAGACTCGGCTAAAGGGCTGGGTTTGGAGGGGGGCGATTGTGTGTTTGAATACTAGGAGCCTGGGGAGGCAGACGTCGACCCCAAACGAGTTGCAATCGAGGTATCTCCGAACCCGCTTCCTCTTCGGCCCGCACACCCCCTCCCTCCCTGGAGCAGTACTGGGGAGGGGAAACCAAGATTTGGAACCACATTAGCCTTCACATTCCTGGGAGGATACAGCCCTCGCCTGGACGTGGAAGATAGCTTTTTTCTCTCTCTCTTTTTTCCTTTCTGTTTTTATTTTTGGAGGGGAGCGCCCAGTAATTGTCCTGAACACATGCTTCTTCCTCCAGGCACCAGCGACAGAGAGTCCCCTTTTTTGCATTTATCATTTTCCTTCCCCTTTCTTTATTAAAGGTCCGGGAGTGGCGGCGGCCAATCAGCGCTCGGCTTCCATTTTGTGAGTTCAACTAGGAGGCTTCCCCGGCTTCGCGTGGATATGTTTGCAGACCCCTCGGTCTCTCTTCTCGGACTGCCGACACGAAGCAGCCGCCTCGCTGGGGCTTCGTGGTGGTGTATTTCATATTGGGGCTCTTTTCGGGGTTTGTAATTTGGCCGTGGGTAGGTAATTGGCTGGAGCAGGGCGGCAGGGCGCGGCAACCAATCAGCACACGGCTTCTATAGGGCTTGAGTTATTAGACGCTGATCTCAAAACATCCTTCATCAGACTCCAAGGAGAGGCCAACAGATGAGGGGAGCCATTTTTCTGCAATGGAATTAAATGGCCAAGTGGGTTTTTCCTTTGTTGCAAATGGGGAATGCTTTTCCTTTGACTCCACCATCCAGTTCAGGACGCCTGAATGTGTTTAACATTTGCCAAAGGACTCACACTTGGAAGAATGAAGAAGACCTTTTAAAAAGATCTGGATTTTTCCTTATGATTTGGAATCCATCTTTGTCTTGTATAACTAGGTCATAGCACACTATTAATGTCAGCAGTTAACAGTTTTGAATTCAAAAAACCTAAGTAAATGACATATTTAATTTTTTTCCTCTTTTTTCTTGGGTGGGTGGGGGGAGAGCTTGGAGCTGTCTTAATCTGTATTCTCTTGACTGAACAATAAATTTTTAAATATAATTTCCTCTATTAAACACTTAACCTGGTCATCTTATTAACTACTTTTTAACAAGGTAATGTTTTAAATGTATAGTTGGAGTAGCGAAATGGCAGCAACAAAAAAATTGTGAGCTGTTACTGTTAAATTTTCTAAAAACCTTTTACATTGTAAGTACCCAATCCATTCTGTCCTTCCTGCACTGCAGTTTTCATGTTACTGTCGCCTGAAATGTCCTGAATTTTCGGAATATTCATCTGCATGTATGTCTTTGTCTCTGTCTGATGTAAGTCAGTTAAAATGCTTTTAAACGTTTGCTTTTATAAAGCTACGGTTTTTAGTTCAAGCTTTTTGAAAAATGTTTACAGCAATAGATGCTGCTCCGATTTCTTCCCAGTAACTCGTACACTTTCTTTGAAAATCGATCTATTTTGAAGAAAAACAGCTGTTTTTCTCGACTGGGGGGGGGGGGACGACTGAGAAAGGAAGTCTTTCTTTACAAAGACTCAAAGCCGTCACTGAAAACTAGATTAAAACTGGAAAACAAGTCCTAGCTGGTGCAAGCCAAACACCTACTTTAACCCGGTGCTATTTTCTCTGGTGGTTGGGATGGCTGGTGAGCTGTTTTGCCTTTTGTTTGATTTGACCGTGTTTTCGCCTTTTGTTTCTTAATGATCACACCATTGCTAAATCCAGAGCAGTAAACAGTCCACAGCGAAGCCGCCTTTTTGCCAGCCCAACCCTGGAAAGTTTGCAGTCGTGGAAGGAGCAGAAAATACTGAGTGTAACTTACAAAAAGGTAACAACAAAAGAACACCATTTCCCCAGATTTTTTTTCCCAACTAAATAACCAAAACAACAACAAAACCTTTCTTTTCATAATAACAACTCCAAAAACACCGCCCAATTTTTTCTTCTAGACTCCATGGCACCGGGCTGAGCGGGTAAGTAAAAAAACTAAAATAATTTTTAAAAAAAATTAACTGCCTTTGCCCCCTTCGAGGAACTCTTGATTGAGCAGGCCATGGGCTGTAGGTGATGGGAGCTGAGGTTTCTGGAGCTTTGAGTTTAGCAACCGGTGACAGTGGGCGGGTGAGGGGACAAAGACTCTCCAGACCCCTTTGCCTCTTCTGCCCCAAAGGCGAAGGGAGCATCTCCCCAGTACCCTGGGACATCCATGGAGCTGTCTGCGATAGTCCCTTTGGCTCGCCTCAGGTCTGAACCTTGGTGGCAGAGAAGAAATTGAAGTGCTTTGGAGATGGAGGGGCTGAAAGAGCGAGGAAACCATCCCACCCATCCTAAGGTTTCGTTCCCATTTGATGGTGCGGTTTCTGCACCCTTAAATCAGCTTTTCGGGGCTCCGGGGCTCGCCTGCTCTTCCAAAGAGAAAAAGGACAAAAGGCCGGCGTCCATGTTGGCACCATGACGCAGCATCTCTCCCGCCTGCAGCCGGGCGCTGCCTGTCCTCCCGGCCGCGCTCGCTCCTCCCTCCCAAACATGAGTTTTATTTTCAGGTTTTGAGCCGAGCCGCAGGCTGGGTCGGGTTGGGGCCAAGGCTGGGGCCGCCCGGCTGCTCAAGGCTGCGGTGGCTAATGGCGGCCGGCTCTCCTCCTTCCTTCCGCCATTGTCTTTCCCCGGTTGTCGCTGGGAGGCAGTCCCGGGTCCTAAGAGCCTGCAAGGCAAGGCACCCGGGATGCTGGTGACGGGTCTCTGGGGGCCTTGGGCCTCCGGGGCGTCGCGTACAACAGTTCCCGCACTCGCCCACCCACCCCACCCCGCCCGCCTGCCTGCCTCCGGGTGAGGCGTGCGACTCCCGCAGTGGCGGCCGCGGGAGGAGCCGGAGCAGGGCAGGGCGATCCGCTGGAGGCGGGTTGAGGACCCTGATCTCCGCTGAAGCCCCGGACTCCATGGCCCAGGAGGGCACGAGGCCTCGCTCTGGCTGCTGTCCCTCCTGTTCTGCCTCGAAACAGAAGCCAAGTAGCCAAGGGCTAAGAGGCTGTCCAAGCCTCTCTTCACTGCCCACTCGGCTTCAGGAGACCCCCCCCCGTCTCCCCCAGTTGTTCTTTGATAGCCGAGCCGGAGGGGCGGGTCTCCCCTTTTGTCCCCCCACTTTGGGATAGAGGCCCATGCGGTGCCTGAGTCCCTTCACTTGGTCGCCAGGGGCTCAGCCTCCAACCCAGCTCTGCGGGTTGGAGGTGTGTGTGTTGGAGGAGGGGGGCGGTTGGGGCCTGGGAAAGCCGATTGGGCCTCCCCCTCGGGAACCCCCCCCTCCCGTGACAGTGCCCGAGGGTAAAGCCTTAGATCTCAGCCTTCCTGGGGGAGGGGATGCGGACAGGGCGGGCCTTTGGAAATGCAGATGAGCCGTCTCCTGCTGCTCGTCGCCCGGGCTGAACCTTAGTGACTCAGCCACCCCCACCCCACCCCCACCCATTCCAGAGTGAGGGCTGCCTTGTCAGCTGGAAAAGGGGGGGCAGCACTTCTGAGGCTCCCTTTCTATCTAGTAGACCCTGTTGGTTTGCATTTGGCCGATCCATTCTCTGACCTACAAACTGTGGGACTGCCCTAACAGATCGTCCGAATTCACAGGTCTTGCCCGGAGCCCAGAGCAATGTCTCGGTTCTCCCCACAGTAGACAATCCTTGCCTCCTCTGGACATCTGGAACAGGCCTAATTTGACTGACAGCTTGCCCACTAAGGTAGGTAAGAGCCCTTTTCCCAAGTTGAGAGAACTATATCAGGGGGCTTTGGCCTGCGGCCTTCGAAGGGCGGGTTGGGATCCCCAAACTCGCTGGGCTGGTTCAGCAGCCCCTCCCCCACGCTGATGTGGCGGTTGTGTCTGTGTGTGAAATGGGCGGCCTGCTGGGTCCATCCAGCCCCGCCTGTCAACCTCTGTTGTCAGGCGTTTAGGGCGGGCGATTCTCTGCCGAATTTAGCAACTTACTAGAGCAGGAGGACTACGAAGTATTTCCCAGCGATGTGTTTTATGGTGGGTGGGAGGGTCCTGGAAGCTTCTGAAGGCATTGACTGCTGCCAGGCTTGCCGGTGGTGCCTCAGCCATTTCTCCTGAGCCCCATTAGGGTGGCCAAATGAGCCACCCTGATGTCTGGCTTGTTGGCTAGACAAAGAACCAAAAAACCTGAAATCTTAGGCAACCTTCCCAGAGAAAAGGTTTCCTTGACTTTCCTGGATTCTCACAGTGGCCTTCTAGCTCCCAACAAGGCCAGGTTGCGGTAGCCTGGCTTCTAGAACCGTACAAAGCTGGCTGTGAAGCAGACAGGCTTTTTACGAGTGTTTACCGTGCATACTCAACACGGTCTGCGAGCCGTCTCCTTAGCTGCAAAAATTAGGCAGGTATCCTAAGTCAGAAGGGGAACTCATTTAACCTCACTGTGCCTGGCTCGTACGTGTCTCATTCAGAAGGTGCATCTAAGAATTAGCGCTTCTCACAGGGTCCCAGGCACTGCCAGTTTTCCAGACTTTGCCTGCTAGGTAACACCTGGGATATTCTCCATCTGTGTAGCTCCAGTTGGCTAGCCCTCCTCCGGCCCAGGAAACTTCACAGCTGAAAGTGGTGTGGCCCTTGATCTCTGACCCCTACCCCCCCCCCCCAAGAGTGCTCCTAGTTAGCTGTTACTTTGATGAGCCTTTTGGCTACAGGTGCTCCCCCTGTTTTGGCCTAAGCTTCCAGCTTCTTCCCCTTGTTCGTCACCCCCACAGTGAGTACTGGAGTGTGGCTTGGGGAGCCTGGCAGGCTTCACGGAGGGGTCGTTGAAGGCAGGTTAGTGCCCAGTCGGGGCATGATTGAAGCCTGGCAGCTGTGAGCTAGTGACCTTGGACCAGCGCTGCCGTCCCGTTCCATCCCCCTCCCTTCCCACCCCCGTAAAAGGATCATAACTGCTGGAAAAGGTTGATGGGAGGATTAATGGCGATTAAGGGGGCCGCACTCCTGCTCCGGCCTCCCTTACGACAGGGATTGTTGCTGGGAGTGGCTGCGTGGGTGGGGGCTGGGCTGTGTCTTGGGCTCCTCCCCGCCAGCCCACTTCCTTAAGCACGTGCCGGAGCCTCCAGGCAAAGGAGAAAGAAAACTGGCTCTGCTTGGGAAGGCGGCCAGCTGTTTTTCTTTCAGTGCAGTTTTAGTCCGAGCTGTTCCAGGTTCAGTGGGCTGTTCTGTAGTGGGTCACGATTTTTCAGGGTTACCCACTAGTGACCCCAAGAAAAGAAACAGCTCACCCAAGGTTCTGAGGCCACGACAGACAGGGTTCCAGGTTATCTTGGGTTTTCAGCCCAGAGCCTGGGCCCCTGACAACCCCCTTGCTCAGCTGTCTGGGCTATTTTAGGCACCCTCCCGTTCCAGCTGTCTGCTGCCATCACTGTCAGAGAGCTGATAGCGAGGAACCAGAGTGGTCTGTGGCTCCCGCCTGTCCAGAGGGCCAGGCTTCCAGCTCTGGGTGAGCTTGCTTTGTGCTGGGAGGGCTGAACTCTTTGCCCCAGTGGGAAAAGGCAGGAAAAGCACTTTCTAAGTTGATTGGGTTGATACGGACCTTGTAAGCCACTTGGTCCTTCTAAGGGACCTGCTTTTCTGGCTAGAGTCCTTGGGTCTGGGGTCTTTATCTCCTCCAGCCTCAGACTAAGTAATTGACTAAATCGCGCTGTGTCAGCTGTACCCTGGAGGGCTGTAGACTTTGGGGAACAATTAGGTGCTAAACTGTGTGGTGTGAATCTTGAAAGGGAAAGACAGAAGTGACAGGGCCAACTTGGCAACCCATTTCCACCTCAGGCTCTTTCACCTCCGGTTTTTCTTTCTTTCTCTCTCTCTCTCTCTCTCTCTCTCCCTTTCTCCCTCTCTCCCTCTCTCCCTCTCTCCCTCTCCCCCCACCCCTTATCACCTCCTGGCCAGTAGGGTGGAGCAGTTTGTACCGCTGTTGTTCCTGGCCTTGAGGGCTGCCCCGCCTACTGGTCACCCACTGAGCTTGGGGCGGGGCTGCTTTGGCCTGCTGAGAGAGGGCCACGCCAGCGGAAGGACTGCCTGAGCTGGGAGGTGGCTGGACTAGCTTCACTACAGACTCCAGCGTCCCCGCCCCTTCCGTCTCCTCCACCTGGCCTGGAGCCCTCGTTTGGAATATGACCTTTTAGACACTCTAGGTGGAGACAGTAGTGAAGATGGCTAGGAACACCCCACCATCACCTGCCCCCAGTGTTTTCGCAGACTGTTCTGTGCTCTCAGGCAAGTTACTGCGGGTGGAAAGGAGGAGGGGAAGTCGAACAACCGTGTGGACTATTTCTAACAGAAGAGGGGCTTGCCATGTCCCGGCTAGTCCTCTTGACAGGCTGGAACCACAATCCTTTGTGCCCAACTTAAGCCGTTTTTCTAGCCTGGCCTCTAGAAATGACTTGCCCATCCTCCTCTGGTTCCTGAGAGCTGTTAGGCAGCTGGGGCCTGGAGGAAGACTGCCTAGCCCGGAGGCTAAGATAGCACCCCTTGGCACCTTGGCTTCACACCCCCCACCCCTTTATCTGTTAAGTAGAACCTGAGTCTTTATCTCTCACTGCTATTGATACCATCTACATTTGGATAGCTAAATAATTGATTTATGGGGCCTCAGAGTAGGGGAGTGGTGCCCACAGCCTCTCCCATCCAAATTTGTACTTTGCCCTGAAAGACTGAAGGTACCCTGCCTCTGCTGTCCTTGACTCATTTTCCTGTTGGTCTCTGTGGCTTAGTCTTCTCTGAGACCATCCTGTGGCTCCCTGAGGGGTTTTGTGGCAAGAAGCAACTGAAGGAATCTCTCCCTCTCCTGCACTTTCCAGGAATTCCTGGAGAATCAGAGTGACCCAGGGCCCCCAGAACATTGCTGGTGAGGGAATAAGCCACCCTGTGTGGGTGAGTGAGTCTTATCTCCTCAGCTAGACTGGCCTGGCCTGGCCTGACCTCTGAGGAGGCTCTAAACAGCAGCTGGCTGGAATCCTGGGTATTTTTAGCTACACAGATCCAGCCCCACCATCACCATGAGAGCTGGGTCCAAATCCAGCACTTCAGGCCTGCTAGTCCTGGGGTTCTGCCAGCCTCCTGTTGAAGCTGGGGTGGGTGGGTAGGGCAGGCTGGAACCAGTAGCGGCGTGTACCCTGAACCTACCTGAGCCAGAATCATTCGCTTTCAGTAACTTCCTCTCTGAGGCCTCCTGCAGACTTGCTCTGAGGATGGAGAGTGCAGACACAGGTCTCGGGGATCTGTGGAAAGTCGGGAGCCCTCTCTTGGCTATATGTAGCAGAACAAGCACTTTTTCCTTCTAAGTGAATTTTCTCCCCTGGCACATGTAGCCAGCCAGCCTCCCTGGCTCTGGACCAAGCCCGAAGAAACCTGGAATCCTTGCAAAGGTAAGTGGGTCCCAACGCCCTCCGAGCCATCCCCCTTTGTGCTCCACCCTGGAGTGGCCTGCTCTATGTTCTCTGGGAACCTTGCCTTTGGCATGCTGTCCCTCCTTTTTTTTTTTTTGATTTTCGAGACAGGGTTTCTCCGTAGCTTTTTGGTTCCTGTTCTGGAACTAGCTCTTGTAGACCAGGCTGGTCTCGAACTCACAGAGATCCACCTGCCTCTACCTCCCGAGTGCTGGGATTAAAGGCGTGCGCCACCATCGCCCGGCTTTGTCTCTCCTTTTTTTGTTTTGGTTGTTTGTTTGCTTTTTGAGACACTATTCTTCCGTAGCTTTGTGGCCTGTCCTGAAACTAGCTCTTGTAGACCAGCCTGGCCTTGAACTCAGAGGTCTACCTGCCTCTGCCTCCCAGGGGCTGGGATTAGAGATGTGTGCCACCACTGCCAAGGTTCTTTTTTTTTTTTTTTTTAAGCATCCTCAAAGGGCCTAAGATAGCTGCAGCCCTTCCTCCCTTGCCTGGTTTTGACAGGAATCATCTGTTGACTCTTTGTAGCCAGCCCTCCTTCCGCTTCAACCAACAGTCAGGCCCTCCCTGATGTAACTGTTACCTTGACAACCCCTTGGGCCTGTTTCCCCCTCACCACTGAAACCTGAAGAGGGTTTTCAAGCTACAGTACATTTGCCCAAGTTGGGCACCGCTTCTGCTTCCATTGGCAGATCTTCTGCCCAACTGTACCCAATATAACAAACACAGCCTTCCCTGGTCCCTTAGCTGATCTCACTGGTGCTGGGAACTCCTGTCAAACTGCTTCCTCCAGACTGTGCCTCCCCCACAGGCAGGAACATGGTTTCTTCTCAATAAACAAGTTGTAAGAAAGGAATGAACGACTTGCTGAATTTTTGTCTAAGGGGTCCTCCTTGATCCAGTGACAAGAGGCCTCTGCCCTAAAGCTGGAGGTTGATTCAGGTTTCCACTCTCCCGGTCCATGTTGGCTTTTGAGTTTCCACGAGCGGTCGCTGCTGCCCTCTGGTGGTAGGGCTTTGCCTTGTGTCTCCTGGAGGAAAGGGGAGGGGGCGGGGAAAACGAGAAGAAACCCTGACATTTATGGAACCTCCCGGGTCGGTAGTTTACTCCACAAAGCGAAATTTCCTGAGTGCTTGCGGAGAACTTGCAAATTAGGTATCTTCTGGGTGGGGAGGGTCAAGAAGATCCCTGAGCCCTGCCAAACTCCAGCTTGGAGGTTCGCGCTCATGCTGGCAGGCTGCAAGGATCCCACTCCCTGACCACTGGCCTGCTTGGGAAGTAGATCCTCAGCTCATAGTAACGGGAAAATGTCACAGTGACATCAGCCAACTGTATCGCTAGTACTTGTTTGTATTAAGCACTCGGCCAAGAGCTACTTGAATGGTGATGGGAGTGGAATTCCTGGGGTGAAAGACACGGAGCCAGAGGACACCAGAACGCTTCTTGGTGGAGATGGGGACTATAGGTTTCCAAAGTTTACGGAAGGGCCAGGTGCTCTCGACCTGTCAGAGTCACAACAGTGTCACTTGGGTTCACCCCTCTGAGCCTTGCTCGATACTGCCTATGTATTTTAAGTCAGTCCTGGAAATAGGCTGCTCACTGGAAGTCACTGCAGAAGGCGTTTCCCGGCAGGGGGCGCTACAGTTCCACGGTGCGGGTCAACAGAACACCCGAGTAGGGACGGGAAGAGAGCAGAATTCCTGTATTCCCACACTGACGAGGGCCAGGCGCAAACTATGTGGACACACACAACTTACGTTCTGGTGTCTTCTCGGGAACGAGCCGAGGGACTACAACCCAGAGGAAAACAGGCCACACTGGCAGACTAGCTGCAAGGGCTGGATGCGAACCTGGCTGCCTGGTACAGCCCCCAATTAAGGAGTCTACTTGAGGGGGGGGGGGGTGAAGCTGACCAATCAAAGAGTCCTCGCTAGGAGGCGGAGCCTGCCAATCAAGGGCTGTCGGTGTGAAGAGGCAGAAACCACGAATGTAACAGAGCTGGGGGTGTGCAGGCACACGTGGTGAAGGGGATGCGCTGCGCTTGCGGTTCAGCATCCGGTTCCTCCGTTTTTTTCGTTTCCCCGGGGACTAAGAGACAAACACCCAGGGCTGGGAACATAGCAGAGAGTAATTGTGGCAACGAGGGGAACCCGGGAGGCTGCCTGGCAGAGGTGGCCACAGCTGCCCGAGGGCGGAGCCTCGTGGCCCCGCCCTGCAGTCCCGCCCCCGCCCTGTCGCTCAACTGGGCTCTGGCCAGAGCTCAGCATCCAGCGCGCTGCGGGCTCCCGGCTATGGACGCCCCAGGTGCCCCGGTCCCAGCCGCTGCCCCCAGCTCCGCAAGGAAGGAGCTGAAGATAGTGATCGTGGGTGATGGTGGCTGCGGCAAGACGTCGCTGCTTATGGTGTATTGCCAAGGCTCCTTTCCCGAGGTGAGGCCCGGTAGGTGGCAGGAGGGGTGAGGATGGGCTTAGGACCGCGGGGAACAAGGGGGTATTCTCCAGCCAGGATCAAGGCCCAGAGTTTAGACCTTGGAGTCCTGGGTGTCTCCTTCAGGCAGCCCTTCAAGAATTCCCGGGCTGAGCCCAGTGGTTTGCCAGGTCTGAGCTGGATGGAGTGAGTGATAGTGTTAGACAGTTGTGGGGGAGGGATCTGTCTGGTCCGCCTTTACATCCCTTAAAGGATCAACCCGACCCCTCTCTCACAGCACTATGCCCCATCGGTGTTTGAGAAGTACACGGCCAGTGTGACTGTGGGCAACAAGGAGGTGACCCTGAACCTCTACGACACAGCTGGTAAGTGCACCAGAGCCCAAAGGGTCCCCTTGGTCATCCCCAAGGGTTTCCCCTGCCTTCTTGGGGCATTCCCTTCCTGACACCCTACCATGCCAAAAGGTCTCTGTAGTATGTTGGCTAGCTGGGAGGCCCTGCAAGCCAAAAGGACCTCTGCCATCTCAGCTTTAAGAGGTGGATAATAGGTTGAGGTGAACTCTGAGCCACCCCCTCCCCCCAAAGCTATGTTCTGTTCTGCAGCCTTGTTCCTCTCCTGTGGTTCTACAAAACGTGGGCTGTACTTCTACCTCCTAGGGTTGCAGAATTCCTTACTTACTGTGGTCTTTGATTGAGTCCCCTGGGGCTTGGATTCCAATGGGCTGTGTTTCTGGGCCCTGTAGTTTTAGGTTAGCAAGCTCTAGAACTCAGCTGTGACTCCAGGAGTCTATGGCTGGCTTGTCTGTGTTGAGACCCCAAGGTCCTGTGTCCCTGACTTCTGGGATCCTAGGGCTACAATCCATTTTGTGTTTTCTTGGTTTTTCTGTGAAAAAACAGACAACTTTAGGAAAGAACCTAAGGTCTAAGAATTGGGTCAAAATAAGTTACTACTGCCAGCCCCTCAAAGAGTGGACTTCTGCTCATAGTCCATGAATACTAGGGTTCCCTTTGGGGTGCCATGAGCATTTACAGGATAAAGGTTGAACCAGGTGGAGCCTCACCCATCTTGGTGACTCAGTGTCTAGTGACTGAGTGGAACCACGTCACTGTCACTGAGAGCCCCTTCCCTGCTAGTCTATCCCTGTGTGTGTGAGGTAAAGTCTCAGGTCTTAAATGGAGTCTAAATCCAGGCATTCTCCCCACCCCACCACCACCTGGAGAAGATCAAGGGGGGCCTATTCTCGCCCCAGACTACCTCATTCCTGTAGTAGGTTCTATTGGATACTTCCAGCTCCTCTGAGTGGCCCCCTGAGGCTCTCTGCCCTCCCTCTCCTCCAACCCCAGGTGTGTGAGGAAGGAATTCTGAGGTGTGGCTCCAAGAGCAGTAAAAGTCTATCTGGGAGACTTACTTTCACAGGCCTCTGATCCGGGAGCCAGGGAGGGGCAGGCCCATTGACCATACTTTGGGGGAAGTACTGCTTGAGCAGAAGTATTGCGCGCCTCCCCACAGTTCCAGGAGAGGCTGGGAAGTCTGTTTTTTTCCTCCCTCTGCCATCAGTCTTTCCTGTCACATCCCAAAGTTCCTTGTTTGGGACTGTTTCCCCTATCAGACCAGAGTGGAGGCCATTCTGGGCATTTTCTGGAAAAAGGAAGATGCCCAAAGTACATGTCAGGTGAGAGTGTCATCTAGAGGGTTCCAAATGCAGCTGCACGGGGATGGAGGTAGAGCCCAGGGGCTGTCCTCCGGAAGGCTGAAATGATGCTACAGTACGCTGATTATGTCTGCAACTTTCTGTACCTACTTGGAGCCAGACCAGGACTCTGACTTGGTTCTACTTAGTTGTGACATTGGGGGCATCAGAGTCTCATTTTCCTCATCCTTAACCAGAGCTGAAATAGCCAAAAGAGTGAGATAAAACTCATAGAAACAGCATTCAGCACAGCTGCTGGCTCTTGGGCGGCTCAGCAAATACTGATATGTATATGCTGAATATATATTGGTTTTTTGATACAAGGCTTTGAAGCCTGTCTTAGAACTAGCTCTTGTAGACCAGGCTGGCCTTGAACTCACAAAGATCCCCTTGCTTTTGCCACGTGAGTGCTGGGATTAAGGGCGTGTGCCACCACTGCCCAGCTTTTGCATATACTGTTATTTAGATTTCTTTTGTGCTAGGGCTGAAAAATCAGACCCTTGTGCATACTAAGTTCTACCATTGAACTACATCCCCAGTCCTGAGAGTTTGTTTGTTCAAGACAGGGTCTCTGTTCCTGGGGCTGGCCTCAGACATGCTTAGTAGCCCATGCTGCCCTCTAGTTCTCCAGCCTCCCTTCTAGCTGTCTGAGGTAGCCACACACACACACACACACACACTCATGGCTTCCGCTCCAGCTCCTACTGTAGGGTGTGGAGAGTCTAGCTACCCTCTCAAGGACTATCCACTGTACCTTTTCTGAGACAGGATTCCTAAGTCCTAGAGCTGTGTTGAAGAGTGGCATGTCATCTGTCACTCAAGAGTGACTGGGGAAATCCTAATGGCTAGAGGAAATTACCTGGCCAGTGAGCAGTGAGCATGAGGCTGGCTCATGCGTGTTCGCAGTGTTTGTCAGAAGGCTCTCGCAGTGGTGGTGGGATAAGTGAATTCATTATCGGGAAGATGAGTCAGCTCTACCTGTGGCTGGGTCTTGGGATACTGTGGGAAAAAGTGATGGCTAGTAACTGTCTAGACTGGAGAAAAGTGGAGGCGCCGGGGTGAGGGCAATGCCTGAGTTAGAAATGAGTCTGGAAAATGCCATAGAAAGCTCTTGAACTGGGGAGAGGGGCCTGCCTCCCCAGTCGGCAATAATCAGAGTTATGGAACAGGAATGACCCCAGAAAGCTAATTTTTTACCAAACCCCCGAATGGAATGATAGCCATGGGCAACGCTACGTCACTGCCCACGGGCCCCACATGTAAGGCCTGTCTGGCTCCTTGCTTCCATCCTGCGGAAGCAGAGACACCACAACCTTTACCAAGCTCAGAAGGTGGAGGGGGTGGGGCCCTAGCACTCAGAGCTCTAGTAGCCTCCCCTGAGCCCTGACATCTTCAGACAGGAAGCTGTGGTGAGGCCAGAAGGTTGCTAGGCAGAGGGGTGGTGTCATGGTGCAGTGGGGGTGTTTAGAAAACACCCAGAGAGGCTAATCTAGTCTTAGAGGGGCACAGAAGCACGGGGAGGTGTGTGAGAGAGAATAGGAAAATTGGGGGACAACAGCTGCTAAGCAAGGGGTCAAGACCAGAGGGGCATTATGGTCCTAGTGTCGGGACCACTCCAGCCTAGAGCCAGCCAAGTCAGGTACCATGGTCGCATGTCAGGACGGGACTTCCCTGTCTCTTCCTGTCCCTAGGGAGGGAAGGGGGCAGAGGGGCCCTAGCAAAGCCAGTAAGAGTGGGTTCCTCCTTCAGCAGCTTCCCCTTCTCATGCTGCCCACACCTCTAACCTATGCTTTGGTCAAAACGGGGTCACCTCCTGGCCTCCAGGAGATTCGGGGGTACTGTGTCTTGATGACATGCTAGTCTCCAACACAGCTCTAGGACTCAGGAACCCTGTGCCGGAAAAGGGACACGGTCAAGCGGGGAAAGCCCCATCCACAGGAAACGTCAGGTGGAGGGTCGGCCTCACTTCCACCTGCCTCAAAAACTGCTAGCTGAGGAGAAATGGGACTTCAGAGGAACTCTGGCCACAGCCCCGTTCCTCACTAGAGCCACAGCATGCTTAAGGAGATTATGGGCAGGTGACTTGGGCATCTTCATGGGCAAAACAGGAAAACAGACCAACCTAGTGGGTGGGAGATTCAGGGGTTAGAATTGCACCCATTAACCTACCTTGGAACTTTCTGCTTCAGTAGTAACTACAATAGCAGTGAGCAGTGGTTACACCTCTGCCCCCCCCCCCCCCCCCCGCCAAGTCCTTTTGTTTCCCAAGTCAGGGCAGAGCCTGTCACCCCTTTCCCAGGTAAGGGAATTAAGACTTAGGAAGGAAAGTGCTAGGCTCCAGAATGGAGGGTGTTTGGTACCTACCCTGCAGGGAAGATGCAGCAACAGAACCTAAATTCCTTTTCTTTTTTGTTTCTTGTTTTGTTTTTCAAGACAGCGTTCTCTGTGTAGCCCTGGCTGTCCATGAACTTGCTCTGTAGACCAGGCTGACCTCGAACTCACAGAGATCCACCTGTCTCTGCCTCTCGAGTGCTAGGTTTAAAGGCATGCGCCACCACTGCCCTGCTCGAATTCCTTGTGTTTATGAAAGGCCTAAGCTGAATCCTGAGAGAAGTCAGGTCAGACAGAATCAAGCCTGAGTAGGAAAGGGGGTCTAAGCTGGCTCCCCATTTCCTCACAAAGGCCTCTTTTTTCTTGAGATAGCTGCACCATTTTCCCTGTCAAACTTGCCAGGGCTTGGGTGCTGTCCTAATTTAGTGTTCCAGAAGCAACTTTGGAGGAAAAAGGGGCTTATTTTATTGATAGGCTATGGTCTGTCATTGCAGGAAGCCAATGCAGAAACTCAATAAACTAGTGGGGTTTGGTGGTGGTGGTGGGTTTTTATTTTGTTTTGTTTTTTTCAAGACTGGGTTTCTCTGTGTTACAGTCCTAGCTGTCCTGGAACTAGCTCTTGTAGACCAGGCTGGCCTCGAACTCACAGACATCAACCTGCCTCTGCCTCCCAAGTGCTGGGATTAAAGGCGTGTGCCACCACCGCCCGGTTTGAACCTGGGTCCTTTGGAAGAGCAACCAGTACACTTAACCACTAAGTCATCTCTCCAGCCCCCAAAATGAAGTTTTAAAACAGTGTTTTGACAGGATAAGCATTCAGAGAAAAGGGTTACTCTTACTAAGCATGGTGATCACGGTCATGAAGACTCCCTGCTTTTACAGCTCCAGTCACAGATAAGGAGGCTGAAGGTAGCTTCATTCCTACTGGGAAAAGGCTTCCTGGGGGACTCTGGGTGCTTTTAGAGTGTCTGGGCAGGCAGATGACCTTGATGGTGGGGACCAAGCTGTCTGGCACTGCCCAACTGTGACCTTGACAGGGAGCTCCCCTCAGCCATACCACCTGGGTGCTGCTTGGATTGTCTTGGGTCAGGAAGTGAAATGCCAAACTCACCAAAGGGCTGTGTGGGGACAGCTCTGGGCTTAGCTGTCTCCCTTCCCTCACTCAATTTTTATTGTGCTCACCTGGCTTCCCAGACTTGCAGTGGCCCCTACTTGGGGGTAGGAGACAAATGTCAGAAAAGTAATGTGACATCAGATAATAAGATGTATCTTAAAGCAAAGAGAAAAAGAAGGAGAAAGAAAACCCTTGTTAGGGGATAGAGGGACAGCAAGAGGCCATTGCTTCCAGGTGGTTGTGAAAGGTTTCCTGGAGGTGACATTTCTGCATAGAGAAATGAGAGAGAGAGAAAACCAGCCAGCTGCAAACTGTTAAGAGAACCTTCTGGAAGAGGGAACAGTAATGGCAGTGTGTGAACACTCTGAACACACTGTGGTTCCTCTTCCTCCAGCCCACAGCCACCGACTCCACCCTCGACTCTACCAGGTCCCTCTCTTTAATGTAGTGGTTGAGCTGCAGCTGCTCAGCCCAGCGCATCTCTCATCTTTGCTGCCAACGATTAGCTAGTATTTCCTGAATGTCTGCTGAGGGCCGGGAATGAAGGAGAGACATGGTCGGTCTCTGCCCTCACAGGGTGCCCTGCCTTCAGGTGAGAAAGTACACAACAGGTACGCATCTAAGGAACTTGTCTGGAACAAGTAGAATAGGACACGCTTGGAAGTCATGCTGAGAGCAGGGAGGACCTGTCAGAGGAGGTGTCCGAACCCACAGCAGTCGGCATGCAGGGAAAACCGCGGTACCTGGCCCTCATTTTGTAAACCGTTCATGGAACCCTATAGACAAAATTTTGGAAGAGAATGAGTGTGTTTCTTGTATCAGAGTTATGCTCACCACCCCTAACCCCACCTACAACTTAGAGGCCCAGAGCCTGTCTTTACACAATACAAAATAAAAGCTGTTAATTCGTATTAATTCCACTTAGAAGGTTTGGGGTTGCTTCCTAACTCAGTGGCTTTAGGCAAGTTGCTTCTCTTTTGTGAATCTCATCTGTATATGAATCTGAGTAGAGTCATCCCTCAGTACTCCCAAAGGATGGGTTCCAAGACCCTCATGCTACCCCCGTTGGTAATAAAATCCATTCAGATTCAACTTCAAGATCCTTAGAGAAAATGGTACAGCATCCATATGGCATACCTACACATACCCGTTTAGTTACCCTGGGTTCCTGAGGATACAGTATCAGTGCTATGTAAAGAGCTACTGCCTGTATTGTTTAGGGAAACGTGACAAGAGGTCTGTGTTTGTTCAGTACAGATACAGTGTCTCTTTCTTGAATGTTTCTTTTCTTTTTGTGTCTTTTGGTTTCTCTGTATAACAGTCCTGGATGTCCTGGAACTAGCTCTGTAGATCTCTACAGAGATCCGCCTGCCTCTGCCTCCCCAGAGCTGGGATTAAAGGTGTGCAGCCCAGCTCTTTCTCAAAGTTTCTAGCAGAAGTTGCTTCTGTGGAGAGGATCCAAAGATACTAGGTTGACTGTAGCTATACTTTCCCTTGGTTGTAATTAAGGGCATATATCTTTTAAGAATTATTTTTATGTCTGAGTGTTTACCTGCATGTGTGTATGTGCAGGACATGTGTATGTGCCTGGTGCCTACAGTGGTCAGAAGAGGGGATCAGATTCTCTGGAACTAGAGTTACAGATGACTGAGTCATGTGAGTGCTGGGCACAGAACTCGGGTTCTCTCCAAGAGTAGCAAGTATTTTCTTTATTTTAAATTAATGTTTAGTGTGTATGTATGTGTGCATGTGTGCGTGTGTGTGTGTGGTCATGGGTATGTATATGTGAGTGTTAGTACCTCTAGAATCTAGAAGAAGGCATTGGATCTCCAGGAGCTGGAGTTACAGGCAGTGATGTGCTGGGAACTGAACCCAGGTCCTCTGTAAGAGTAGCAAGTGCTCTTAGCCTTGGAAAGAATCCTTAGCGATGAATGGCAAACACTTAAACGAGGGGCTGGTGAGATAGCTCAGTGGTTAAGGGCACTTGTTGCTCTTATAAAGGGCCCAAGCTCAGTTCCCAGAACCCACGTGGCAGCTCACATCTGATGCTCTCTCCTAGCCTTTGTGGGCACTGCATGTACATGGTACACAGATGTACATGCAAGAAAAACATGGTATAACACACACATACATAAAATAAAAAATAAGTCTTAAATAAAAAAAGAAAAATTGTACACTGGGGTTGGAGAGATGGCTCAGCAGTTTAGAACGCTTACTTTGTACAGGAGTCAGTTCAGGTCTTCAGTACCCACGTAGTGGCTCACAGCCACCTGGGATTCCAGCTCCAGGTGATCGATATACACCCCAGGAACACACATGATGCACACACATATATCCGGGCAAAACATTCATATCTATTGTGATGCTCTGAATGAAAATGGCCCCCATAGCTTATATGTTTAAATGCTTGGTCCCCAGTTAGTAGGAGGTGTGGCCTTGTTGGACAGGGTGTGTCACTAAGGGTGGACTTTGAGGTTTCCAAAGTCCTCACTTGCAGATCAGATGTGCCCTTAGCTATCTCTCTAGCATCATACCTGCCATATGCTTCCCACCATGATAAGGAACTAAGCTTCTGAAAGTGTAAGCAAGCCCTCAATTAAATGTTTTCTTTTAAAAGTTGTCTTGGTTGCTTGGGCGCCAATGGTGCACACCTTTAATCCCAGCACTCTGGAGTCAGAGTTAGGCAGATCCCTGTGAGTTCAAGGCCAGGCTAGTCTAAGTAGTCAGATCCAGGACTGCCGTGGCTACATGATGGGACTTTGCCTCGGAAAAAAAGAAAAAGGAAGAAGCCATTGGTATTTTTAAAAGGATGGCATGGGGATGGGGACACTAGCAAGCAACAGACAGATCCAAGCTGTGCAGAGGGACAGACGCCCGCCTGGGGTGGCAATTAATCACTTGAAATGTAGTTAGCGAACCACGGAACTCAATTTTTTCTTGTTAATTAGTTGATATTCAAATAGTCACATAGGGCTGGAAGCTGGATACACAGGCCTAGAAAGGCACTGGCAGCCGGGCGGTGGTGGCGCACGCCTTTAATCCCAGCACTCGGGAGGCAGAGGCAGGCGGATCTCTGTGAGTTCGAGGCCAGCCTGGTCTACAAGAGCTAGTTCCAGGACAGGAACCAAAAAAAAAAAAAAAAAAAAAGACACTGGCAGAGATTTAGATAGAAGACTGCGCAGGGTTATATGTTGGGTAATATCCTGAGCCAGTGCCCTGATGCCCCACAAAGGGTGTCTCCTAGTTGTACTGGGGAAGAGAGGCCAAAGTCAAGCGCCCTTTCTCCCATGCTGAGGGGACCTGAAGGACAGCATGGGTATTTTTCCTGGCCCAGCTGTCATGATGGCTGGCACATACTGTTGATCCCATCCGTTAGAGGAATATTGGCTGGTGGCAGGCCCATGGGGCAGGTTTTATTTTCCATGCCCCTAATTGTATGGGCTCGTATGTGCCTGTAATGTCAACAAGACTTGGAAGTTAGAGGCAGGTGAGTCAGGAGTTCAGGACCAGCCTGTCTCAAAAACAACCCACATACATGCCACACACACACACACACACACACACACACACACACACACACACACACACACAAATACATGTTTAAAAAAAGTAAGGAAGGCAAGTCTGGTGGCACACGCCTTTAATCCCAGCACTTGGTGGGCAGAACGGGGGAGGATCTCTGAGTTTGAGGTCAGCCAAGGCTTACATAGTGAGACTGTCTTTTAAAGGAACGAAACAGAAAGACGGAGAGATGGCTTAGCGAATGAGAGCACTGACTGCTCTTTCAAAGGACCTGAGTTTTATTCCCAGCACCCACATGACAGACAGCTCACAGCAATCTGTAACTCCAGTCCCAGGGGATCTGATGCCCTCTCTTCTGGACTCCAATGACACCACATGCATGGCGCATAAACATATATTCAGGCAAGACAGTCATACCCATGAAATAAGTCAATTCGAAAAGTCGGGTGCTGCGGATTTAACCTGGGTGATTTCTGCAAGAAAGATTCTCCCAGCCAGTGCTGCACCAAGCCATCACTCCACTCCGGTCCCCAAAGTAAGTTCATTTAAAAAAAATTGTTTAGGTTTATGTGTATCAGTGTTTTGCCTCCTCTATGTGTGCGTGTGTCTTATTATTTATCAGAATAAAGTGTCAGGTCCCCTGAAACTGGAGTAGTGGGTAGCTGTGAGCCACCAGGTAGGTGCTGGGAACAGAACCTGGGTCCTCTGGAAGAGCAGCAAGTGTTCTTCACTGCTGAGCCATCTCTCCATCCCCAGTAAATCAATTAAGACAATTTTAAAAAATAGAAGGAATGAAAACCTAGCCACTAGGGTAAAGGTTAACTGACCCATCACGTAGAACTGCTGGGAGAGGGGAATCCATTTTCCCCGACAGAATGGCACTAGCTGTATCAACCCCTCCAGGATGGGCCTCGTTTGCAGAAGTTGAATAATATATAATAGATTCCAACGGGTTTTTTGTGTGCTTTTATTTGGTCACAGTTCAATTTTTGTTTTTTTGTTTTTTTAATTGTAGGGGCGTGGTGGTTTTCTTGGTTTTGGGGGTGTTGTTGTACTGGGTTTTTGCTCATTTTTTGAGAAAAGACTTAAAGTCATATGAATTGGAAGGGAAGATTATAACCAAAATATATTTAAATTTAAAACTTGTTTTAATGAAAAACATAAGCAGCAATTCTCAAATAACCAATAAAATTTTTCAAAATTGAAAAATAGAAAGAAAAATTAAAAGATGCCAATATTCCAGGTGGAGACTCAGGTTCCACAGGTGACTTATCTAAGTCACCCAGCAGGTGAGGGACGCAGCTGAAGTTTGAACTTGTGTCCTACCTGCCTATGGTGCCCATGACTTTAGAAGCTATGCTTTGGTGGAGCTCACTGAGGCCATAATACCAGGCAGGAGAGGGGGGAACCTGTGCCCTGTTACCAATGGGAGACCGAGCATGCATATCCTGAGTGCAGGCTGGCACCGCCCAGAAACATGGGGACAGGCTGGATGGGTGCCTCCTGGACTTCCATGTTCCTGTAGGAGATGGACATCACGTTTACATAGAGGCGGCTGAGGGTCACCAGTGAGTTCTAGGTATTCCTTCCTCACTGTGGGAGGTGATTCAAGGGGGTGTGTAATCCTGACGGTTTCCTGGACCAGGAAAAACCCACCTTTCTGGTGAAGTGGGTGAACTCTGACTTCACAACGGAACAATGACGGGGTTGGTGGGGCTTGCTGGGATTGGCGCCAGTACCAGGACAAGCAAGGGAAGGCTGTTCTGAGGCACCCTGCTAGGAGAGCAATGTGGGTAGCCTGCGTGCTGTTACTACAGGGTAACTGCAGAGACAGATCAAGCAAGTGAGCCAAACAAGAACACCGAAGCTCAGAAGGTTCTCTGGGTTCTCCCGTGCAGACTCTCTGGGAGTTTAAAACCGTTGGCAGAGAAATTTCCCATGGCTAGGCATGATGTATGCTGGTGCAGGTACGCCCAGGCGGAGGCAGGCAGATAGCTGTGCATTTGAGGCTAGCTTGGTCCACACAGCAAATTCCAGGTTAGCAAGGGCTGCACAGTAAGATCCTATGTCAAGCTGGGTTGTGGTGGCGCACGCCTTTAATCCCAGCACTCTGGAGGCAGAGGCAGGCGGATCTCTTGAGTTCAAGGCCAGCCTGGTCTACACGACGAGAGTTCCAGGACAGCCAGGGCTGCACAGAAACCCTGTCTCGAAAACCCAAGGGAAAAAAATGTCAAAAACAAAATAAATACAAATTTAAAAACTGAGTTACCTCCAATTTTTACAAAAGCAGAATGAGCCACACCTAGGCCCAGCTTCTAGGCTCTGATTGGACTGGGCCTATGGAGGGCTGTGTCTGGGACTCTCACGTGTCCCCTGGTGGGCACCAGGTGCAATGGAGCTAACTGCCCCATGAGATGTGGTGATAGATGTGTCTATTCCTAACATTAGCATTTGCAAGAATGGGCAGGAGGAATCCAGGCAGCTGCCCCAGAACCAAGGAGGCTGGAGCCAGCACATGCTTCTGGGCCTGGGAGACATCTGAATGGCAAAGACCCCAGATCCGAGTCCCAGGCTGGCAGGCAGGGGAGTACACCACCCTTGGCAGAAGGCTACAGCTTACAGTTCTCTGTTATCACTCCAGCCGAGCGCATGGCTTTGATGGCATACAATCTAGTCCCTCTCTCCCTGTCCTGTCCATTATATAAATGAGGAAATTAGGCCCTGCGCTCATCCCCCCACCAAAGCCCAGGGATTCATGTCTCTGATGCCCCTCTGCTTTCAGGGCAGGAAGACTATGATCGGCTGCGGCCCCTGTCCTACCAGAACACACACCTCGTTCTCATCTGCTATGACGTCATGAACCCCACCAGCTATGACAATGTCCTCATCAAGGTAAAGTCCTGCCTGCCACTGAGAGTTGGGGTAGCTCCAGGGTAGCCTCTGCCCTGATACCCTGCTTTCTCCCTCCTCAGTGGTTCCCTGAAGTAACACATTTCTGCCGAGGGACCCCCGTGGTTCTCATCGGCTGCAAGACAGACCTGAGGAAGGACAAGGAGCAGCTGCGGAAGCTCCGGGCAGCCCAGCTGGAGCCCATCACCTACACACAGGTGGGCCAGGGTCCCTGAACAACCATTGCCAGAAACCACCCAGGCCTTGGTCTTCTCAACTGGAAAGCCTTAGCAGGCTGTTGGAGAGCGGAAGCAAACAAAGGTCTAAGAGCCATCCAAAGTAATAATAATAATAATAATAATAATAATAATAAATAATAGTAAGGCGCACACCTTTGATCCCAGCACTCAGGAGGCAGAGGCAGGCAGATCTGAGCTTTTGAGGCCAGCTCAGTCTATGGGCTACACAGAGAAACCCTGTCTTGAAAAAACAAAACAAAGCCGGGCGATGGTGGCGCACGCCTTTAATCCCAGCACTCGGGAGGCAGAGGCAGGTGGATCTCTGTGAGTTTGAGACCAGCCTGGTCTACAG
>NC_022010.1:14503250-14518066 GCF_000317375.1 Microtus ochrogaster
AAAAAAAAAAAACCAAACAAAAATAGGCTAGGGCTGGGTGGCTGTGGCACACGCCTTTAATCCCAGCACTCGGGAGGCAGAGGCAGGCGGATCTCTTGTGAGTTCGAGGCCAGCCTGGTCTACAGAGCAAGTTCCAGGTCAGCCAGAGCTACGCAGTGAGACCCTGTCTCGAATAAATAGAGAGGAACAGGCGCTAATAATAGTAAAGCCAAGGTTTTTATTATGTCACTTAACGAGCAAACTCAGTTGTTGAGTTTGGAACAGACCTGAGATGTGATTAGCCCCAGTTCTCGGAATATCAGAATTCAGTTCCCCTCCACCGAAAGCTTGGGAGAGGACAGGTGGGGGCCAGCAAGGGCTTTCTTCCACCCAGCCATGCAAACACCAAACTGGCCAGCACTCAGACTTTGGCCACCAAAGTGAGTTCTCCACTCTGGAGAACCAAAGCTAGCTCAAACTCCTAAGACTCTGAGGGGTGTTAGGAGGCATAAGGCCCTCATCTGATTAATACCGCCCCCCTCCCCCCCAGGGCTTGAGTGCCTGCGAACAGATGAGAGCTGCGCTCTACCTGGAATGTTCCGCTAAGTTTCGGGAGAATGTGGAAGATGTCTTCAGGGAAGCTGCCAAGGTGGCCCTCAGTGCCCTGAAGAAAGCACAAAGGCAGAAAAAGCACAGGATCTGCCTGCTGCTGTGACCTTGGGGCGCACAGCCCTGAGCAGAGCTGTCCGGGTTAGGGACCCAGGCCTCGGCTCCTACTGGGATTTTATCCTGTCAGAGCACTGGGGCTAGACTCTTGGAACATTCTGGAACTGTTCCCTTTGGGTTCATGCTATGGTTCGATGGTGAATGAAGATGCCAGACCCACCAGTGTCCCTCTCCCCTGGGGCTGACACTTGTTCCCAGGCCGCAGGAGGGCCCTCGGAACAGCTCTTCTCGCCCCAGCCATGCGTGTTTCCCTTTCCAAAGCCAATTCATGCTTGAAGCTCAGAAAGGCACAGAGAGTGTGGACGCGTGTGGATGTGCACTGCTGTTCCCAAGTGTCCCAAGGCCACCGTTCTTCCGGCCTCCCTGAGCTCCTGAGATAGCTCGGCTACATCCTCCAGCCTCTTCCTCCTTCCTGTCAGGAACCGAGGGCCACAGCCTATCAAGAGAACACAGGCATCAAGCCGGACATGGGCCGGCACCAGCTGTTCCTGCTGTACCACACTGAAGACTTTTGTCTTAGCCTGAGACACATGTTCAGGGGAAGAAGAAACAATCTCTTAAAAGGTCAAAATATACTCGGGCCTCCCACCGATCCCTACCCGATTTCACCTCCAAACCCGCAACTGACTTCCACTGGGGACTCCTGATGGACAGTGCCTGCGCCCCATCAGGGACCTCAGGCGAATGGACTCTCCCCTTAGACCATCCCCATCTGTAAGCGGCCAGGACTGGGTCATCACCCCACCCGATTCAGTGTCTGCTTCTACCAGGATGCGGGGCTCAGGAATGGCCTGTCCCTGCCTCCTTCCAGAACTGACCTGCAGACCACCAATGTCCACAACAGCAAGACTCCTGAGCTCTGAAATTCCTTCCAGAAGGTCTAGACTCTGCATTTCAGAACTTTTCAAGCCAAGTTTCCTAGGTGGTTTTAGTGCCCCTAAGAGGAAGTCAGCATCTCCCAAGAAGAAACCATGGCCCAGGCTGGCTCATCTGTCCTAGGACCTCTTGACTCAGCCCCCAAAGTCAGGTTGCCAAGGAAAGGGACTTCTGGCCCCCTTCCCCGCAAGTGCCCCAAGGCCCTGCTGTCCCCTGCAGAGCTAACCAAGGACCTCTTGGTCTCTCAGAATCCAAGGCCTTGTAGATAAATTATGATGTAGGGCAGAGGTCAACAAACCACAGCCTGTGGGCCACACGTGGCCACTGCCTGTTTTGTAAATAAAGTTTTATTGAACTGCCACAGTTGTGCAATGGCAGGTTACCACAGGGCTAGCCAGCAAAGCCTGAACTACTTATAGTCTGGCTTTAATGGGAAAAGTCTGCTGATTCCTAACCTGGGGCGATCCTGGGTACCTGCAGAGGGCAGGCCAGGTGATCCAAGGACAGGAGACCAAGGACAGAAGTAGGGCAGGGATGAAGGGAGGGGCGGGTTGTGGCAAACATGAGCAGGTGCCTGATCTTGCCCCTTGGGAATGTTGCCAGGTCTTTCCATTTTTGTAAGGTAAACAGAAATCTGGATTCTTATGTGGGGGAGGCGAGATATCATTTTTATCACATAACTAAAGAAATTTAAACTCCTGTGGAGACCAAATGAAGCATGTCTGAGGACACCAGCTGTGGAGTTGGATCTGAGCGTGCAGCTGAGGTCCATGGGTTGGAACATGGACCTCCATGGGTCAGAAGGGACAGAACATTCAGCTGAACCTTTTTGCACCTCCACTCTTGCTGCTGCCTGGATCTCACAGGGTCGCACAGGCCTTCTCACACATATAAGACTCTCAGAGATGGAGGGAGGCAGGGAATGAGTGATTTCCAAATGGCTTAAGTTCTGGTCACACTGGGTCTAGGGCCCATGTCAAGGTCGCACAGCAAGTCTGTGAAGGAAGGCTGAAGGGCAGCAGTGAGAAACCCCCAAGAGTCCACTGGACCACAAACAACCCAGCAGCTTGGCGCCCTCTGGTGGAGACCATCCTTAAAACCCTGCCACCTCAGGTTCCAAGGGGAAGAGATCTCTAGATCCTCAGTAGGCTGTGCCACTTTCCCCCAGTGGCCAGCAGGCAGGTGTTTCAGGAAACACAAAGCAAGAGACAAGACAGTCAGGTTCTTTGAGAACTTAAATACTCCCTCACCACAGAGGGGGAGAGGCTGGGGGGAGGGGTGTTTACAACAGAGGTAGTGGCCCAGGGGATGGGGTGGCCCAGAGAAGGGCGCTCCACAGGTGCTGAAGGTATCATTCCACCAGGTGCCTGGGACACAGTAAATAGCAGGTCAGCTAAAGCCAACCCCAGTGAGGCACATCTAAACCCCAATAAGGGGTTCAAATGACAGGAGTAGGAAGAAAGGGGGTTCCCTGAGGCTTTCTGCCCCTCCCTGGAAGACGGACGCAGATATGGCCACTGCCATCACGCAGAGCTGCAGAGGCCTCGGATTCCAGGGATGCAGGGAAGACCCAGCATTAAATACATTATAAATAGGGAGCCGGGGCAAGTTAATACTGTGCGCAAAGGTGCCCTTCACATTCCTCATGTCTGGCCAGAGACCAGGGCCTTGGCCCTGCTCCCAGTGATACTGCTGGCCCCTGAGATGCTGCTGCCCTTGGCTACCAGTGACCGGCAGCCAGGGTGCTGACCGGAATCCCCAGCAGTCTTAAGTCCCAAGACTCCCAGGCACAAGGGTCCAGAGGTTCATGGCTGCTTTGTCTTGTTCCTGTTCTTCTGGAATTTGGCGTGCACAACTTTGAGTGTGGTCAGGAAATTGCCAAGGAAGAGGATGAGGAAGGTGAGTGCCAGCACAAATACCTGGTCCATCCAGACGTGCAGCACCCAGCAATGCCCGGGGCAGGGGAGGAAGGAGAAGCTCGAGTCAATTCCCCTGCAGAAGAACCTGCCTAACCTCAGCCCCCAATCTTAGCAAAGCCATAGGAGCCACCAGCAAAGCATGGAAGTAGGTGAATAAGTGCAGGTAAAAGTGGGGTAACCCTCCTTCATTCAACAACACTGAGCCCCCCCGCCCCGACCTCTCGAATTCCTTCCTACTATTTCCTCTCATGCCCCAGCAGCAGAAAACCCCGGGCAGCACGAACCCAGAGCCAAGAAACAAGGGAACAAAAGAGTCCTCCTCAAGGCAGCCCAGCCCTCTTGAAGCTCCCACCTCCTCGCTACCAACAGACAGACAGACAGACACTTGTAGGCGTGGTACCTGCCATTCTTTGCATTCCTCGTGGCTGGAGAGTTCAAACAGGGTGACTGCATTGTAGAGCTGCCAGAACTGGAGACAGGAAGACAGGCAGCACTCACCTGTCAGCTTCCCTGCAGACCCATGTGGAAAGCCAGGGAGATGGACCAGGCCCCCCAGCATCCGAGACCAACTACCCAAAACATTGGCACCCCCATTCTATGGAACCACAAGTGTCTCAGAGACAGCAAGTCTGAAGGGCCAGCTTTTTCTATCTTTAGTGTCCCTAGATTCTGCAGAAATGGGGGCAGGGGTGGGGACTACCTGAGATTTTCCACTTCTTCAGAGAGACTGGCCCTATCCTGCACTATGGCCCCGGGAGGCTTTGATGCTCAAGCATTAAAACTATCACAACAGGGAGCCAGGTGGGGGTGACATTTGTATGGGGGGGTTATCTCCTCCCAGATACCCGGGGACAGATACCTTGTGAGGGAGGGGAGCCCCAAGGATCTTCTGTTCCCGGGGTCATCCCTGATAGGGGTACCCACATATAGAGGGACTCACATGGCCACAGAAAAGGAAAGGCAGGAGGAAGGTGAGGCCCCGCCACATCCAAGACTGGAACCCTTCTGTGGGGGAGAGTTAAGAGGTTTAGTGTGTGACTGCTTAAAAAACAGCACGGTCTCTTTGTTGCCCAGGCTGACCTCAAACCTGTGGGCTCAAGTGGTTCTCTGAAGTCAGCCTCCCAAGTAGCTGGGACTTCACATATGTCCCACCACACCCGACCTAACATTGTGTATATTATAAAGTTCAGACAAAAATATAGGCATTTCCATGGAGAGGCCTAGCACTCTGCTGCGGCCACACCTGGAGCTGAAACAGAGGTCCCCAGTGAATTATGAACAGCAGTAGTGTAAAGAAAGAACTGCGGCCCAGTGTTGAGGCCTGGAAGTCTTAGGCCCTCCCGATTCTGTGCCTCTCCTGCAGGGAGGTGGACCAGTCTTCCCAGCTCTATCTGCTGCCCAGTTACTCACCCACCGTGAGGTCCAGGTGGTTCCTCTCCCCCAGGGCTCGCAGTCTGTAGAGACAGCCTCTCTGGTAATAGTACTGCAGGAACTGAACACAGCCTGTAGGGGGAGCACAGAGCCCAGGCTCAAGGAGACTATACCCAAGGCCTCTCTCCCCAAATCCAATGCCCTCAACAAAGGCAGGCTGACTGGAAGGGCAGAAAAAGCACCCTGGTGACCTGCTTTCTTTATATTAATAAGTCACCACAGGTATACTTCTATGTCTCTACCTCATTTCAGCAGTGTTTCCCTGAGCGAGGAACCACCTCCCCTTCCTCTTGGTCATAATGTTGCCTGTTGCTCCCAGCATAATCTCGCATAGCTTGCATTCCAAAAAGCATTTACTGAGGGCCTACTGCTAGCCTAGGAAAATTCCAGTCGTTCTTAATCTGGTTGGTGCTTTGATGGGTCATTACACATCTGAGCTGTCCGTGCTGTAAGTGATAAAAACGTGTTCAGACAAGTATGAAAGACTGCCTTGGGGCAGGAGATAGATGACCTAGACTTCTGGCCAGAACCCTCTCCACCCTCCACACAGGTGAGGATGGATCTTCTGGGGACCATCAGTAAAATCCCAGGTCCCTCCTCCTCAACTGGGCTTGAGTACTCACTCTGAAAAATGGAGAACGCTAAAAACTGATTTCGAAACTTCTGATAAATTAGTCCATTAGGCCTTGAAAAAACACAAAAGTGGGACACACTGTGAAGCCAGACATTCTCTTAGACCCCTTTTTTCTCATTCCAACAGAAAGGGAAGAAAACTTTTCAAAGGTAAAACAAACTCCCAGATTCCTGTCCTTTGTCCTTGGGCTGATCAGGCCACACCCATCACCCTTTCCAGAATTAAGGGACTTCCTGGTCACTCTGATTCCTCGGCCGCTCCCTGTCACCTCTGCCCCAGCCAACGGGAACTGTGAGATAGTCCCTGGCAGCGGGGCCTCTAACCCAGTTTTCAGTTCATACTTGCTTTCTACCCGACCCACAAGTCAATTTTGAGAACCCTTCCCCATGTACCAGCTGCAGTTCTGGCTCCATGGGAAGGGGGGTCAAAGGGCCCAGTGAGGGATGACTCACCAAGTCAGCATCACTCCAGACAGGAACGTGGAGACGTAATGGTGAGACACCCACCAGCCTTTGATTCTTGATGAGAACAAGAGAAAGAAAGGGGTTCAGATGAGAGAAATGCAGATACCTGCTTCCTCACCTCCGAGCCTGCAGCTGGAATAAGAAATGGGCCCCAACCACGCCTTATCTCTTCCTGCAAAGGTATGGGCCCAAACTACTTTCAGATTAGCCCAGGGACCTGTTCTGTGACCTACAGAACACATCCAGTTCCCCAGCACAGCACAGAGATACTCCAAGCCTAAGGCTACCCAGGCTCCATGCTGGACTGAACTATGTTCTCACGTTCCTATGCTGGGGCTCAGTCCCCTGGTGCCTTCCAGCAAGACTGCATCTGCAGAGGTAAGTGAGCTTAAGAGGACACAAGGGGGAAGCCTTCATCGACCATCTTTGCCCTAGTGTCTCTGTAAGAGAAGGATCAGGAAGATCAGAACACAGAGGGAAGGCCATACAGAGCACAAGATGGGAAGGGAGCCATCTGCAAGCCAGGAGAGGCGGGAAACCCGCACTGATGACACCTGGATCACAGACCTGCAGCCCCCAAAGCCACAGAAAAGCAATGTCTGCTGGTTAAGATGCCCAGTGTGTCGTATCTCGTGGGAGCCCCATAAACAGACACAGGTCCTTCACTTCCACCCAAAGGCCTCTAAAACAGTTCCACAACCCCCACTAGTGACAGGATTCTGGTTTTCATTTTCTCAGGAGGCAGAGGCAGGAGGCAGATCACCTGAGAGTTTAAGACCAGCCTGGTCTATATAAGACCCTGTTCCATAAGGGTCTGCCGTTGGGAAAGGGGATGCTAAGGCTTTCTTTGCAGTGGGAAAGTCTGTTGACTGCAGCTGACATGGCTCTACGCTATCACCTTGACTGACAGCAGGTAACAACATGAATGAAATGATGTTTCAGGGGCTGTGGCTATTGAGAGAAGTAGCCTGAAACCAGGCCTGGTGACACAAGCCTGTAATCCCAACACACAGAAGGATCTTGAGCACAAGGCCAGCCTGGATCACATACTGAAAAAGAAAGAAGAGCTGGAGAGATGGCTCAGTGGTTAAGAAGAGCACCCACTGCTCTTCTAAAGGACCTGAGCTCGGTTCCCAGTACCCACGTTAGGTGTCTCACAGCCACCAGGGGATCCGACGGCTTTGGCCACTGTCTTAGTTGAGGTTTCTATTTGCTGCAACAAAACATCATGACAATACACTTCCACATTGCTGTTCATCACTGAGGGAAGTCAGGACAGGAACTCAAACAGGACAGGAGCCTGGAGGCAGGAGCTGATGCAGAGGCCATGGAGGGTGCTGCTTACTGGCTTGCTCCCCATGCCTTGCTCAGCCTGATTTGTTATAGAACCCAGGACCACCAGCCCAGGGGTGGCACCACCCACAATGGGCTGGGCCCTCTCCCGCTGATCACCCACTGATCACTAATTGAGAAAATGCCTTACAACTGGACACATGGACAGCTCCTCAACTGAGGCTTCTTCCCCTCTGGTGGCTCTAGCTTGGGTCAAGCTGACACACAAAAGCAGCCAATCCAGCCTCCAGAGGCAGCCGCACGCATGTGCTCACACTGACATGCACACACACACTCCTACACATGATTTAAAATTACAAGAGGAAGAAAGAGGGGGAAAGTGGGTCTAATGCCATCCACATTGACGTGACAGAGGGGATCAGGACGAGACAGTTAGCTACTCTGTCCCCAGCACCCATTCAGCCCTAACGTAACCCTTTGGCCACTTGGCATCTAGAAGACCCTGGCTCCAGTTTCCTAACAGTAAAGGCAGCTAGCCAGGTCCTCAGACTTTCCGCTCAACAAGCAACCAAGAGGTCTGGCTGCCCCTCCCCAGAGCTCTGCAAGGCCATGCCACTGCCCTCGGAGCTTGGCCACCCCCAGGCTCCTTTGTCCTACTCTGCACAAAGCTCCCCTGAGAAACGCCCTCCCCTGGTGTGGGAGCAGTTCGGGCTTGATAGAGAGCCTGGGCAACAAGCCTGACTGAGCAGCAGCTTTTAATTTCACAGCTCGCTGTGCCCAGAGCCCAGCACTGACAGATGCCACCAATAAACACAGCTCGGCGACACTAGAAACTAGAAATCCACTTTCTTCCCCAGCTCCGTGCTCATGAGCAAACACTGTCGTCGTCGTCTGCATTCCCTAAGGCTCTGGGCCGGTTCTGTGCGCATGTGTTTATGTAACAGTTTTCATCGTAATAGAATTCAGATACTGAACAATTCAGTGGGTGTGAGTCTTTTCAGAGCTGTGCCACCAGCACTACGATCACCCTTATTCGACCTGGACCTGTCTGCTATGGATACGCAGCTTGCAGGGAGCTTGTAGGCTCCAGGAGCAGGTGCACTTGCATCTAGAATGTGGAGACAGAATGTACTAGTCTCTGGGCACTGTGTGGGAGAGAGCTCACTGCTTCTCCCTGCAGGACACATCAGCCTGCACATTTGCAGAGCAGAGGTGTGCCAGGCACTCACTGTTCAGTGCCAAGTAGCTTCTGGTTTTAGGCTTTGGATTTGCAGAATAGCTGGAGGCTGCATTGAAGACTCTCTCTCTCTCTCTCTCTCTGCCCGCTACCTTCTGGATACATTTGTTCTAAGTATAGCCCCTAAAAAAGCCAGCGGGAGCCAGGGACCATGGCTGGATACATCTAGATACATTTGTTCTAAGTGTAACCCCTAAAAAAGCCAGCTGGAGCTGGGGACCACGGCTGGCTCCTTGGAATAAGTCAACATGATTGCGGATTCTTCAGTCATTCTGGCCCATTAGAAAAGGCTCTTTTGCCATCTGCCAATCATCATCAGTCCTTCTGGTTCCCAGGCCTCTGCTTCCTTAATGGGCAGCACCTCACCCAGGCAGGGATTTGAATGGAGATGTCTGGGCACACAGAGCGGAACCAGCCCTCTGTGTTCTACAGCCCTCCAAGTCACAGTGATTGGCTCAGAAGTCAGCAAGTGACTCAAGCTTCACCAATCAGAAGTCTGTCTCAAGACCCCCCACTGGCTCTGTGTGAATGACAGGAAGGCTTCTTCCTATTCAGAGGTTGATGAGATAGGGAGCCAGCCTGGGCTGTGGGAAGTGAAGGGGGGGGGGCTATTAATCTTGCTATTAACCCTTCACGCCTCCTTAAACTTCCCAGGTAAAGAACAGTCAGTGCCCTTCAGATTTGGCCCATTAGGTGGGTTTCCAACACTTGCAAAATGCAAGGGAAAGCTGACTGATTTCAGAGCTAACTGACGTCTGTGGTGGAGTCAGACTCACCCAGGACTGTCCTTCTCAAAGTAAGACAGTCCCACCCTACCGCCCCAGGCCCACTCTCCCTGACTTCCTCCTGTTTCAATTCCGCTGTTTCTACAAAACACAGTGAGGAGCTTATGGTTCTGCCGTTCACCTGAGAGTCCATCAGCGGGCCTAGTCCATCTGAGCCCGTTTATTTCTATGTGTCCATGTGTCTTTGTGCGTTTGCCTTTTCTTCATTCCCTCAATGTCCCAGTCAGCTCTGTCCCTGGAGCTGTGATGGACGCAGCATCCAAGTTTGGCCAATCACAGCCTTGCATTCTCTGGTGACAGACTGGTCAGAGACAGGCACGGAGTCCAGCCAGTGCCTGCACACAGCCAATGGGACAAGGCTGGGAGACTCTCAGGAGAAAGGAAATGTGCCCTGTTTGCTAGGAGTGATGGTGTAAGGTTGTTGCAGCACCCTATATAGAGCCTGAGACCCGAGAGCACAGAATGGGGTGAGGTGAGAGATAGCGAGAAACAGCATCACTCACGGTGTCTGAGCCCCGAATGAAGCCTTACCTGGAGTCAGTCCCGAAACCTGTTTTTATGAGAGATGACAGATCTCTAATGACATGAAATCAGACGGACTAGGGTCTCTGTCACTTGACAGCAAGAGGCTGACCGTGAAGTAGGTGACATTACACCAACAGCATCAGGTACGGTCTCCCCCACCCTGGGTTGACATTTCTCTTTGGCTCCCTCTTCCCCCAACCGACCATCCCCTCGAGCTGGGCATCTAGGTACCTGGAGCCGTTGCTGATGAGAACGCTCTCCCGAATGGTCAAAGTGCAGTAATACCACACGAGCAGGAAGTTGAAGATTTCATCTGTCACCCTGGTTGGAAGAAACAGCCCCCGGGGAAGTGAACAGCATGAGCTCGCCCCTCGCCCTGACAAGACAAACAGGACCAGAACTGCCAAGATTTGGCACCAGTTCTTGGGTGTCTCCTCTTGCCCACACCCAGCCCCTGTGCCATCTCTATCTGGCCCCGCCTACACACGAAGAAGGTCTAACAGAGGCTTCCTCCCTCGCCATCCAGCTCACACAGCAACTGGACTGTAACAGGTTTAAGCTGGAAAATGTCAGTGCAGTGACTGATGATGACCACGCGACAGAGCCAGGAAGAGCTTGCTGGGAATTCGGAACCGGAACCGGCAGGGTCCTGTGACATCCTGACTTCTCACTTCCGGCCCCCAGAATGCTGATAGAAATAGGTTTTTGGGGGCTGGAGAGATGGCTCAGAGGTTAAGAGCACTGCCTGCTCTTCCAAAGGTCCTGAGTTCAATTCCCAGCAACCACATGGTGGCTCACAACCATCTGTAATGAGGTCTGGTGCCCTCTTCTGGCCTGCAGGCATACACACAGACAGAATGTTGTATACATAATAAATAAATATTAAAAAAAAGAAAAAAAAAGAAATAGGTTTTTGTTGTGTTCTCCAGTTGGTGAAATTTTTTTTAAAGATTTATTTATTTATTATGTATGCAACATTCTGCCTCCATGTATGCCCGTACACCAGAGGAGGGTACCAGATCTCATTACAGATGGTTGTGAGCCACCATGTGGTTGCTGGGAATTGAACTCAAGACCTCTGGAAGAGCAGCCAGTGCTCTTTACCACTGAGCCATCTCTCCAGCCCCTCCAGTTGGTGAAATTTTGAGAGATAGATTAGAGATGTGTGCATAAGAAGAAGGAGAAATGGGAACGTCCAGGTTCCAGGTGAGGTTTAGACAATGATGTCCTGAGAAGAACCCAGCAGCCCCAGCTAAGGGCCTGTGACTGCACACCAAGAACTCCTCTCTCTTCCAAAGGGGCAGATGAGCAGGCATTACTTGTATGCACAGCCTTTGCCCTCGGGGGCACGTGTCAGACACTGGCAGCAGGCAGGCATGAGCTAAGAGCCTGCAAGGGCCTTTGTTGAGAAACTCAAGTAGCCAGGCCAGCAGCTGGACTCTCAGCAAAGTACGTGCAGAAAGCAAACCTGGACACTTAGGCCAATGCATGAGTCATACTTGGCTACCCCTCCCCCTTTATGGCAGAAAACCCAGGCAGAGAGGAGTGGACCAGACCCTTTTGGCAGGAGGGCTCCATTCTTAGCTCAGTTCTGTCTGCCCTCCCTCTCTTTTCAGTCAGTGATGGGCAGACACTGAGTACTAGCACACACAGTGTGAGCTAGCTGAAGGGCTACCCTACGAAGTATGGCCTGCTGCCACTGTCTAACAAATGGAGGAATGAGACTCCACAGGGAATCTGCCTGTAGACAGAGCCATTCAGTCTCAAAGCCAGAATTGGAATCCAGGTAGCCTGGAATGGCTTTTTGTTCTTGCATGCATCAATCTTTTCTTTTTCTGTTTCTGAGACAGGGTCTCATGCACCTGACTCTGGCCTCCAACTCTCCTGTAGCCAGTGATGACCCTGAACTTCTGATCCTCCTGCCTTCACTCTCTGAGAGCTGGGATCACAGGGATGAACCACCGAACCTGGCTTATTCAATGCTGGAGACCGAACCAAGGTCTCTTTGCATACTAAGCAAGCACTCTCCCAACTAAGTTACATCTTCAGCCCTATTGATTTATTATGTAACTGAGATGTAATTCGCATACTGTAAAATTTTCTCTTTTAGGCCGGGCGATGGTGGCACATGCCTTTAATCCCAGCACTCAGGAGGCAGAGGCAGGCGGATCTCTGTGAGTTCGAGACCAGCCTGGTCTACAGAGCTAGTCCCAGGACAGGCTCCAAAGACACAGAGAAACCCTGTCTCGAAAAACCAAAAAAAAAAAAAAATTCTCTTTTAAGGTATGTAATCTGAAGGCTAGGGAGTGAACGCCTTTAATCCCCGCACTCAGGAGGCAGAGGGAGTGGATCTCTGTGAGTTCTAGGCCAGCCTGGTCTACAGAGTGAGGTCCAGGCCAACCAGGGCTACAAAGAGACCCTGTATCAAAAAAATAAATTATAAAAAATTTTTAAAGGAGATATAATTTGGCATCCTTTGTTCATTTTCTTACACTACTGCCTAATCTCTATTGGAAATGCTAGTACCCAGGAACTGTCTGTCATTCCCCACTCCTGTTTCCCCTGTCAAGTTCTGACCCCATTATGTGTCTCTGAGCCTGCCCCTCTGGACATTTCATATCAATGGACATATATAATATGTGGCCTTTTATACCTGACGCCTTTCACTTAGCATGATGTTGTCAAAGCTCACCCATGCTGCATCATGTCAGCATTGTACTCCATGTTAAGGCTGTCGCATTCCAGCGTACATATAAACCACACTGGACTCGGTGAGTTACTACATCAAGAGGCCCTGCCAGTAGCTGGTCCATGAAGCTTACTAGATGGATGTGGGCTGGAAGGGAATGCTACTTCCTGCCGGTCAGAACTGGTCCTCGCGCTGAGGAAACTGAAAGGCTGTCTCCTTGAGGACTTCCTGCTCACACCGGGGGTACTCCGCCACACTCCGCCACGCCCCATTACCTGTAGTGAAGGACAAAGCGGCAGGCCACAGCACCCACAAGCAGGATTATGGTCAGGTAGAGCTTGAACTTCTCATACTCGTCCTTGTATGCAAACCTGCCACGACAGACATCCCAGGAAAAGTCTCATATTGCTACCCTCCTGCTCTGACTCACCAGTCACCAGCCCTGCCTCCGCATCGACCTACAACAGAACCTGACCTTCAACTAGTGATGTCTAGTGAAGGAGAGAGGACCAGCTACAAAAGGGCCCTGTCCCTAGGCTTTGGGGCTGTGCTGGGGACAGGCAAGGGTCAAAGACTGAAGGCCAACACAAATAAAATTCAAAAGACGAGATCTCTACCCTCACCTAAAGATTGCAGCAGAAAAAAAGACCAATGCCACCTGGAAACTGCACCTCGACTGGTTGGGCAGGACTCTATTCTCCAGACAGATGCCGTGATAAGGTGTAGGAAAGAGGAGACCGCTGTCATGGAAATTGGGGGTGGGGGTCCTAGCAAACCAACATACTGACTCTTGGAAAGGAAGGAGAGGCCCCCCCAAGTGCTCCCCCATGTTGAGGAATATTATTTTCAGGTGTGTGACTTCTGTTTATGCTGCATTTGTTTAACTCCACCAAGCTGTGTTACTGTGCTTGTCTAAAACACCCGATGGTCCTAATAAAGAAATGAACAGCCAATAGCAAGGCAGGAGCAAGGACAGGCAGGGCTGGCAGGCAGAGAGGATCGGAGGAGAAATCTGAAAGGAGAACGAGGAGCAAAAGAACAAGGAGAGGAGGACGTCAGGGGTCAATCACCCAGCCAGCCTTGGAGAAAGAAGTAACAAACGTATACAGAAATGGAGAAAGATAAAAGCCCAGAGGCAAAAAGGTAGTTGGGTTAATTTAAGAAAAGTTGGCAAGAAACAAGCCAAACTAAGGCCGGGCATTCATAACTAAGAATAAGCCTCTGTGTGTGATTTATTTGGGAGCTGGGTGGTGGGTCCCTCAAAAAAACCAAAAGAATAAAACATCACACACCACTGAGGTGGGCAGGGTCAGAAAGCCAGATGGTCAGAGCCTCAACTGCTAACGAGTTTGATCCATGCAAAGACTGTCCCCGAGTAAAAGGAAGAAGGGTGACTTCCTCGTCGTCGGTCTGTATCCAGGCATACTCACTTGGCCTGGTTGCTAAGGAGAGTCACGTTGACGTTGCCAAGGACCAGATTCAGGTAGAGCCTGGAAGGAAAGACCTGTGAGGGTGCAACCAGTCCTTTTCAAGCTTGGTGAACGCACACCGAGTCTCACAGTAGAAAACACGGTGCTAAGCTAACAGTCCAGTGGGCCCCACCACGGCTGGGAATAATGGTAAACCAGAGAGCATGGCAGCTGCATACGGGACAGTGTGGCCATCTGCCTCCCCACTGAAGCTAACTTATAGGCCTTATCTCCCACCCTCCTTGGCAGCCAGGTAAGAGCAGATGACTAACTTACAAAGAGTCAAAGACATTTATCCAACATCTAGGTCAATTTTAAAAAAATTCTAAGCCAGCTGGGAGGTAGTGGTGCACGCCTTTAATTCCAGCACTTGGGCAGCAGAGACAGGCAGCTCTCTGGGTTTGATTTGAGGCCAGCCTGGTCTACAGAGCTAGTTGCAGGACAGCTAGGAACTAGCTTGGAAGGAAAAAAAAAAAGTACATGCTGCTAAGCCTGATGACCTGAGTTCAATCCCTGGAACTCCTGCAAGGTGTCCTCTGATCTCCATAAACATGCCAAGGACACGTGTGTGCCCACAAACATGCACACACATAAATAAACGTAGGAACATAAGCATTCATTTTCCACTGGGTATACACGCTAGAAGGGTATATTGGGGCCACTGTGTATGCTATTTGTTTAACTGTTAGAAGACGCCAGGTGATGGTGGCGCACGCCTTTAATCCCAGCACTCGGGAGGCAGAGGCAGGCGGATCTCTGTGAGTTCGAGACCAGCCTGGTCTACAGAGC
>NC_022010.1:14518521-14535043 GCF_000317375.1 Microtus ochrogaster
TATACAATATTCTGTCTGTGTGTATGCCTGCAAGCCAGAAGAGGGCACCAGACCCCATTACAGATGGTTGTGAGCCACCATGTGGTTGCTGGCAATTGAACTCAGGACCTTTGGAAGAACAGGCAATGCTCTTAACCTCTGAGCCATCTCTCCAGCCCAGTAAGGTCCTTCTTAAAAGATTGGAAGAAAAAAATGGCTGGGGATGTAGCCGGGTCTAGAATGTTGCCTAGCATATAAGGATGCCCTGGTTTCTATCCCAGAAGGAAACAAAAGCGGGGAGCACTTCGATCTAACAGAGCAGCTTGTTGGGGATAAAACAATTGTTCCAGGGGCATGACCAGTACAGTGCTGGGCACGCAAAACTCACTCAACACATGTCCTGAGAGAGAACGCTCTCCTCCTAGCCCCGGTGGCACACACGGGTATCAGGTGCCAGCTCACATGCCAGCAGCCACAGGGGAAGGACTGCAGCTCCTCCGAGATCAGGAGGTGCAGGTACAGAATTTCCCTCTCTTCCTTGTCCTCATTCCCCCCTTTTCCTCTGAATCTCATGCCCTCGCGGGAGGGGGGGTCCACAACAGGAATCACAGGGTTCCCACTCCTACCCATTCTTCTTTGGTAGGTAGGCCTCCATGTCGAAGAAGACATTCTGTCGCTCCTTAATGTTGGCGCCTATCTGCTGAATGAGCTCTGCCTCCTCTTGACTGGAATGGCGCTTGCACCTGCAAAGGGAGTGATGCTGAGCTCCTCTAGCCTTGAGACCTTGGCGATGCCACGGCCCATGCCTGACAGATAAGGGTGGCATTCACAAACAATAGCCACGTAATGAGGTGAGCGGGTGCAGTGAGGCATCGGGAATGACGCTCAGCATCAGTAGCTGGCAGACTTGGGTGGGCAGCTAAGCTGTTCTCTTCTACTGTAACAGATCTTAAAGATTCCCAAGTGGACTGACTGAGAGGCATGAGGAAGTATTGGCAGTTAACCAATCAAGGTCTTCCTGCTGCTCTTTGGAGAGAAGCCATTATCAAAACTAGAAAACCAGCCAGGCAGTGGTGGCACATGCCTTTAACCCCAGCACTTGGGAGCACTCAGTATTCAGGTCCAGTCTGGTCTACAAAGCAAGTCCCAGGATAGTCAGGGGTACACAAAGCGATCCTGTGTTGAAAAACCAAACCTCCACTCGGGAGGCAGAGGCAGGCGGATCTCTGTGAGTTCGAGACCAGCCTGGTCTACAGAGCTAGTTCCAGGACAGGCTCCAAAAACCACAGAGAAACCCTGTCTCGAAAAACCAAAAAAAAGAAAGAAAAACCAAACCTCCAATCCCAAAACCCATAAAAGGGAAGAAGCAGAGGCACTTGGGAGAGAGAAGCAGAAGGATTGAGATTTCAGGTCATCCTTGGATATAGCCAGTTTGAGGTCAGCTTGGGCTCCAAGTGACCCTGTCTTTAAACGAAGAAAAATAGAACCATATTGGGCTGGAGAGATGGCTCAGTGGTTTAGAGCATTGCCTGCTCTTCCAAAGGTCCTGAGTTCAATTCCCAGCAACCACATGGTGGCTCACAACCATCTGGAATGAGGTCTGGTGCCCTCTTCTGGCCTGCAGGCATATACACAAACAGAACACTGTATACATAATAAGTAAATAAATAAATATTTAAAAAAAAAATAGAACCATATTGACGCCACATCCTGGAACGGAAGGGTTCCTCAGTCTAGGACCCTAACTGACGGGTCAACCTTCTTCAGATGGTGCTTCTATTGTGGTGCCACTGAGCAGCGTCTGTCACAGCTGTCACAGCCGGGGTGGGTGGCCCAGCTGTATTTCCTGGGGTTCTGATGAGCAGCCACAGTGTCTGAATAGTCTGAGCAGCGTCTGTCACAGCTGGGCTGGGCGGCCCAGCTGTATTTCCCGGGGTCCTGATGAGCAGCCACAGTGTCCAAACAGTCTGAGCAGCACTTATTAACAAGACAGGCTGCAAGGCTCAGGCTTCCTCAGTCAGGAAGGGCCAAAGGATCTAAGATCAGCATGCAGGTGGCCACTTCAGTGACCATGACAGCAAAGTCAATCTAGAGAAAAGCAGAATTCAGAGGAAAAAAAAACCCTCTGACCCCTGCGTCCAGGGACGCCTGAAGCTAGCCTTGGTTTTTTCCATGAAAATTTCCATTTTCTTCTTAAACCAGTTTTGAGTTGGGTTTCTGTCCTTTAGGACTAAGGGACTAAGACTAGGGGTGCTCACTTCACGTGTCAAAGAAAGCCCTGGGTTCCATCCCAATGAACCCAGAACTGTGCAAACCACGCCATGCTGGTGGCTGACACCTGTGATCCCCACTCAGTGAGGAAGGTGGGCCAGAAATTCAAGGTCATCCACCACTGTGAGACCAGTGGGGGTGGGGGAGTAGGAGGCCCTGGGGAGCTTTCAGGCCACGCCCTCTCACCTCTGGAGCGTGCCCTTCAGGTCCCTGAGGTGCCGCTTCTGCTTGTTGATGGAAGTGCTGCACAGGGTCTGTAGCGCTGTCAGCTCCTCCAGCTTCTGCCTGTAGATCCTGTGCGTCTCCTGAAGGGCAGAGCAGCATGACGGGAGGGTGGGGCACACAAACAGCATTCTCACAGGGCTGGAGACCCAGCTGGAGAGAGACAGCTATAATGGTACAACTATCAGGGCCGTAGCTTTGACCGAGGAAGGCGGCATGGCACAGCAGCTGTGGAATAAGAGCCAGCTTTGCCCAGCAGTCAGTTCTGATTTTTTTTTAAGACTGTGTCTCTCTCTGTGTAGGCCTGGTTGTCCTGGAAGTCAATGTGTAGACCAGACTAGCCTTGAACAATGATTCCCCTACCCCCCATCTCTAAGTGCTGGTATTAAAGAAGGTGTACCTATTTCATTCTATCAGACATGAACAACCAAACATGATGTAGAAAGGTTACCTTGCATTGTGTGTATGTGTGCACGCTCGTGTGTGTGTGTGTGTGTGTGTGTGTGTGTCTGTCTGTCTGTCTGTCTGTCTGGGGGTTGAGGCTAATAACTTGTGCATTCCAGGCAGAATTCCTACCACTGGGGTACATCCTCAGTCTCCCTGCCACATGTTTCTTCTTGATTTTCGTGTATCCCAGGACGGTGCTGAACTCGCTATGTAGCTGAGGATGAACCTGAACACCTGATTCTTCCACTCCTACCTCCTAAGTACGAGGATAATACCCAGACACCAATACCCGCAGGTCTTTATGCATGCCAGGCATGCACTCTGCCAAGCTAACTACATCCCAGCCAAGCCCATGTCAACTCTTCATCTACGTGGTTCAGCAGAGCAGAACACGCCCGCCGGGCTGGTCACACATCCAGTCCCAGCCCATCATCATCCTCTAGTCTGATTGGCTCAGAGGTGAGCACGTGGTTCCTACTGACCCAGTGAGAGCCAGTCCTGGGACTTTGGAGGGAAGGATTAGACAAGAGCTGTCTTTTCCCCTGGGTATGCCCACTCCAGCCTGAAGTCAGACGTGGACAGAGAACCCAGAGATGATAAGATGACCTGGGTTTGTGACAAAGGTGCACGTGGGTCCTCAATGTCATGACACTGGGATGTACTGGGATCTTTAGGAGCTGTTAAAGGTCTGAGCTGAGGAGCCAGTTAAGTCTCATGAGACTAGATGCAGGCTCACAGGAGCAGACTGTGGTGCTTCCCCCTCAATCTCCCAGCGCATGCTCTTCCATACACATCCACCCCACGATGCACATCATGACCTGCCCAGATGTGGCTCTCAAGCTTGGATTCAGCCTCTCAAACAATGAGCCAAAGCAGACCTCTTCTCCTTATACAGTATCCAGTAGCAAGTTTTTTGTTTGTTTTTTAGTTTTATCTTTTTTGTTGTTATTTTTGTTTTTTTTTTTGTTTGTTTGTTTTGTTTTTTCGAGACAGGGTTTCTCTGTGGCTTTGGAGCCTGTCCTGGAACTAGCTCTTGTAGACCAGGCTGGTCTCGAACTCACAGAGATCCGCCTGCCTCTGCCTCCCGAGTGCTGGGATTAAAGGCATGTGCCACCATCGCCTGGCTGTTTTTTAGTTTTTCAAAACAGAGTTACTCTGTGTTGCCCTGACTGGCCTTGAACTCACAGAGATCCACCTGCCTCTGCCTCCCCAGTGCTGGGATTGAAGACGTGCACCACCACCGCCCAGCCAGTCTCAAGTATTTTATTTCTGGTTGTGAGCCTTTTAACAGCTGAGCCAACCCTTCAGCCCTCAAGTAACAACACAACACAGATTTTAGCTCTTGGGTGTGAGTCGTAAGTGGTACGGACCCATAAGCTCCTTTCTACTTCCTGTGCACTTTGAGTTTCTGATCTTCAGTGTGAAGAGAACTCTTGCTAAGTCAACTAAGAGAAGCTCCTATCCCCTCCCTTAAAGCCATCTTCCCTGCCCCAGACATCACCACTCAATAAACTTTATATTCCTTCTTGGAAATAACCCTTCTGTGCCATATAACAAGAGACTTATCCCAATGTTGGGAGAAGGCAACAAAGTCCTCAATTTACTGCCTCACTCGACTCCCAGGAAGTAACTCTGTGGAGGTGATGGAGAAAGCAGGAGGGTGCAGAACATCAATGAGCAGTAGGCGTAATTCAAAGAGCCATGTTCATTCCTCTCTGGTTGACCTGCAACTCTATGCAGATAGGAATGGCCTTAACTCAGAGATCTGAATGCTTCTTCAGCCCAGGTGCACCATGCCTGACTTCAACAGCCGAGTTCTTAGCTGCCACAGAAGCATGCTTACCAGAGGGGAGAAGGAGGGGATGCAAGGTACAGTCTACACTAGCATGTCTGCCAAGAAAACAGTAAGTTAAAGCAGAAAATTAGGAAGCAAGAAAAATATCAAACAGACCATGAACAGGTAGCAAACGCCTTTAATCCCAGCACCTGGGAGGCAGAGGCAGGCAGGTCACTGCTAGTCAAGCCCAGCTACACAGCAAATTCAAATCCAGTCAGAGCTGTGTAGTGAGACTATGTCTCAAAAAAGAAAAAAAGGAGAACAGTTAGCAATGACATCCAAGAATACGTGAGTCAGTCACCCTGGACCACTCATCTGCAAGAGGGGCAAAACCAGGAGCCTCCTCTCTCCCACGGAGGAAAATCATGTTTTTCTAATATGCTTATTTATCCTAAGATGATTTCAAGCTTGCAGACTTCCAAAGCCAGATGAAGAACGTCCCTCTCTAGCCTCTCCCCCAGTCACAGGGACCCTCAGGATGTGCGTCTGCTGTGTGTGCACGCCACTGGAACTGTAAACACCCCACACTCTGTGAACACCGCAGCTCACTGGGATCGTGGCAGCCACAGCTCTACTGTGCTCTGTCACGCTCATCACATGACCTGTGGCCGCTCTGGTACCGTAACAGCTGAATGAGTAGCAGTGCAGAGACCATATGGCCGCCAAAGCTTAAAAAGAGAAAAAACAGGGGCTGCAGAGATGCTCAGCGGTTAAGAGCACTGGTACTCTTCCAGAGGACACACATAACAGCTCACAACTGTAACTCCAGTTCCAGGGACCCGGCACCCTCACACAGATATGCCTGCAGGCCAAATGCCGATACTCATAAAATAAAAATAAATTAAAAAAAAGATAACCCCAGCCAGGTGGTGGTGGTGCACACCTTTAATCCCAGCACTCGGGAGGCAGAGGCAGGTGGATCTGTGAGTTCAAGGCCAGCCTGGTCTACAGAGACAGTTTCAGGACAATTAGGGCTGCTACACAGAAAAACTTTGTCTCAATAAACAGAAAAGAAAAGAGGGAGGAGAAGGGAGGAAGGAAGGGGAGAAGGAGAGAGGCTGAGCAAGTCATGGGGAGCAAGCCCATAAGTGGCTCCCCTCCATGGCCTCTGCATCAGCTCCTGCCTCTAGATTCCTGTCCTGACTTCCTTCAGTGATGAACAGTGATGTGGAAGTGTAAGCAAAATAAAGTCTTTCCACCCAGCTTGCCTTATGGTCATGATGTTCTGTTGTGGCCATGGAAACCCTAACTAAGACAGTACCCATGAAGAGGTCAAAGGACAATCTGCAGGACTGGTTCTCTCCATCCACCAGGTGGTAAAACTCAGGTTCCTGAGCTCAGTTGGCAGGCAAGCACCTTTACCTGCTGAGCCATCTTGCAGCCCAAACTGTCTCTTTCATGGCACTTGTCCTTCAGATCTTGGGTCCTATCCAATTTTACACTGAGTATTCTTGCAGGTATTTTTGTCTCTTTAACCTGGAACAGAACTTCAACCTCCATCTCTCACGAACTGACACCTTCAGGTTCAGTTTCATCATTTAGGGACGTCTCTCGACCTGGGTTCACCCTGATGTTCCCTTAAGATTCACTTCTGTTTTTGTAGTTGGCCTTCATGTGATGACCTGTGCTCTGAGCTTCCTGTCAGGAGGAACATGGTGTCTGTGACATCATTTTAGAGTGCTTGGTAACGGTGTTCCTCTGAGTCTCTACCGTAGAGTAATCAACTTTTGCTATTTGTAACTACTAAGTTACCTCAGGGTCAGGCGTGTGGCACAGCTAAGTGCTTGTCTTGCACACGTGAGGCCCCAGCAACAGAAATGAATAACAAACCAATGAAGAAGAGAGACCGTGTCAAAAGGAGTTTTGACGTTTCGGTGCAAAAAAAGCCTTCAAGACATGGCAGGGAAGGTGGGGCACACAGCCGACTAGAAGGTGGGGCCTTTGTGCGAGGGGCTCCAGATAAAGGCTACGCAGCCTCCTGGTTCTACCTTCAGGAGATAAGACAAAGGCTGCAAAATCAGCAGCCAGATGCTGACCAGGCCCTCTTCAGTGTGAATTAATATTTAATTTCACAAGTCAAACATGAAGACATTATCCTTGTTAAAAATTAAAACGCCAGCCACGGCTTAATCCAGTGATTCTCAACCTTTGGGTCCCGACTCTTTGGGGGGTCACATACCAGACGTCCTGATGTCAGATATTGACATTATGATTCATAATAGGAGCACAATTACAGTTACGAGGTAGCAACAAAAGTAATTTTAAGGTTGGGTCACCACAACACGAAGAACATTTGTTAAAGGATCACCAATTTCTTTATGTTTTTGAGGCAGGGTCATGCTATGTAGTCCTGGCTGACTTTACCTTCACTGTGTAGCTCAAGCTGGTCTTGAACTCAAGCTGGGCTCCTCCACAGTCTCCCAAGTACTGAAATTGCACTACAGCTTCCAGAGACAGATTTCACCTAGACAATCTGCTCCATGTTCTTCCAGGTTGTATTCTGTGTGTCTGTCCATGGTATTTCTTTCTTTAAAAATACATTGTGTGGTGCCTTGCATTCAGTGTCCAGTACCAAAATAAAAACCAAAACAAAACACTTTATGATTGGCATACAAAAAAAAAAAATAAGCCAATTTAAGGTCTAAGAAGCGGAGTGGAGATGATGCCCGGCCACGAGACTGCCGCGACAGACCACGCTGTGGGCCCGCCCTTCACCTCCAAAGGTCTCCTCTCACCCCCTTATCTACCTCTGTGTAAAAGAACATCAAGGCAGGTGTGGTGGCACACCTGTGTGACCCTGGCACTTAGAAGGCAGGGCCAGAGGATTACAGCAAATTCGGGGTCCCACCTGTTCTATTCAGCGAGTTCCGGGCCAGCCAGAGCTACAGAGAGAGACGGGTAGGTAGGGAAAGAAAACAAAAAGATAGCCTCTTGGTAATTTATTTATTTATTTATTTATTTATTTATTTATTTATTTATTTATTTATTTATTTTAGAGAGGGTCTCACTGTACAGCCCTAACTGGCCTGGAACTCCCTATGGCTTTCAACTCACAGAGATCCTCCTTCCTCTATTTTCTGAGGGTTGGGATTAAAGGCGTGCGCCACCACATCTGGCCTGGTGTTCTGCAGCAGGCCTCTAGGACTCACCTATCTGGTTCTTTCTGCCCTTCTCCACCTGCTTATTTATTTGTTTGTTTGTTTGTCTTTGAGTGCTCGAGCTGGCACCCAGGACGCCTTATGCTAGGTAAGCCTCTGTCAGGCCACACTCACTCACCATCTCCCTGCTCCTCCTTCCCTGCTTCTGCCCTTCTGATAGTCAAGATAAAGCCATTTCCAAATGTATACAAAAAATATATACTGTTGCGAAAAGTAATTATCCCTAATAGTTCCGAGTGTTTTGTCTTGAGAAAATGTCTCATTGTGAAGATCAGGCTGTACTAGAATTCACAGGGATTTGCTTGCCTCTGCCTCTTAAGTGCTGGGATCAAAGACACGCACCACCATACTTGGCTAAAGTCAACTATTTTAAAAGAAAAGAGAGAAGTGGGGCCTTGGTCCCCTCCCCCCATCTGAGTAGCGCTGCAATATTGGCCCAGCAAATGTGGCACGAGTAACACCACACAGTTTCTGGGAAAGGCCACCGAGGCCTATGCCGCGTCTACCTTATTCACTGGACAATTTGCTCCTGGAACAGAGTCCCCTACCCCAATGCCCTAATTACACAGAGAATCCTAAAGCCAGAATGACCTGCAGAAAGGAAAACTCCGTATAGTTCTGTTCCGGGCCACATTACAGACTTCCGTCTGAGACCTTCGACATAGGCACAGCACAACCAGTCCGCTGGACTCTAAATTCCTGTACCCTGTCTAAATTCCCACCCCACCTCCAAGTTCATGAGCTTGAGGCAGTTACTATTATTCTATTCAGCGACACACAATTAAAAGTCAAGGATGGTGGCACACAACTCTAATAACAGCGTTTGCAAAATGGAGTCTGAAAGGCCAAGATAGGATAGTACCAAAGATCCTGTCTTTAAAACAAAGTAACTGGGTGGAGGGGTGCACGCCTTTAATCGCAGCCCTCAGAAGGCAAAGGCAAGTAGGTGGCTCTCTGTAAGTTTGAGGCCAGCCTTGTCTACACAGAGTTCTCGGTTAGCTGGGGATACATACACAGTAATGATGGGGAAACTATCAACCAATCACATCTAGTTAGGGTGTGGCTACCTGGAGCCCAGGTAGAAAAAACAGTAGATCCAGGTGTGTGCTCTCTGCCTGGTGCCCACCGGATCTATTGAATTTCGGACCCCCACTCTTTGTAGTGTGAGTTTCCCCTTTTCAACTATTAAAATATAACTGTTGGCCAGGCAGTGGTGGCTCACGCCTTTAATCCCAGCACTCGGGAGGCAGAGGCAGGTGGATCTCTGTGAGTTCAAAGTCAGCCTGGTCTACAAGAGCTAGTTTCAGGACAGGCTCCAAAGCTACAGAGAAACCCTGTCTTGAAAAACCAAAAAAAAAAAAAAATATATATATATGTGTATATATATATATATATATACACATATATATATGTTGTTCTTGAGCTGGTCTGGTTATTTATCGTACCGACCTAATTCATCAACACAGTAAGACCCTGCCTCAAAATACATATGAACCCTCATTCACACCCCCACCTAGAACCCACCTCAGTCACGTGGGTAAGGAACCTCCTTGGATCTTGCTGCACTTGAACATTTTTTAGAAAAGCACAGCCTTCATTCGAGGGACTCCCCCGCCACAGACTGCCTAATCAGGGGCTCCCTAAAACCACAGAGAATCCACACCTCTCCACTCCTGCATCTTCCAGGCCTCTAAAGCCGACGCCGTGTGGGTAACACCGCCAACTACCACTGTCAGCTTGGGATGCGTCCTGGTCCCCCGGAACCACATCTGCAGCTACGTCCTGGTCCTCCAGAACCACATCTGTAGCTGCGTCCTGGTCCTCCAGAACCACATCTGCAGCTGCGTCCTGGTCCCCCAGAACCACACCTGTCGCTGCAACCTGATCCCCCAGAACCACACCCCACTCTTTCACAGGCAGAAAGCTTAGTGGCAGGGTCTTCTTGCCCTAGGGCCCTTCCTTTTCCTCCAGTGCTGAGCGAGAGGCTGAGCGAGAGGCTGAGCGAGAGGCGTGTTCTCAATGACACTAATCTCAGCTCTTTCAACACACGCCTTGGCTGCAACACTGAGTTGCCTTGGCGCTCTTTTCCACTGCAAATTGTACGTTTTGTTTTTCTTTCTGCCCCGCTGCTCTTTTTCATTATAGACCCGCATATAAGTTAGTTATTAATAATAACCACGCCACAGAGTCAATATTAAGCTACCCTGAAATTGTCTCAGCCGAAGAAGTCACTTTATTGCTTTTGAACTTGGCCTCAGGCAAGTTCTTAAGACACAGGCAGAAGGCAGCTAGACTGTTCACTAAAAATCCCATGAATAGCCGCCTCTAGCCCAGCTGCAAATAATGTTCCCCTCCGAATCCTCTTGAGCTGGACCTCCACAGTCCCCACGGCCCCAACTGAGCCAAATCCTCAGGCTCACAGCTCTCAGTTGACACACTCACTGTTCGCGGTATTTCTAGCAGGAGGGCAAGGGTGCTGCTGTTCCTGTCTTCCTTCTGCACACAGAGACTGTCTCTATCACACCCAGTGCTATGAGCGGCTTCTCCCAGGAGGCAAAACAAACCAAAGATACCAAAAAGTTTTTATGTCCCAGGATTATTGTCTCCTACACAATAATCCAAATCAGACCAAATCAAATCAAATTAGAAAAAGCCCAGGTTTAATGGATGTCAGCACTCCCGGGTGGCCTTCCAGGCACTCGGAGAGGAGATGGAGATGGAAGACTGGAAAACCAGGTGTTTGATCTCTGGGGGGCAGAGTAAATAGCCTGTGGGAGTGGTCTTGAGCCTCTCGGAGGTGAAGTCTAGACTGGAGCAACTCCCAGAAGAGGGGGCTTGGAATGAAACTTTCCACCCAAACATTCTAGACTCTTTGGATATATGGATGCCAGGGGCTGAGGTGACACTTCCAACCAAACATCCCAGACTCTGGCTAGGGGCAGAACCTCTGGCTCCTCCCTTTGTTAAGCTCAGAGAAAATGGTGGCAGCCATGGTTGTCCACGTGGTGTGACTATTTAAATTTAGCCATCTGCTGGTAAAAGTTAGAAGTGTGGTGGTTGGCCGGGCGATGGTGGCACACGCCTTTAATCCCAGCACTTGGGAGGCAGAGGCAGGCAGATCTCTGTGAGTTCGAGACCAGCCTGGTCTACAGAGCTAGTTCCAGGACAGGCTCCAAAGCCACAGAGAAACCCTGTCTCGAAAAACCAAAAAAAAAAAAAAAAAGAAGTGTGGTGGTTGTTGTTCTTTTGGAAACTACAACTCCCATGCTCCTCCTGGACTACGAATACCTGTGCGCACCCCAGACACCCTTGCGCTCCCCGTTAAAAAGGCAGGGCCACACGAGGCTCTCTCTCTCGTTTTGCCTTTCCTCGTGTGTCCTGCACGTCCCTCTGCCCTTCTGTGTTTCCCTCCCCCATTAAAGTGGACCCACGTGGGAGCCGCCGTGTCGTGTCTGTGTTTGTTCCGCCGTGTGTGTCTGTCCTGTGCCCCGTGTTCAAGAAGAACATCCCTGCATGCCTGCATTTATTTCTTCCCCCTCTCCTTTTCCCTCCATAACCCACTAATAAGCTCTATACCCCAGCTCTCTCTCTCTGCATGGTCTATCTGTTTTCCACTCACCCTAGTCTCCCACCTGCCAAGGTGACCCACCAAGGCCTTGGGGACCCACCACGGACCCAGGTGGCTCATTGCAGCCCCTCGTGGGTCCACCACCCCTCATGGGACCGGCCTTTCCTCCCTTTATATCTTTAAAAAGAATAACATTGTTTTTGTGACTCAGCCAGGCTCTCTCCACGTTCCCTCCTGCCTGTGGACAGGCCAGCTGAGGACACGTGGGGACCCTGGACTAGGAGAGCACTTTCCAATGCTGCAAATGGTAAAGCTCCCTATCAGTTCCTTTCTAATTTCTACAGCAAACAGGACTGTTGGAGTCCCAGCAGCCGGCGCATCTCCTGCGAGTAGGCTTTTCCTCTCCCGACCCCTCCCCTTCTACCGAGGGAAGCAGATATCCTGCCTCCTGAAGTCTGTGCTCTTTTTCTGTCTCTCTCCCAAAGAGGTAACTTCTGTTCTCTCTCTCTCCCTCTCCCCCTTCCCTTCCATAACCCACTGAATAAACTCTCTGCTCAACTCTCTGCATGCTGTATCTGTCTGTTTCTTAACTGCCTCAGTCTCCCACCCGCCAAGGCCTCGGGACTTGCCAAGACCTTGAGGACCCACTGAGGACCCAGGTGGCCCATTGCTACCCCTCGTAAGAGCAGCCTCTCCCCCCCCACACTTATATCTTTAAAAAGAACAGCACCAGGGGCTGGGGTGACACTTCCAACCAAACAGATACCACCTGTTCTTCCTTGTCGTTAACCAAAACACAGACAGAAATGGCGTAGGAGAAAGAGTTTTCAGCTCACGGTTTCAGAGGATCCCACTTGTCATGGCAGAGAAGGCATGGTGGAGTTCATGATAGCAGGAATGTATGGCAGAGACCTCTGTCTCTGAGGTTCGGGAGGCAGGAAGCAGGGGCAGGTATGAACTTGAAAGTCACACCTCTACTAACCCAGTTTCTACCAATCAGGCCCCAGCTCCTAAAGGCTCTGCATGGAAAGTCCAGTTCAAGTGTTCAGAACATGAACCCGTGTGGGACAATTTGGATTCAAATGACAACATTGTCCCTAGCTTCCTTTCTCCCAAGTAACCTTGGCCTCCTCCCGTGGAGCCAGCTGGCCAGACAGAGACCTTCTGTTGTTTTTCTTTTAACCAGTAAGGCAGCTTCTTTGGAGACCAATCTCTTCTCCACATTCAATCTATGAGATCCAGGCAGGAACAAGATTGGCCCTGTCTTAAAGGCAGAGCCTGCTCCACTAGAACTTCAGCGCCCCTGACCACCATCCCAGCAGGCTGATACGAGGATTCGGAACTAAGGACAGTTAACGTGGGGCTCGGAAGAGACTGTCAGAACAGGGTGTCCAGAGCTACCAGGGTTGTCCTACCCATGTCTGGATAGCCGGGAATGAACCCAACCGAGGAGAGGGAAACGAAAGCTAAGCCCTCTTCTGCATCCGTTTCCTCCCCTCTGAAATCATCCCTTGGATTCCCAACTGCCTGAGAAGCAAACGCTCCACCACCGTACCAGGTCTTACTATCTTCACCACACAGGCAGGTGCCAGAATCCACACTGAAGGGACAAGGACCGGAACCTCCCTCCCGGGCAAAGTTAAGCACATTAGGTGAGAGAAACCACAAATAAGGACTTTGAAAGCTGGCTGACGGTCCCCTCATCAGGCCAGCAGCAGAGGAGGCAGCCAAGCATGAAGATCCAGGTGGGGTAGCTTTCCTGCCAACCCCAGAAACCAAAGAATCCTTTGCTAACGTGAAGTTATGTGCTGACAAACATGCATGCACCATAGACTCCCCACACACATACAAGCTCACAAAAATGGGTACAGGGAGCCGGGCGATGATGGTGCACGCCTTTAATCCCAGCACTCGGGAGGCAGAGGCAGGCGGATCTCTGTGAGTTCGAGACCAGCCTGGTCTACAGAGCTAGTTCCAGGACAGGCTCCAAAGCCACAGAGAAACCCTGTCTCGAAAAACCAAAAAAAAAAAAAAATGGGTATAGGGACAGTTCAGTGACATCTGTTAACTATTATCATCTGTGGCCGGGTGGTGGTGGTGCATGCCTTTAATCCCAGCACTCAGGAGGCAGAGGCAGGAGGATCTCTGTGAGTTCGAGACCAGCCTGGTCTACAAGAGCTAGTTCCAGGTCAGGCTCCAAAACCACAGAGAAACCCTGTTTCGAAAAAACCAAAAAAATAAAAAATAAATAAAAAATATCATCTGTGTATGCAGGAGAGAGACGGTGACGGGAGACAGGACACGGCCTGCACACAGAGGTCAAAGGACAGCTTTCGGGAGTCAGTCCTCTCCTTCCATCACCACATCTCGTTTCAGAAATCCCATCACCCACTAAGATCCCTACGTTCTCTTAACAGTCATTGTCCACTTCCCCTTCTCTCCAGTCCCTGGCCGCCACTCTCTTCAGTCCCTATAGAATGTATCTTTCAGTGGGGATAGAGCTTAGTGGGTATAGTGCTTGCCCAGAGTGCAAGAGGCCTTGGATTTATTAAAGCAATGTGGCGGCTGAGAAAAGTGAGGGTATACTGCTCTGATGTGTGGCTGAGATGGTTTTTATTGTAGCTATGAGGGAGAGTACAGTCAGGGAGGTGTCCAGAGCGAGGACTGAACATGGCTAGTGGACAGAATGGGCTATGACAGGAAAGATGGGGGGGCAGTGAGGGAGGGAGTGCGGGATGGGAGGGGGTATGTGCAAAGAGGTGAGCAGGCCATGAGAGAGGGGGCTGAAGAGCCCAGGGAACATGGCAGAAATGGCAGGTAAGTAGCGGAGTGAGAAGAGCTGAGAGCCCTAGGCCAGCACGCGCTTTGGTATGCTAACAGGCACCCCAGTTAGCCATTGGCCTCCAGTTTACTTTGGACCTGATGTGGCACACACCTCCAAAATAGTCTCAGGATTCCAGAGGTGGAGGCAAGAGGATTAGAAATTCAAGACCATCTGGGTATGGTGTGCTTAGTGATGGAATTGCTGGAATGTGAAGTAAATTCCATCCCTACCCCACCACCTCTTTTGAGACAGGGTCTTACCCTGTGACTTTGGCTAGCTTGGAAATTGCTATGTTGAGGCTAGCCTGATCTACAAAGTGGGTTCTAGGACAGCTAGGATTGTTACACAGAGAAACCCTGTCTCAAGAAAACCAAAATAGCCAGGCGGTGATGGTGCATGTCTTTAATTCCAGCACTCTGGAGGCAGAGGCAGGCAGATCTCTGTGATAGACTGCATGCTTTTGTTTTTATGTTTGGGTTGCTCTTCCACTAGACAGTTGGGGATCTGGGCTTGCTTTGGTGGAACAGAGGCCTCTACACAGCTGCCTGTCCGCCATGCTACTCCCAACACTCTGGATTATTTTTAGAAGTAGCAACTTGATGTGGGAGTCAATCATGTTTAATAAGTTGATTTAAAAAGCAAACGGTTATGTCTGCCGAGAGCTAGCCCCCAGTTTGGGGTGAGTTATTCCTCATGTTCAACCCATATAAAGTTAGAAGCAAAAATGAAGTTTAGGTCAGGAGGTGGCGCAGAGCACTCAGGAGGCAGAGGGAGGCAGAGGCAGGTAGTGGTGGCGCAGCCTTTAATCCCAGCACTGGAGAGGTAGAGCTAGGCGGTAGTGAAGCCTTTAATCCCAGCACTGGAGAGTTAGAGGGAGGCAGATCTCTGAGTTCTGAGTTCGAGGCCAGCCTGGTCTACATAGTGAGTTCCGGGACAGTCAGGGCTTCACAGAGAAACACTGTCTTGAAAAACCAAAACCAACCAACCAAACAAACAAAAACAATTACAGACAACCCCATAATCAGCAACCACCTGCTACCCTCAGTGTAAGAACTACAGTGCCATGGTTAGTGCCAGCCTAGAATCCGGGCATTTGGTAGGGGGAAAGCAGGGGCTTAGAAACTTAAGGTCATTCTTGGCTATATATCAAGTTTAAAGACGTACCAGGCTATGGGAGACACTGGCCCCAAACCAAACCTACAGTGCACAGGGAATGGACAGGTCCCACGTCCTCCCCACACAAGGTGACTCACTTTTGCTGGTTATTTTTATATCTCATTGACACCCCAGATTGGTTCTGCTTTTCTTTGACCCCCATGTATTGCCCATCTCGGGCTCCCTTGCTCTGCACCCTTGGTGGATGGGCGTGAGCGAGGACTGGGCGGCAGACGGAAGAGAAGCTGTGCTGTGGCTTCTTCCTGCTTCCAGCATCCTTCAACAAGGGCAGCTCTGCTTGCTGCTCCAGCCAAGGTCAGATAACAGAACCTTCCCAGCCTTCACCCTTACAACTCAGTCTAGACCTGAACTGGGGAGAGGGGGCTCAGTTTAAACTATGTGCATCTGAAAACCAACTCTCCCTCCTTATTTTTTTTTTTAATCATATCCATTTGCTTTACCCCAGGGCCTTCTACACTAAATTTGGTGTGTCTGCTTTTGAGGCAGGGTCTCGTGTAGCCCAGGCTGGCTAATACAGCTGAGGATGACCTTGAATTTCCGACTCACTCTGGCTTCTGCATCCCAAGTACTGGGATTTCAGGTGTATGCTTCCAAACCCAGCAGACCTTGGTCTTTACTATCTCTTGCAAGTCTTCTACTTGAGCTACATATACAGTATCATTAAGCAAAACAGCATATTGGTTTAAACAGTTTGGGCTCTATTATAAATGCTGTTTTCTAGGCCCAGGAAATAGCAATACAGTGCTATGGCTCAGTGAAAAGGTGATTGTCGCTGGGTGGTGGCGGCACACACCTTTAATCCCAGCACTCAGGAGGTAGAGGCAGGCGGATCTAGTAAGTCAGAGGCCAGCCTGGTCTACAAAGTGAGTTACAGAAAAAAAAAAAAAAAGAGGTACTTGTTGCTAAGTACCTTTTCAATTCCCAGACACAAATGGTAGAAGGGGGAACCTGCTCCCACAAGTTGTCCTCCAACCTCCACAGTGCACAGGAGCACACAGGCGTGCACAGAGAACATGCACACGTAAACACAAGTTGTCCTC
>NC_022010.1:14535233-14546016 GCF_000317375.1 Microtus ochrogaster
TGCACAGAGAACATGCACACGTAAACACAAGTTGTCCTCCGACCTCCACAGTGCACAGGAGCACACAGGCGTGCACAGAAAACACACACACATAAACACAAGTTTGCCCTCTGACCTCCACAAGGCACTGTAGTATATGCCCCATCCATAAGAAATAAATTTAGCAAAACAAACAAAACCTAACCTTAACGAAATGTGGATGAGATTGCATTTGGATTAAAAAACAAACAAACAAAAAGGCTAACAGCTCTGTAAGCCAGGACGCCCCTAGAGTCTTTCCTTCGTGCCTAACTGCCACCTGCCACACTTAGAAGACACAAACAAGTGAGTTTCCAACGAGGCACAAATCCAGGCCACCTCTCTCTTCCTCTGAGGCCCCATGCTCCACTCCTGTGGGAAGGTGAGGTTGCCATCTCCAGGTCCCAGCAGGACTGTGAACCATCTGGAACCACCTTCTTAACAATGCAATTCAAGATCCAGAACAGGGAAGCTATTCGTCCACGCCAACATCCCAGACAGGAATCTCCAGACAGGTAAATCTCATGGCACCTACAGACGAGCTCTGGCCCAGGGGCATTAGCAGTTGGTGTCAATCCAGCAGCTTGCAACAGAGCCAGGGTCACCACCAGAGTGCACGCTGCCTTATAGCTGTGCCACTGGCTGGTCGTAAACATCTAAGAGATTACTTCCATGGAGCCTGCTGTCCAAAGCATCTTCAAGGAGGCTCTTGGATGCTGACTTTCCCTAAGGAGGACCTATCACCATGGAAACACAACCAAACATGGCAAGTTCACTTCACCTCAAACTTGTCATTCCCGTACTGGGAAATATTCTGAGTCATGTAGTGCCAGGATTGACAGGTGATGTCTGCCATAGGACAGGGATAGGATTGCACACGTGGGTGTGCAGCAAGGAGTCAGGGTAAGACAATGGGTGAGTGGTGACACTCTGCAATCACGGGCTGACTGAGTTATGGCTTCGCTCTTGCCTCAGCTGGATAAAGGCTAAGAGGAGAGGCCTGTGTGAAATGGTCTCGCACTGCTACAAAGACATGACAGTGAGAAGAATGGCAGGTTACCCAGGATCTGACATTTCACTGTTTGCCTTGACATTTGTAATTATCCTTACTTGTGGGGAGGGCTGCCAAGACACAGTTTGAGAATCACAGATAAAGACAATTTCTTTTTTTTTTTCTTTCTTTCTCGAGACAGGTTTTCTCTGTAGCTTTGGAGCCTGTCCTGGAATTAGGTCTTATAGACCAGGCTGGTCTCGAACTCACAGAGATTCACCTGCCTCTGCCTCCCGAGTGCTGGGATTAAAGACATGTTGTGCCACCACCGCCCGGCAGATAAAGACAATTTCTATTACATGGCTTTAGCCAAAATTAAAAAAAAAAAAAAAAAAAAAAAAGGTTCTCCATCACCCCTTTCTGGTTTTTTTTTTTTTTAAAAAAAAACCTTTCTGGTTTCCCTGTGTGGAATCACTCCCCCCCCCCCACCGCCTATTCCAGGAACCCCACGGACCCCACTCCCAGACTCCAGAGGCAGACGAATGACCAGTGTCAAGTTAGTACAGTGATGGCAGGACAGCTGGATAGGAACAAGGTCTCAGAAAGACGGCCTTGAACTCAGGATCCTCCTGCCTCAGCTCCTGAAAGCTGAGATTCTGCGTGTGTCCATTTCACACAGGCCTCTCCTCTTACCATACCTGGCCTTAGCTACCGTCATCACAACAAGGAGGAAGGCTGACTGGCAATGAAACCCAAGTGAGGGGACAAAGAGAGACACAGGCCAACACAAGTGAGCTCCTGGATCCCGTCCTGCTTACAGTCATTTCTTCTGGACTTCCCAATTCAGGAGTTCCTTTTTTGGCTAAAAACCAGAGAACTGGGTTCTGTCGCTAAGAGTTATAACTAAGAGTCTTAACCGGGCATAAGGAAGTTCCACAAAAACAGAGAGACCCAGTAAGTTCCACACTTTCCTTCTAGGGGCCAGTGAAATGGCTCGGAGGGCAAAAGTGCTTGCCACCAAGGCTGGAACACACACAGTGGACAGAGAACCAGGTCCTCTGATGCCACACATTTATCTGCTATGGCTCACAGCTCTCTCCCAAGTGTAAATAAATGTTAAAAAAAAAAAAACAACTACAAAAAGCTTTCCTCCTAGAGTTTTAAGGAATTCTTGAGATAGATACCCCGGCGCCCACTGTGTAGGGGCACAGGAGCGTCTGAATCAAACAGTAGACCTGTGTTCAAATTCTGACCTGAAGAGTTTCCTTCTCTTTTTTATTTATGTATCCGTCCTGGAACTCTCAGCCCCACAGTAGGTCCTCCTGCCTCTGCCTCCCGCCACCATGCCCCGCCAACTAACTGGATGATTTCCAAATTCCTCACTCAGCTTTACTCCCGATGTATAGAAAGGAGGGGCCGTGGCGTGGAGTCAACGGGACAGCCATGTGTCACATAGTTCACTATGGCACTGGACAGCATTACTGCCGGTCTCTGTCGAGCTCGGAGTGGTGGCTTGCTGCATGTCAGATGCCAGACTGTGGCAACAGAAGGCGGACCTGGGCCCAGGGAATCCTGACTCCCCAGCAGCCTTCTTTCTACTACACCTGCTTCTAAAGTGAGAGGCTCCCAGGGCAGCCAACATAAAAGAAGAGCAAAGGCCAACCAGACTTACCTCTACATGGATCTGCCTTGAGTACAGACTTGGCCAGGGACAGTGGTGGCACTCGCCTTTAATCCCAGCACTAAGGGAGGCAAAGGCAGGAAGAAAATTTCTGAGTTCAAGGCCAGCCTGGACTCCCAGAGAGAGTTCCAAGACAGCTGGGGCTACATGGAAAGACCTTGCCTCTTGCCTCTAAAGAGAGAGACATAGACTCCAGGACCAGACAGCTCAGCAGGGAAGGGAGCTTGCTACTAAGCCTGATGACCTGAATTCAACCCCGAACCTTAAACAGGGACAATTACGTCCCACAAGCTGGTCTCTGGCCTCCTATACATGTGCCGTGGCATCAACACACACGCACACACATAAATAAATGTACACGGTGGAAGGGGCTCCAAGATAGGGTTTCTCTATGTTCCATGTGGTCCTGGGGCTCACTCTGTAGACCAGGCTGGCCTGCCTCTGCCTCCCGAGTACTGGGATTAAAGGTGTGCGCCACTACTGCCCGGCTATAAACTTACAGGTTTTTTTTGTTTTGTTTTGTGTTTTGGTTTTTCGAGACAGGGTTTCTCTGTGGCTTTGGAGCCTGTCCTGGAACTAGCTCTTGTAGACCAGGCTGGCCTCAAACTCACAGAGATCCGCCTGTCTCTGCCTCCCGAGTGTTGGGATTAAAGGCATGCGCCATCACCGCCGGCAAATGTACAGTTTTATAATTAGAAAGTGTGTGTGTGGAAAGCCACCTCAGCCATTACTAGTGCTTGCTACTCTTGCAGAGGACCCAGTACCCACACCGGGCAGTTCACAATTCCAGCTCCGGAAGATCTGCCATTGTCTTCTGGACACCTTGAACTCCTGTACTCACGTGTGCATAAACACACACACGTGTGTGTGCACACACATACATACACACATAATTAAACAGAAATCTTTTGGGGGGAGGAGAATATGCAGGTGCTGGAGCTCAACCGTCTATTTTCAAATCTTACAGGCCTTAGGCAAAAGACTTAACCCTAGGTTCTATTTCTTGGGGTCTTAATGAGATAATGCTGATCTTCCCGTATCTGAGCTCACCCCCTATTTTTATTTTTTGTGGTCTGGAGCCAGTGGCTTGCCCATTTCAAGTCTTTACAATGGTGTACAAAGCCCCAGTGATCCCTGAAGCCAGACACTGAGAAAGGCTGCTTCCTGTGCTGGGAAGGATGGGGTCAGGTTTCCAGTGATGTAAGGCAGAAACTGATCGTTAAATCTACAGGCCCGGTGTCTGTACGTGACCTTCTGATCACAAACAGGCCAGGGGGCCAGGTGCCTGCTGATATCTGACTGATGCTCGATTCACGACCACCTAAACACTAAGTCCCGGTGAGGACTCCGCTGTCCCTAGTCCAGCAAAGCCACAGGAAATGTAAAGCCAAGTCCACAGAAAACAGACCTTTCCCTAAATCCCATGCACTGCCCTAGGGCTCTTTTAGATGAAGGGGGATTCCAAAGACCTTTGAAATGTTCCAGGGTCTGAGACACAGTCCAAAAAGGGAAGGAGAGGTAAAACATAGACAAAACACATCTCCCGCAGAAATGAAGAGGTGCAAAACTGGAAGCCGCGATCCTAGATTCTTAGGAGGATGCAGGAAAACTTTGGCTAATCAGGATTTCTTCATGACAAAAAAAAAAAGTCCTTGCTATTGTTAACTTTTCCAGCAGCCAGACCCACTCCCCCCACACAGACAGACACACACAGACAGACACACAGACACACACAGACATACACACACAGCTATATCACCTTTGTCTCCCCATAAATGTCTCTCATCAGAATCTCTGTTCAACATATACACAACATACACCCTGGACTTAGGACACTTTCTTCCCAGGAGTTCAAAATTCCCATGTGTGCAAAACAAAAAGCAAACAACAACAACAAAAGGCAGATTCAAGACATTTCCAGCACTAACTTTCAGAGTGGAATAACTGTGCGATCCCAGCTAGGGCAATCAGCATGTCCACCCCTCAGTTTCCTCTGTTTCTTCCTCTTCAAATAAAAACTGTAGAGTTGGGACAAGGCAGCTGGATGTGGTGGCACATGACTTTAATCCCAACACTTGGGATGCAGAGGCAGGAGGATCTCTGGGAGTTCGAGGCCAGCCTGGTCTACAAGAGCTAGTTCCAGTTTAGGCGCCAAAGCTACAGAGAAACCCTGTCTCGAAAAAATAAAATAAAAAATAAAAATATTAAAAGGTAACTCCAGTTCTAGGGGGTCTAACACCATCTTCTTCTTCTGGCCTTCACAGGCACCAACACATTCATGGCATACACACACAAAGGGACACAAAACTATAAGTAAATAAATAAGAGGACTGGAGAGATGACTTAGTGGCTTAAGGGCTCTGGCTACTCTTGAACAGGACCCAGGTTTAAATCCTGGAACCCACGTGGTGGCTCACAACTGACTGAAACTCCAGTTCCAGAGGATCCGACGACACCCTCTTCTGCACCAGGCATGCGTGTGGTGCACAGACAGAAATACAAGCAAAATGAGCCCCAAGCAGCCATCCATTGCTGAACTCAGCAGCTGACCACCAGGCCTGCACCAGCTGGGTGCCTCTTCCTCAAAGGAGGCTCCGAGGAGCTGACACTCCACCACCTCCACTCCGCAGGTCCTTCTACCATGCTTGCTGCTCAACACCTCACAATGGTATCCGGATCAACTCCTAACTCCCGGTCCTTGGTCACCCAGCACCGGACACGTCATGACACCTTCCTGTCCAAGCCAGAACATAACAAATCAAAGGATTCCTTTGCAACATCTGCCTGCCAAGACTTGCTACCTAATTGTTGTTAATTGCATTAATTGCAGAGTTCTGCAGTGCACGGCTCCTCCTCCTTGTAGTTTTAAAAGCAAGTCACAAGGAAGAACTCTGAACAAAAGTCCCACTTGGGGAACCTCTTCTCCCACTCCCAACTCTAAGACCCACTGCAGCCCAGTGGGACAGATTGTTAAGTGGCTGCGTCTTCTCCCTGAATGTGGAACCAAAGGGGCCCCAGAGAACCATGAGGGATCCAAGGCCTAGATCTGAAAGAGGAGGCACCAACCCACCCATGTGTGCCGGGGAGACCACGAAATGATAACAGCCTTCATACCTGGGTACCTTCGTACCTGGGTACCTTCGTACCTGGGTACCTGAGCCTTGCTGCTCAGGCTCACCAGCATCCCGCTGCACCTACATCAGGACCTTACAGCCTCACTTTAGAAAGACCAATCACAGCACCCTGGACAACATCCTCCTCTGGACAAGGCAGAACTATAGGGACAGGGGAAATGACAACGTTTCTACGGAGGGGAGGAGGGTGGGAGGGATTTCAGGCAACCCAGTGGTTCGAGAGGGAACCGTGTGTTCTTCCTCTTGGACATCCCCCAGTTTTCCTGAGTCTCTAGTCCCCGGAGCACACAGCGGAGGCCTCTGTGGACCCTATGAGAAGAACCCTCCTGATGAGACCGCGATGCCATTCTTCCCAGAGCCAGCTCTTAGGTCCACCTTCGACCTATCGGGTGGAAAGCCCTGAGTCAAAGGGTGAGGGTTGGGTGCAATCCTCTATCGCTGGGTGAGGCAGCCAGCTGTCAACTGACAGATGCCTGCCATCCAGAATGACAAACTCGGCTTGCAGCAGCCTACAAGCAGAACCACATCAGACCCCCCCCAAAGACAGGGCTACGACTGTGATCTCTGATCAAGGTGAAAACTGCTGAGTGCATCTCTCAAAGCGCAGCTGCAGGAAGGGCTGCCCCGCTAGCAGAGAGAGAGAGAGTAGTTGAGCAGCCAGCGGCAGCTGGACTGTAGCAGAGTTGAGGGAGACCCCTGCGTGGGGGCTGGTCTGGTGTCCTTCCGAGCGTCACTATTTCCTCGTGAACACACCTAGAACTTATCCTCAGGAGCCAGAGACCAACTTTCTGCACCGAAGGGGGAGCGTGAAGCAAAGAGCAAGTGAGAGGGCGGGAGAATGGGGGCTTCGACTGGGTGCCCCAAGAGGTTGAGAAGCCGAAGCCCTGGGAAATAGGAAGGGGCTGTGCCAAGCCACCCACCAGCCTATCGGACGCACAGCCTGGACCACCCTCTGGGTCCTATCGCCCCACCTTCACCTCCGGGGCTGGGGGCTGGGGTGGCTAGGTGGGGAAGGCACCACACGGCAGGTAGTAGCAGAGTTGCAGGACCAGGTGGCCCGGCCCTACCTGCAGCTCCTGAAATTCTCCTTCCAGCTCATGCCACTCGCGCTCACAACGCTCCAGCTGCCCGGACATGGTGCAATGATGCAAGGCGGCGGTGGCTCCCGCAGCGTGGCCCGACCGGGCACCAACACCCCACGCCCGCCCTCTCACTCGCCGCCTCCCGAGGCACCAGCTGTTCCTGCGCAGCCGGAGCCACGCGCGCATCTGATGTCACGAGCCCCGCCCCGGCGCCAGCTCCACCCCTCGATAGAGGGTGGGGTCCGCGCGTGCGCACTCGCTTCCCTGCTTCCGCCCGCGTGGACGGCTCAACTTTACGTTCTTGATTAGATCAGCCTCCTCTCCTGCTCCTGTGTAGTACGTTTCTCCTCAGAGTGGGTGGAGGGCTTATCTGTAAGCTGCATTTGTGGCTTATGTTACTTAGATTGTGTCTGTGGGGAGAGTGGGGTGGAAAAAGATTTGGGGGAGGTAAAAATCATGTACCCCTTAACATTGCCTGACCCAGGAGGCCAAACCAGCGTCTTGGAATGCCAGAGTTGACAGTGACCGTGTAATAAGGTCAAGGGCAGGGTGGGAAAATGCAGACTTGGCTCTGACAGCTCACATTGGCATTGGTATTTATTGCAACCAATACTGCCTAGATTCCTGTCCTCTATGACACTAGGTGACTGCTGACAGCTGCTGCTGTCATTCAGAAGACACCACCACCTCTAAGTTTATCGAATGCAGTTACTTCCCTTTCCCTGCAAAGTCCAGCAGGAGCTGCACCAGCCTGCCTTTCCAGCCACACCTCTTATTTTAACTGCCCTGGTTCCAGCTCTCCAGACAAATCTCATCACAACTTGGCATCTTCCCTCTGAGTCTTCATGTAGTGGCTTCTAGCCCATTCCTGGAGCCTCATTCACAGGGTACCTGCAGCCAGGTGTGGTACTGCACACCAGCCTTGACAGCATAGCAAGATTGTCTCAAAAAATTAAGCAAAATAAAGCGAAATATCAAACCATGCCTGTAGGGGCTGGAGAGGTGGTTCAATGGTTAAAAGTCCATTCTGCAGACCAAGTTTGGGTGGCGTGCACTTGGGAGGCAGAGGCAGGCAGATCTCAGTGAGTTTGAGACCAGCCTGGTCTACAGAGTGAGTTCCAGGCTCACTGGGACTACACACTAAGATCCTGTTAACTTGATTAATTACTTAAGAGGCACCCCCTTAACATTAGTTTCATAGGGCTGCAGTCACTACAAGTGGGTAGCCCAAACCCTAGAATGCACTTCTCTCACAGTTAAGAGGCTACAAACCTAAAACAGAAGTGCTAGGAACGCCTTGCCCCACCTGAGAGCCTGGGTAGAGAGGCCTTCCCTGCTGCCTAGCGGCTCATGGCAGGGGCTGTCCACCCTAGGTGTGCCTTAGCTTTCAGCTGCATTGTTCCACTCTCTGACCTGCGGCCGAGGGGCCTCTCTGTGTGCCCTCGCTTATGAATGAGAGCTCCAGAAAGAAGCTGCACCTTCTCCTGAACCCTCTGCAAAGCTGGGTAACTGATTAGAACTTCAGTGATTGTGGAGAGGCCGGGATATTGCAGGTCCAGAGACTAATTACGGTTTATCGTGGGCTTTCATTTAGGGGGCTAAACAGCCATGGCTTGCCCACCTCTGCATCAGACCTAACATATAAAATTTTCTGAAACCTATTAACTGAATAAAATCTTAATTCCTGCTGGCCAAAGACTGAAGGTGTCATCAGGTAGCATCTCAGGCCTAGAACTAGGATGTCTCCACTTGTCTATAACTCAATGTTTTTTTTGCAGTGTATTTTTAAGTGTCTTGATTTATGACTTTCTTTGTTCAGTTACCATCAAAACTGCATCAAACTGCTATCCATTGGGATATGGGGTACTAAATCTCTGTTCCTGTGTCATGGGCTATCATATTTGGCCTCAGAATAAATTATCTCTCTTTTAAAAAAACATTTATTTTATATCATATATATGAGTGCTTTGCCTGCATGTCTGTGCATCATGTGTGTGCTGGCACTCAAGGACGCTCTGGAACTAGAGCTGATTGTGAGCTGTAGGGAGCCAGACAGGATCGCCATTACAAGATGGTGCCGACATCCTGTCTTGTTGGAAATAAATAACTCCATATTTGGCTATGCCTTTGGGAGCTGCATGTCCCCCGCTTCCCGCATGCGCTGGATAAGGGTCCTTGGGCCTATCCCAACACAGTCTAGTGTCAGCTGATGGTGGCAGCCAATCACAGGGCGACCCGTGTGCCTACTCCCTATATAAGCAGCTGCCTTAGTGCTCTGGGGGGGGGGGCCCTCGCTTCCTGCCCCTCACTTCCTGTCCCTCGCTTTCTGCTCTCCTTCAACCAAGGGCACTCCATTAAAGCGTGATCTGAGAAGAATCCTCGTGTGGTGGTTGTTCTTTCTTGCTGGTCGAGAAGTCCGCCACAGGGAGCCACCATGTAGGTGCTGAGAACTAAACCTGGGTCCCTGCAAGAGTAGCCACTGCCCTTAACCGCTGAGCCATCTCTCAAGTCCGGAATAGACTATCTCTTATCCCCTTTGAGGTGTGTGTTGTGTTGCAATGCGGACACTACCTTTTGCTAATGTAACCTCATCTCAACTAATAATAATAACATCCATAAACACCGTATTTCCACGTAAGCTCATACTGGGAGGTGCTAAATATTAGCACATCAGCATACTTTCCTCTGGGTCATAATGACACTCCAAAAATAGTCAGAAACTGGGCAAGAGAGAACAGGGACCCAGGTTCAAGTACCAGCCCTTACATGGCAGTTTGTTTGTTTGTTTATTTATTTATTTATTTATTTATTATGTATGCAGTATTCTGCCTTCATGTATCCCTGAAGGCCAGAAGAGGGCACCAGATCTCATCACAGATGGTTGTGAGCCACCATGTGGTTGCTGGGAATTGAACACAGGACCTGTGGAAGAGCAGCCAGTGCTCTTAACCTCTGAGCCATCTCTCCAGCCCTACATGGCAGTTTATAACCATCTTTTAACCCCACTTCCAGCGGGTAGGATCCTCTATTCTGAATCCTCAGGCATCAAACACATATGTGGCACACAGACAGACATTCAGGCAAACATTCATAAACATAAAATAAATTTTAAATAGAGGCAGGTGGATCTCTGTGAGTTCAAGGCCAGCCTGGTCTACAGAGAGAGTTCCAGGACAGCCAGGGCTACACAGAGAAATCCTGTCTGGAAAAAAAATCATTTAAATAAATAAATAATCAGAAATCCACACCTTATCTCAATCACTTACCTACCATCTGCTTAGTTTATGTGACAGAGGTTGTCATTTTCTGAAGGGTTTGGTTTTTTTTTTTTTTTTGTTTTGTTTTGTTTTGTTTTTGTTTTCGAGACAGGGTTTCTCTGTGGTTTTGGAGCCTGTCCTGGATCTAGCTCTTGTAGACCAGGCTGGCCTCAAACTCCCAGAGATCCGCCTGCCTCTGCCTCCCGAGTGCTAGGATTAAAGGCGTGCGCCACCACCGCCCAGCTTTTCTGAAGGGTTTGGTTCTGGCTGAGTGTGTATGTGTCTTGTCTCTCCAGGGCTGAGGAGTCTCTACAAGACCTCAAAGAACTTGCCTCTGTCTTCACTGTCAGCAAATCCTAAGAGCTTTGATGTGGGAGTGTCATATATCAATCTGTTCATTTCATTGGTTAAACAATAAAGAAACTGCTTGGCCCTCATAGGTTAAAACATAGGTAGGCGGAGAAAACAGAACAGAATGCTGGGAGAAAGAAGCTGAGTCAAGGAGTCGCCATGATTCTCCCACTCCAGGCAGACGCAGGTTAAGATCATTCCTGGTAAGCCAGCTCGTGGGCTACACAGATTAATAGAAATGGGTTAGATCAATATGTAAGAGCTAGCCA
>NC_022010.1:14549156-14551788 GCF_000317375.1 Microtus ochrogaster
GATGGTGGCGCACGCCTTTAATCCCAGCACTCCGGAGGCAGAGGCAGGCAGATCTCTGTGAGTTCGAGACCAGCCTGGTCTACGAGAGCTAGTTCCAGGACAGGCTCCAAAACCACAGAGAAACCCTGTCTCGAAAAACGAAAAAAAAAAATACAGTTTCCGTGTAATTATTTCGGGTAAAGCTAGCCATGCAGGTGACTGGGTGCCGGGGACGCAGCCCCGCTGCTCCTATTACTACAGAGCTTAGCACAAAGTAGACTCTCAATAAATTTTTGCTAAATGCCAAGAAGGAATAAATAATAGAGTCATCTACTGCAGGGGCTCACAGTGTTTGGGGTTCATAGATCCATCACGCCTAGAGCCCAGGAAAACTCATATAAGTGCATAGGAACATACTTGCAATCATTTTTAGGAGGTGAAAGGGAACTGAGACAGGTGCTCATGTAGGCCAGGCTGGCCTCGAACTTGCATGACGTTAACTCCTGATCCTCCTGCCTCTGCCTCCCAAACACTGTGATTACAAGCGTGCTCCAGTCTTTGTCTATCTTGTCTGGCTTGCAATGAGACTTCAAATGCATTTTCAGACCTCAGGAAGCTCCTGAAACTTAGAAGATTCATGAAGACTCCCCACCCCCAGCAGTGTTACAGAACAGCAATAACCGCTGGGAAGAGGGGGCTTTCCTCCTCCAGAGGCCAGCCATGCAGGTGCTCCAGGGATGCATGGGCTCCCTGTGCTGGGACAGGCTTTTCAGAGATGCAGCTGCCTCTGAGTCATCTCTGCTCTTAAGTAACCTCTCTCCAAAACTCCTGTGAATAGCCTCAATAAACTCACCACTTCACCAGACAGACTTAGATGGAATCCTTTCATTGGTCTGTCTGTCCTGGTCTGTCTGTCCTTGGTACCCTACCTGGGATGAAGAGTCATGTCTCTTAGGGGAAAAAAACATCACACAGCAGGATACCACAACTGGATACCAGCTTGCAACTAAGTTTTGTTCTTATTGTTTTTTGTTTTCTTTTTTAGTTTCTCAAGGCTGGGTTTCTCTGTGTAGCAACCCTGGCTGTCCTGGAGCTCACTCTGTAGACCAGGCTTGCTTCCAACTCAGAGATCTGCCTGTCTCTGCCTCTCGAGTGCTGGGATAAAGTCAGGTACTACTTTGTCAGGCGTATTTCAATTCTTACTTGAGACCAGAAGAGGAACGTGCTCTATGCAAGATGTAAACTCATGACCCACTTTGAATTCAGGTTCTCATCCCTGATTCCTAAACTGGTACGCTACTAGTGAGAGGTGCTTAAAATGGTGGTGGGCTGTGAGCGAATTCAGAAACCATTTGTTGCCCTCCCCTGGGGGTGGGAGGGCACTCAAGGTCATAGACTGTTTCTTTTTCCTTTTTTTTTTTTTGTTTTTTTTTTTTGTTTGTTTGTTTTTTTTGAGACAGGGTTTCACTGTTTAACTCTAGCTGTCCTGGGACTCACTTTGTAGATCAGGCTGGCCTCAAACTCAGAGATTCGTCTGCATCTGCCTCCCAAGTGCTGGGATTAAAGGCATGTACCACCACCGCCTAGTTTTTTTTTCTTCAGATAAATACTTTCCACAGTCTAATGCTAGAAGTGAAGTTTGAAAAGGAGCTGGTTATGGTGGGACACACTTGTCATTCCAGCGTTGAGGAGGTTGAGACTGAGGCTGATCTTAAATTCAAGATCAACCTGGACACATCACAAGACTGGCTCAGTGTGTAGAAGGGTTTACCATGCAAGTTTAACCCCAAGAACCCACAAACTCACATAAAAGTCAGGAGGAGTGACGAGCATCCCTCTGAGATCCCAGCATTCCCGGGGTGGTAAAGTAGGAAGTAGAGAAGGAACAGGCTGGGCCCTCAGGCTAGCAAGCCTGGAACAGTCACAGTACAGGAGCAGAATAGAGACCCTGCTTCGAAACGAGGGGGAAGAGAACAGACTCCCCCAAAGCCCTCTGACCCCTGCATGTGTGTTGTAGTGTTCATGTGCACGAGTGCACACACACGCTTGCACACACACAAAAACACACAAACACACACTATATAATTAAAAACAAATAACTGGAAAGGAATAATCCTTTATATAATGAAAACAGAATTTGTTGAGGGGCTGGAGAGATGACTCACAGCTGAGAGCACTTGCAGCTCGCTCACAGAGGATCGACATGGTCCTCATGGGTTCACACCCATCCCTAACTCCAGTTTCAGGGGATCCAGTGCCCTCTTCTGTTTTTTTGTTTTGTTTCGGATTTGGTTTTTGGGTTGTTTTTTTTTTTGGTTTTTGGAGACAGGGTATCTCTGTAGCTTTGGTGCCTGTCCCGGAACTAGCTCTTGTAGACCAGGCTGGCCTTGAACTCACAGAGATCCTCCTGCCTCTGCCACCCGAGTGCTGGGATTAAAGGCGTGCACCACCACCACCAAGCCAATGCCCTCTTCTGGCCCCAAAGGTACCAGGTACATACACAGCACACATACATCCATGTAGGCAAAATGCTCAATCACATAAAATGGATTTTCCTGCCGGGTGATGGTGGCACACGCCTTTAATCCCAGTACTTGGGAGGCAGAGGCAGGCGGATCTCTGTGAGTTCAAGACCAGCCTGGTCTACAGAGCT
>NC_022010.1:14552534-14553127 GCF_000317375.1 Microtus ochrogaster
AGGCCAGCCTGGTCTACAAGAGCTAGTGCCAGGACAGGCTCCAAAGCTACAGAGAAACCCTGTCTCGGAAAAACTAAAAAAAAAAAAACCAAACTAATAAATAAAACTTTCTCTTGATGCTGACTCACTATGTAGCCTTGTCTGTCCTAGTAGACCAGGCTGACCTGGGCTTCACACAGCTCCGCCTGCCTCAGTCTCCTAAGTGTTTGGACTGAAGGTATGCACCACTACACCAAGACGATTTCTTTTTAAGAGAAAGAAAGGAAAGAAAAAAAAAGAAAAGAGGGAAAGATTTACTTAATAGAACTAACAGAAACAAAATCAAAAGTAAAGGATCTTGGGGTCAGGCATGGTGGAGGAAGTCTTTAATCCCAGAACTTGGGAGGCAAAGGCTGGGTCACAAAGCAAGTTCCAGAACAGCCAGGATTATGAAATGAAACCCTTTCTTGGGGGAGGAGGGAGTAAGTAAAAGGCTTTGTGAGATGCCTCTTTACCACTCCTTGCAGCTTCCTAGGCTGAGCAGGAGAGGCTGGACCCTTCCCCAGAACCTGGACAGGTGTTACATTGTAGCCAGCTGTCAGGGTACAAGTCTG
>NC_022010.1:14554381-14557831 GCF_000317375.1 Microtus ochrogaster
TCAAGTCCAAATGATCAAAGACCTCAACATAAAGCCAGCCACACTGAACCTTACAGAAGAGAAAGTGGGAAGTACACTTGATGCATTGGAACAGGGAACCACTTCCTAAATAGAACCCCAGCAGCACAGACACTGAGAGAAACAATTAATAAGTGGGACCTCCTGAAACTGAAAAGCTTCTGTAAAGCAAAGGACACAGTCAACAAGACAAAACAACAGCCTACAGAATGGGAAAAGATCTTCACTAATCCCACATCAGACAGATCTGATCTCCAAAATATACAAAGAACTCAAGAAACTGAACACCAAAAGATCACATAATCCAATTTAAAAAATGGAGTACAGACCTAAACAGAGAACTCTCAACAGAGGAATCTAAAATGGCTGAAACACACTTAAGGAAATGTTCAACATCCTTAGTCATGAGAGAAATGCAAATCAAAACAACTCTGAGATTCCATCTTACACCTGTTAAGAATGGCTAAGATCAAAAACATTGATAACAACTTATGCTGGAGAGGTTGTGGTGGAAAAGGGAACATTTCTGCATTGCTGGTGGGAATGCAAGCTGGTACAACCCCTTTGGATGTCAGTGTGGCTATTTCTCAGAAAATTAGGAAACAACCTTCCTCAAGACCCAGCAATACCACTTTTGGGTATATATCCAAAGGATGCTCAATCGTGCCACAAGGACATGTGCTCAGCCATGTTCATAGCAGCTTTGTTTGTCATAGCCAAAACCTGGAAACAACCTAAATTCCCCTCAATCAAAGAATGGATAAGAAAAACGTGGTACATTTACACAATGGAGTACTACACAGCAGAAAAAAATAACAACAGTTTGAATTTTGCAGGAAAATGGATGGAGCTAGAAAACATTATTTTGAGTGAGGTAACCCAGACACAGAAAGACAATTATCACATGTACTTACTCATAGGTGGTTTTTATTTTTTTATTTATTTATTCATTTATTATGCATACAACATTCTGCCTCCGAGTATGCCCACATGTCAGAAGAGAGTGACAGATCTCATTACAGATGGTTGTGAGCCACCATGTGGTTGCTGGGAATTGAACTCAGGACCTCTGAAAGAGCAGCCAGTGCTCTTAACCACTGAGCCATCTCTCCAGCCCCATCATGGGTGGTTTTTAAACATAAAGCAAAGAAAGCCAACTTACAAACCACAGTCCCAGAGAACTTAGACAACAATGAGGTCACTAAGAGAGACTTACATAGATCTAATTTACATGGGAAGTAGAAAGTAGAAAAAGACAAGATCTCCTGAGTAAATTGGGAGTATGGGGACGTTGGGGGAGGATTGAAAGGGGGAGGAAGGGAGGGCAGCAGAGAAAAATGTAGAGCTCAATAAATATCAATAAAATAAAAAAGACACAGTATCATGTAGCCCAGGCTGGCCTCAAACTCACTAAGTAGCAGAGGGTGACTTGGTAAACTGTAGGTAGAGGCAGGAAGATTCAGAACTTGGAGCCTGCCTGGGCTACATTGGGAAATTTGGTCTCATGAAAAAGAAGAAAACAGGGGCTGGAGAGATGGCTCAGTGGTTAAGAGCATTGCCTGCTCTTCCAAAGGTCCTGAGTTCAATTCCCGGCAACCACATGGTGGCTCACAACCATCTGCAAAGAGGTCTGGTGCCCTCTTCCGGCCTGCAGGCATACACACATATTATATACATAATAAATAAATAAATAAATAAATAATAAATATTTAAAAAAAAAAGAAAGAAAAAGAAGAAAACAAAACCAAAATAAAAAACCTCAGTAAGTAAGGGACCATCTTGCAGGGTCCCTCAAGGTTTGTTTGTTTATTTGTTTTTTTAAAAATATTTATCTATTTATTATGTATACAATGTTCTGTCTGTGTGTATGCCTGCAGACTAGATCAGAAGAGGACACCAGACCTCACTACAGATGGTTGTGAGCCACCATGTGGTTCCTGGGAATTGAACTCAAGACCTTTGAAAGAGCAGGCAATGCTCTTAACCGCTGAGCTATCTCTCCAGCCCCATATTTGTTTGTTTTTTGAGACAGGGTCTCTTTGTGTAGTCTTGGCTGTCCTGGAACCAGCTCTGTAGACCAGGCTGGCCTTGAACTCACAGAGATCCACTCACCTCTGCCTCCTGAGTGCTGGGATTAAAGGCGAGCACCACCACCCCCTGGCAATGTTTTTTCTTGAATCAACGTCTCACACACGACTTAATCTCAGCACTCCAGAGGCAGAGGCAGGCAGATCTCTGAGTTCAAATCCAGTCTGGACTACGAGGACAGTGAGGACTACACAGGTAAACTCTATTTTGTAAAAAACAAAGACAAGCGGTGGAAGATGGGAGCTACCACAGGCTCAGGAGTAAAAGTCCCTCAAAGTTTCCAACTGTTGGAAGAGCTGGAAGGCCAGGAGTAGGTGATGGCAGTTAGCTGGGGTCTAAAAGACGACAGAAACATGACCAAGATTAACAGGGATATCTGGGCCTCCAAGAGCAATTCACAAAACCTGAATATACCTGCCGGGCGGTGGTGGCGCACGCCTTTAATCCCAGCACTAGGGAGGCAGAGGCAGGCGGATCTCTGGGAGTTCGAGGCCAGCCTGGTCTAGAAGAGCTAGTTCCAGGACCGGCTCCAAAACCACAGAGAAACCCTGTCTCGAAAAACTAAAACAAAAACAAAAACAAAAAAAAAACCCTGAATATACAGCCTTAAAATAGAACCAGAAGCAACCCCATCTGTATGATTTATAAACAAAAATGTCAGTAATGATCACCATGAATAGTTCAGATGGCTTGGTGAATACAAGAGCCACAGCGGTGCTGGCAAAGCGGCAGTGCCCCACGGCATCAAAGTCATCCTGCAGGAACCTTGGCACTCAATGTCAAAAGAGAACATGAAGCCACTACAGCTGTCAGAAGGACGGTGTTACATCAGTTAGTCACCAAGGCCCTGGCCTCTCCTCCCCAATCCGACCTAGGTCTCATTTTTCCACAGCAGTGAACTTTCTAGATACCTCTCGTAGCCCTCAAAGTCCTGGCGAGGAAGCGCCTCTGAGACATCCTCCATCCTGAGACACTGCTCTCATACTCATTTCTGGTCCATTTCAAATACCTAGGATGTGCTGTGTAATGTCTGCCGAGTGTGACCACTGGCTCCTAGTTGAACTTACGGATCAGAATGATGTGTTGCAATCGTTTTCTTTGGGAGCGGTGAGCACAACTAACACAACTGTGAACAGATGTGTTACACACAATCACGTGCTGCTGACCCATGTTCTGGATCTGCCGATCTGCCATTGCCCAGCCCACCACAGGTACATGGTGGGCCTTAGAATAGATGGGAAGGCTTTAGGTGGCATCCCTGGGACTACTAGGGGGCTTGAGGGTACTTTGGCTGCACCCATTTTCCTGTCTTTTTTTTTTTTTTTTTTTTGAGACAGGGTTTCT
>NC_022010.1:14557931-14565705 GCF_000317375.1 Microtus ochrogaster
GAACTCACAGAGATCCGCCTGCCTCTGCCTCCCGAGTGCTGGGATTAAAGGTGTGCGCCACCACCGCCCGGTCTCCGTTTTCCTGAGTCTTAAGTGATACTCCATCCAAGCCATTGTCCCACCCTTGTCTCCCCCCTCACTCACATTCTTCCACTCCCACCCTTGGCCAAAGCTTAGATTGTAATCCTTCCCCCCCTCTGAAATTGGCCTTGAGTGAGGAATTCAGGGCTCCCACCTCCCCACCTATATCAAGGGTGCTGCTTTCATGACCTCCTCAACTCTCCTGTTACCCATCACCACCCAACACTGGCTGTGCCCAGAAGCCATCAGCTGAGGTGGCAAGAACCTGGCTCCCCTCAGTAAGCTCTGCAACACCAGTTCACTTGCTACCAGCATGGGAAGGGAATGCTGCCTCCTCCACCATCAGCTCCACTCAGGTCTCCAAGTGAACAGAACAGTCGTGGGGAGATTTAGACCTGCCAGCATGGATTCTCGCTGGCTTTGCCTAGAGGAAGGCCATGCACAGTCCTAAGCGCACATGGTTCTGAGTCGGTTCCTTTCATACACTGAAGAGGTTTGAACAGGGCTCTCCTGTCACCCTGGCCACCCACAGGGTCTGATGTGGAGCCTGGCAGCTGGAACACAAGGCCCTGACCCTTCAGACTCAGACACCAGACACTCAGACACTCAGGAGCTCTGTGACACCACATGGCATTTTCAGATCCTGGCTCGTTGCCAGCTTCCCCGTTCTGTTCAGGACCACTACATGTTGAAACGTGAATGCGTACTGACATAAAAGCAACTTGTTGTGTTGGAGGTGTGCTGTGGGACAATGGTTTTTTATCCTGTCACTTGTATTTTTTTTCTAATAAAATGCTGATTGGCCAGTAGCCAGGCAGGAAGTAGAGGTGGGGCAATGAGAAATCTGGAAAGAGGGAAGCGTAGTTTGCAGTTGTGACCCCGCCTCAGATGAAGCAAGATGTGACTCCCTCGCCAAAAAAGGTACCAAGCCACGTGACAAGAATTATGGGTTAAACCTGGTAATGGTGGCGCACGCCTTTAATCCCAGCACTCGGGAGGCAGAGGCAGGCAGATTTCTGTGAGTTCTAGACCAGCCTGGTCTACAGAGCTAGTTCCAGGACAGGCTCCAAAGCCACAGAGAAACCCTGTCTCAAAACCCCCCCCCAAAAAAAAAAGAATTATGGGTTAATGTGAGTTATAAGAATTAGTAAGCGAGGCCAGCCTGGTCTAGAAGAGCTAGTCCCAGGACAGGAACCAAAAAGCTACAGAGAAATCCTGTCTCGAAAATCAAAAAAAAAACAAGAATTAGTAAGTAAGAAGCCTGAGCTAATGGGCCAATCAGTTGAAAACTAATGTAGACCTCTGTGTGATTCATTAGGACTTAAGGGCTGCAGGATTGGGCAGGACAGAAAAGCTCGGTCAACAGGGTGGCTTGTGGTCCAGGATGACTTTGATCGTAGGGTCTCCTCTGCTACAGCCTCTTACATGCTGGGATCACTTGTGTGAGCCACAAATCCCTGGCTTCTCCAACTTGTTCTTGTTCTTTTTTTTTTTTTAATTATTTAACTTTATTTTATGTGCATTAGTGTGAAGATGTCAGATCTGGAACTTGAGCTACAGACAGTTGTGAGCTGCCATGTGGGTGCTGGGAATCGAACCTGGGTCCTCTGGAAGTGCAGCCAGAGCTCTTAACCACTGAGTCATCTCTCCAGCCCCCTTGTTCTTGTTTTTTGAGACAGGGTTTCTCTGTGTAACAGCCCTAGTAGTCCTGGAACTCACTTTGTAGACAGGCTGGCCTTGAACTCACAGAGATCCACCTGCTTCTGCCTCCCAAGTACTGGGATTAAAGGTGTGTGCCACCACTGCCTGGCTGGCTTCTCTAACTTTTAATGTACCCTGAAACACTTAGTATCAATCTTGTTAAAATGCAGAGGGGCTTAAAATCCTATCATCCTTCAGGTTCCCAAACAGTGCTTCAGCCAGGAACAGCTGAGTGACCGAACTTACCCAGAGCTCACACTCAAAAAAAAAAAAAAAATCTAGTGCCCTCTTCTGGCCTGCAGGCATATATGCAGCCAGAACACTGTGTATATACCTTACTGGATTTATCTATCTATTTATTTATTTATTATGTATACAATATTCTGTCTGTGTGTATGCCTGCAGGCCAGAAGAAGGCACCAGACCCCATTACAGATGGTTGTGAGCCACTATGTGATTGCTGGGAATTGAACTCAGGACCTTTGGAAGAGCAGGGAATGCTCTTAACCTCTGAGCCATCTCTCCAGCCCCAGAACACTGTGGATAATATAAATAAATAAAACTTTAAAAAATTGTTATTGTTGTCGAGCAATGGTGATGCACACCTTTGATCCCAGTACTTGGGAGGCAGAGGCAGGAGGATCTCTGAGTTTGAGGCCAGCCTGGTCTACAGAGTGAGTTCCAGGACAGCCAGACCTACACAGAGAAATCCTATCTCAAAAAAAACTAGCAAAACATAACAAAATATTGTCTTAATTTTATGTCCAGGGCTGGAGAGATGGCTCAGTGGTTAAGAGCATTGTCTGCTCTTCCAAAGATCCTGAATTCAATTCCCGGCAACCACATGGTGGCTCACAACCATCTGTAATGAGGTCTGGTGCCCTCTTCTGGTCTACATACAGACAGAATATTGTATACATAATAAATAAATATTTTTTAAAAAAAAGAGCCGGGCGATGGTGGCGCATGCCTTTAATCCCAGCACTCGGGAGGCAGAGGCAGGCGGATCTCTGTGAGTTCGAGACCAGCCTGGTCTACAAGAGCTAGTTCCCGGACAGGCTCCAAAACCACAGAGAAACCCTGTCTCGAAAAACCAAAAAAAAAAAAAAAAATTATGTCCATAGGTGTTTCACCTACATGTATGTCTGTGCACCACTTTCATGCCTAGTGCCCATAGAGGTCAGAAGAGGGCCTCAGATCCCCTGGGACAGAAGTGACATTTGTGTATGTGAAGGAGCAGAACAAACTCCATTTTGAGAAAGAACTCCATTTTAGACAGGGCCTAACTAATGCAACCCGCAAAGTCATGAACATTCCCAAGAATCTGTGCCAGCCCTGGCCAAAGTGACCCATCAGTCTGTCCAAACAACATCCGCTTGTTCAAACATCTTATAGGTATCTGATTAACCGCTGTTTAAAAGTTCTTGGCTGGGCTGGAGAGATGGCTCAGAGGTTAAGAGCATTGCCTGCTCTTCCAAAGGTCCTGAGTTCAATTCCCAGCAACCACGTGGTGGCTCACAACCATCTGTAATAGGGTCTGGTGCCCTCTTCTGGCCTGCAGACATACACACAGACAGAATATTGTATACATAATAAATAGATAAATATTAAAAAAAAAATAAAGTTCTTGGCTGCTGACAGTCACAGTTTTGAAATTTCCCTATATCCCAATCAACGAATACAAAAACTGTATACTTTTATCCAACCCCGAAACACCAAGGCTTGTGCCACCCAGCCTGCAGTTTCCCCTTTAAAAGTCCCCTTACGTTCCAGGACAGGCTCCAAAACCACAGAGAAACCCTGTCTTGAAAAACAAAAAAAACAAAAACAAAAACAAATAAAAGTCCCCTTACCCTGAGACCTCGGGGCTGTTCTCCCCATCTGCTGGGTCGGAGTGTCAAATTGTGGGTTTGCATCAGGTACCAGCTCTGTGGTGGTCTTGTTTGGGGTTCTGTGTGACATGGGCACAGCATATGAATTGTGAGAGCTGGGAACCAAACCCAGGTCTTCAACGAGGGCAGCCAGTGCTCTTACTGTTGAGCCATCTCTCCCAGGTCCCCATCCCTTTTCCTTTTGAGACAGGGCCTCACTATATAGTCCTGGCTAGCCTAGGACTTGCTATGTAGACCAAACTAGAGTTAGACTCACAGAGATCCGCCTTCCTCTGCCTATTGAGTGCTGGGATTAAAGATGTGCGCCACCAACCCCATCCCAACCTTGAACGTTTGACTCTCTGGCCACCTCCCAGCTGCTGGGACTACAGGCATGAATGTTCAGCTAACGCAGGACGTTTTAGTTTATGGCATATCCACCCAGTTTCCAGGGCCCTTCTGTTTTGGAGCTGGCCATAAAGAAATCCTCTGATTCACTTGGTGGCTAGATGAGAAGACCTTCCCGGATCCAGAGGAGTCCAGCCACATGCCTGAGGGGATAGTGCCGCATAGCAAGGCCAAGAACAACCCAGGCTACACTTCCCCATCACAGAGTTCATTAGCAACTGTCTATACAATGCACATCTGAACGTTAAATGTCTTTTATAGCAAGGTATGGTGGCACACTTCCATAATTCCAGTTCTTGGGAGATGGAGGCCGGGGGATTTGGGGTAGTTACAGGCCATCCTCATCTACATAGCAAGTTGGTGGCCAGCCTGGACTACGTAAAGATCATCTCTTAAAGAAGAAAAGAAAGTAACACTGGTAGATTTCTGTAAACTAAATCTCAGAGTTTATTCAGATGTGACTGTTTCTTTCCATTAATGTCCTTTTCTGCCGCAGGTTCTAACATGACATCAGGCATCGTGTCCTTCTGGTCTGCGAAAGCAGACCTGTCTTTCTTCATATATCATGACCATGACACCTTTGAAGACATATATATATGTATTTGAATAACAGCTTTATAAAATATTATTCACATGCCATAAAATCTACCCTTGAAGGTGGTTTTAAAAGGCATGGTTCAAGCTGGGCGGTGGTGGCGCGCCTCTATAATCCCAGCACTCGGGAGGCAGAGGCAGGAGGATCTCTATGAGTTCGAGGCCAGCCTGGTCTACAAGAGCTAGTTCCAGGACAGGCCCCAAAGCTACAGAGAAACTCTGTCTCAAAAAATAAAACAAACAAATAATAATATTATATTAATGTTAATTCAGTAGTAGAGAACTTGCCTAGTTCAAGGCATTGGGTCACATAATTAGGACTACAAAAAAGAAAAAAGGGAAGGAGAGAGGGAAAACATAAGGATGTATTTACAGAGAGCAAAAGCCTCTCCTCTCCTCATTCCTCACTGGCTACAGACACAAGAAGACCCGGATCCGGAACCCCAGCCAATCCCATTATTGTGAAGCAAAATTCAAGCAGCAGAAAAAATACCAAATGTCTATGGTTTTGTCTTTGCTACAGAAATAATAGGAATAGTTCTACGATTAAACCATATTTGGTGAGGTTTTTTTTGTTTTGTTTGTTGATTTAATGTGGTTTTGGAGGCAGCACTCGGGAAGAAGAGGCAGGTGGATATATGTGAGTTCAAGGCCAGCTTGGTCTACAGAGTGAGTTCCAGAACATCCAGGGCTACAAAGAGAAACCCTGTCTCGAAGAAAAACAAATCAAACCTAACCAATCCTCCCACACACACACCAAAAAAAAAAAAAAAAAAAAAAACAAAAACAGGCAAACAAAACAGGTACAATGTTGGCAGAGCTCCTTTTCTTTTTTTGGAATACAAGCTTATATCTTGGATCATTGCGCCCCCTGCTGGATATTTCATGGAATTTATTTCCTACCTCAAAAAAAGCACAAGGGTTATTGAACAAAAAAATGTATTCATAAATAATACTCTGTAAGGCTGTGTGTGAGCCTCAGCACCAGAAAAAAAAAAGAAATTAATTCATTTTTATTTCAACTAAATATCTATCACTCACAGAAAAATGGACTGCTAGTTTGGGTACTAGAAATTTTTCAAGTTCACCTCAAAAACATTGACTTTCCCATTTTTCTTTTCTTTTCTTTTTTTTTTTTTGGTTTTTCGAGACAGGGTTTCTTTGTGGCTTTGGAGCCTGTCCTGGAACTAGCTCTGTAGACCATGCTGGTCTCGAACTCACAGAGATCCACCTGCCTCTGCCTCCTGAGTGCTTGGATTAAAGTTTCCCATTTTTCTTGTTCATTTTTTAAAATTATTCCAGTTGGTGTACAACATAATGTGTTTTATTATTATATTTCCTTACACATACTCAGTACTTTGCTCAAGAGCATCCTGTTGGGAAATATCAGTTGAAGATGTGTTACGCTGCGGAACTTTTGTTCGATGATGCACAGATGTGTTGTATTCTTTTATGTTGCATTTGTTTGACTCTGTGAAGCTGTGTTACTTTGCCTGCCTAAAACACCTGATTGGTCTAATGAAGAGCTGAAGAGCTAGGCAGAAGAAAGGACAAACGGGGCTGGCAGGCAGAGAGACTAGATAAGAGAAGATATCTGGGAAGAGAAGATCACGGAGCAACAGAAGGACAGAGGACACCAAGGGCCAACCACCCAGGTACACAGCAAGCCACGGAGTAAGAAGTACAGAAAGGTGTATAGAACAGAGGAAGATGGGTAGACGAGGTAACTTAAGAAAATCTGGCTGGAAACAAGGTAAGCTAAAGCTGGGCATTCATAAGTAAGAATAAATTCGGTGTATTTATTTGGGGGCTGGATGGTGGACCCCCAAAAAGGCCAAAAGAGTAAAGAAACAACAGCATCCCTCAACCATTCTTTTTTTAAAAGATTTTATTTTCATTATGTGTGTGACCAGTGGTGGTGGCATATGCTTTTAATCCCAGCACTCAGGAGGCAGGGGCAAGCGAATCTCTGTGAGTTCAAAGCCAGCCTGGTCTACAGCGCAAGTAGGACAGCCAAGGCTACACAGAGAAACCCTGCCTCAAAAAAATTTCTTAAAAATTAAGTGTGTGTTTGGGCATTTGTGTGCAGGTGACCACAGAGGCCAGAAACACGTGACTCCTTGGGCTCTGGAGTTACACATAGCAGGGAGATGCCAAATGTAGGTGCTGGGAGGAGACCTTGGGCTCTCCTGGTGTCTGAGCCGTCTCTCCAGCCTCAATTGCACTTTACATTAGTGCATGTGTGGGGTGCACATGTGTGCAAGGTTGTGTGGAGGCCAGAGGGCAACTCTGGGTGTTGTTCTTTTTTTTTTTTTTTTTTTTTGATATTTTGAGACAGGGTTTTTCCGTAGCTTTTTGGTTCCTGTCCTGGAACTAGCTCTTGTAGACCAGGCTGGCCTCGAACTCACAGAGATCCGCCTGCCTCTGCCTCCTGAGTGCTGAGATTAAAGGCGTGTGTCACCACTGCCCGGATTCTGGGTGTCATTCTTTTTTTTGTTTTTTTTTTTTTGATATTTTGAGACAGGGTTTTTCCGTAGCTTTTTGGTTCCTGTCCTGGAACTAGCTCTTGTAGACCAGGCTGGTCTCGAACTCACAGAGATCCGCCTGCCTCTGCCTCCCGAGTGCTGGGATTAAAGGCGTGCGCCACCACCGCCCGGCTCTGGGTGTCATTCTTAAAGCCTCTATCTACTTTTCTGAGACAGGGTCTCTGACTGAGCTGGAGCCTGAAGACTCAACTAGCCCGGCTGGCCAGCGAGCCCCAGGGGTCCTCCTGTGTCCACCTTTTTAGCACCAACGGATGTGCCGGGAACCTTGGAGTCAAGCTGGAGGTAAGGGCAGTTGTGAGCTAACTCAGGTCCTCTGGAAGAGCCGGAAGAGCTCTTAACTGCTGAGCCATTTCTCCAGCGCCATATTTGACTTGTTAAATGGGTTCTGGGGATCCAAAGGCAAACATGCATGGAAAGCATTACCAAGTGGAGCATATCCTGAGTGCTGGCCGACACCAGGCTGGCCTTCAACTCACAGAAATGCACCTGCCTCCGTCTTTCTAGTGCTGGGATTCAAGGTGTGTGGCACTATGCCCAGCTCGAAGTTCTAGTTTAAAAAAAAAAATAAATAAA
>NC_022010.1:14566209-14567027 GCF_000317375.1 Microtus ochrogaster
TCACCACCGCCTGGCCAAAGTACTAATTTTAAATGAGCACTTTAAATCAGTAATATGAAATTTTTAGGGTGGCAAGATAGCTCAGTGGGTAAAGGCACTTTTGCCCAACCAAATAAGCCTAAGGACCTGAGTTCAATTCCCAGAACCCACATGGAGGTGGAAGGAGAAAAGGGTCACACAAAGTCATCCCAACCTCCATATGCATGCCATGGCACATACATTCACAGCCTCACAATAAGAAATAAATCAACCTGCTTCCACCTCCTGAGTTCTGGGATTAAGGCATGCACCACCACAATCATCCATACATATAAATTTTAAAATTTTAGTGTAGCTATTTTATTTGTAAATTCCCACAGTTATTCTTGCATTTAACAAATGCATCCTCGCTGGGCCTTTAATCCCAGCCATTTGGGAGGCAGAGGCAGGAGGATATCTGGGAGTTTAAGGCCAGCCTGGTCTACATAGTGAGGCTAGCCTGGTGAGACCCATCTAGAACAAAATAAACAAGCACAGATGCTTTCTGCATCAATCACCATCTGAGAAGAGCAAACCAAACTGTAGGGAGAGACTACTTCATACCCGCTAGCAAGGTGACAGGGACACCAACATGTGAAAGACACAGAGAGGGGCTGGAGAGACTGGCTGCTCTTCCAAAGGACCCAAGTTCAATTCTCAGCACCCACGTAGGAGCTCAAAATAGTATGTGACTGCAGTGCCAAGAGATCCAACGCCCTTTCCTGGTCTCAGGCATCAGGCATGCATGTACAGCCCAGGCAAAGTACCCATACTTATTTTTTTTGGGGGGGGGGGTTTGT
>NC_022010.1:14568047-14570213 GCF_000317375.1 Microtus ochrogaster
AGGCTGGCCTCAAACTCATAGAGATCCGCCTGCCTCTGCCTCCCGAGTGCTGGGATTAAACACATGGGCCACCACCACCACCTGGCCCAATTTGACAAATTTAACTATATGACACATAAAATCTGTTTCTAGCTGGAGGTATGTTAGTAAGGAGAATTAACACATATGTCCCCATGAAGACTTGTGTACATTATAAGAGCATCTTTCATGATATCCAGACAGAGGAAACAACCATGGGATACAGGAATGGCTCAGCAGTTAAAAGCACTTGCCACTCGTGAAAGGACCTGAGTTTGGGTCCCAGCACCCAAGTCAGAAGGGTCACAGCTGCCTGTAACTGCAGCTCCAGGGAGTCCAACATCCTCTTCTGCCCTCTGGGAGTACCCACTTTTATGTGCACATACCTATACACAGACACAAACACGTAAATAATCTTTTTTAAAAGAAATAATTAAATGTCCATCACCTTATGAAATGAATAAAATGTGACATAAAATACAATGGAATGTTATTCAGCCCTAAAATGGAAGGGTGTGCTATAATACTACCCCATGGGAAAGCTCAACAGTGTCGCCCGTAATTGCGTCAGGCTGTGTGCCAGCACCGCTGCCCCACTGATCTCACTATGCAGGCCAAGCGTTTTCCTCAGGCTTGAGTCTTTCTCAGGTTTATTTTTATTTATGTGAGGGAAGACTGTACATCACATGTATGTAGGTGCCCTCAAAAGGCGTTGGGTCCCCTGGAGCTGAAGTTCCAGGCAGTTGTGAGCTGCCCCATATGGGTTCTGGAAATGCATGAGCTTTTAACCACTGAGCCATCTCTCCAGTCCGCCTGCTTGAGGCTTGCAAGCGCTGGGATTATAGGCATGTACCACGACACCTGGCTTCTATGTTCCTTTCCCAAGCAGTATTCAGCATCTTCACTGCTGTATGACAGCGGTGCTCTGCCCTGGCGGCTCCCAACAAACAGTAGGTGGTTTCCAGTTAAGGATTTAAAGAAGAGCGCTGCAGTGAACACGTTCCTCCCTTCCTCCTGGTCCCTAATAGGATACACGCTTTTCCCTGTTTCCAACCTTTTGACACTAAACTGTCTGTCATGGTGATTTATTCTCCCCAGAGGACGCAAGCCTTCTGCTTTCTTTAATTACCTTTCGAAAGAAAGGTAACATTTGGTTAATGTTAAAAAAAAAAAATCCAAGTGTGTTTTCCTGAAAGCCAGACAGCTGGCTAATTTGCCCTGCGCAGAGAAGTACCACTTGCCAGAAGAAAGCACTTGAAAGACTTGAGCAAGCTCAGGCCTCTTAGCTCCTCCTGTGTTTGACAACAGGGCAAACACCAGCACGGGTACATTTTCCATACACCTTCATCTGAACAGCCGCTAGCTGTTTACAGATGCTCACAAACACTACTTCACTTAATCCTTGCGGCAGCCCCAAGAGCTCAGCCTGATGGCTGTGACTTTTCAGGATGATGAAATGGAGTATCGGAGCATGGCAGCTGTTCAGGGGCTGCCCAGGTCTGCTGCTCTGCAACCACATGGTTTGTGTTTTCCTTTTGTCTTTTTTTTTTTTCTGTCCAGGTTGTAGGTTATTTCTCTTTATCATACCATAGCAGGAACCTGAGATACAATCTTCCCACACAGGGAATTCTTTCTCTCCATCTCTCCTTTTTTTGTTTTTGAGACAGGCTCATGTGGATGCCTTTGGAAGCCAGAAGAGGGCACTGGATCTCCTGAAACAGGATTTTTGTTTTGTTTTTTCAATACAGGGTTTCTCTGTAGCTTTGGAGCCTGTCCTGGAACTAGCTCTTGTGGACCAGGTTGGCCTCGAACTCACAGAGACCCACCTGCTTCTGCCTCCCGAGTGCTGAGATTAAAGGCGGCCCCTAAAACAGGAGTTGCAGGCAGTTGTGAACAGTCTGGATGTGGGTACTGGGAATGAATCCCAGAACCTCTGAAGAGCAGGAAGTGCTGTAACTGCTCGGCTGTCTCTCCGGCCAGTCCCTGACTTAGGTATGTTTTGTTATGATCTGAATGTGTCCCTGAGCACTGGGAAACTCATCAGCCCTCAGGGTGGTGGTGGCAGACTATGGACAGCCTTTGGGAGATGAGAAACAACGTCGACTACATAATTTGTGAGGCCCAGGGCAAAACGGCAGTGACCAACTA
>NC_022010.1:14570338-14572925 GCF_000317375.1 Microtus ochrogaster
AGGTCCTGAGTTCAATTCCCAGCAACCACATGGTGGCTCACAACCATCTGTAATGAGATCTGGCTCCCTCCTCTGGCATGTGGGCATACAAGGAGGCAGAACGTTGTATACATAATAAATAAATAAACCTTTTAAAAAAATAGTGGATTGACATGTTTTAAGAGTTTCCTATTTAATTATTTTTCTGTGCTCCTTTTGAAGTACTTAAAAAGTTTGTTCTCTTGGCCTAGTACTTTTCTAAACCCCTTTCTCAAAGGGGAAATAACTAGACAGACGAGAGCTACACAACAAGATCTTTGCTCCACAGAATGCCTTCCTCAGAGAGCTCAGGAAGCCCTAACCTTCCAGATTTCTAGAACGTTGACTAGGACAGACTCATAAGGCTCATGGGCCCAAGAACGTATCAGTTCAAGACTTTCCTAGGGGATGTGGAGAAGTGGCTCAGTGGGTAAGAGGATTTGCCATGCTGAGTGGTGGTGGCACATGCCTTTAATCCCAGCACTCGGGAGACAGACAGACGGATCCCTGTGAGTCTGAGGCCGGCCTGATCTACAAGAGCTAGTTCCAGGACAGGCTCCAAAGCTACAGAGAAGTCCTCTATTAGAAAAAAGAAAAAAAAAAAAGAGGATTGTCATCACCAAGCCTGCGGCTCTGAGTTCAAATCCTGTGACTCATGTCGTAGGAGAGAGGCAGCTCTGGCAAATTGTCTTTTGACCTCCATGTTCACACCATGGCACGGGGACCACATACACAGATAAGTAAATGTAAAAATGTGAACAAACTTTCTTAGTTTTTACCAACTTCTCACTTTTTATTTTATTTTATGTTTTTCGAGACAGGGTTTCACTGTTGTTTTAGAGCCTGTCCTGGAGCTAGCTCTTGTAGACCAGGCTGGCTGGCCTCGAACTCCCAGAGATCCGCCTGCCTCTGCCTCCCGAGTGCTGGGATTAAAGGCAAGCGCCACCACCGCCTGGCTGCTAAGGAGGGTTTTGAACTCCTGAGTGATCGATCTTCTTGCCTCTACCGGCCACGTGTAATTAATTACTTACTGGCCGGAGCTGTCATGCTTGGTGCCTAAAATGTTTCTTGAAGCTTCAAGTCTTCTAAAAATGTTAAGGAATCTTTGGGGTAAATAAAAAACTAAAAGTTTCCAGTGTGGAAGAAGGAAAGATGGCTCAGCGGTTAAGAGCACTGCCTGCTCTTCCGGAGGACGGAGGTTCAATTCCCAGCACCCACATGGCAGGCAGCTCTGTAACTCCACAGCTGTCTGTAACTCCAGCTCCAGGGGACCGGACACCCATGGCAAAACACCAAAGCACGTAAAATAAAAATAAGTTAATTTAAAAAGAGGTTTTAAAAAGTTTCCTGGGTGAAGTTGAAGCGAAGCAGGATATGAGCTCGAGATCTGCCAGAACTAATTAAACTATTTCCACAAAAACAAGGTGAAAGAATAAACTTCCTTCACGTAGACAACGGTAACTTTACGAAACCTTTTAAAATCGGAAACTATTTTGTGCCTGTACTCCGGTCTTCACGTGACTTGGAAGGGGTCCGGACAGCGTGGGCGGAGCCGCCAACCGTTGTCGCGCTTCCTGCCCCGCCCTCCACAGGTTCCGAGTCAAAACGCGATTCCACCCCTCCCCCCACTTCCGCTAAGGGCATCCAGAGCGCAGGCGCAAGCCCCGGCCGCCTGTCTGCGGCTTCCCAGGCCCGTGAGGGTGACTGCGCATGTGCGCAGAGGTTAGGCCCGGTAATTGCGCGGGACCAGGTGGGTCTCGAGAACTCACGCGACTGACTCCGCCCACGGGTTTCTCCGTGCGCAGGCGCACTGAGAGGAGGCGCGTGGTGATGGGGGAAGCGAGCTCTACGAATGCTCACTTAAAACGAGTACGAAGTTTATGACGTCAGCCACGCAATCGGTCTGATTTGTGTGTATCGCTTACACCGCAACCCCGCTTTTAAAGAGCTAGACTCTAGTTCTACATAATTGTGGTTTTTGATTTATAATTTTATTTTATTGTGATAAAAACTAAATTCATAGGTTTTTATGTGTAAAAATTTTAAGTTCACATTATAGTATGGCTGGCTAAGTACAAGCAAATGTTTTGTTTAATGTTTATTTTTATTTTATGTGTATGGGTGTTTTGCCTGTATTTATTATAGACCACATGTGTTCCTTGTGCCTGAGGAGGCTGCAGGAGGGCATCGGATCCCCTGGGACTGGAGTGGATGCCAGAAACAGAACGCAGGACCTCTCGAAGAGCAGCCCTCCACCACAGACATCCTAAGCCTTTGCCTTTTGTCTTCTGAGACAGAGTTTCCCTCTGTAGGCCAGGCTAGCCTTGAATTTATAATACTCTTGCTTCAGTTTCCCAAGTGATGGAATTATCACCAAAACTGGCTTCAAAAATGCTTTTTGAAATTAAGTATTTAGGCCGGGCAATGGTGGCTCATGTCTTTAACTCCAACATTCAGGCGGCAGAGACAGAGGCAGGCAGATCTGAGTTCTAGTCCAGCCTGGTCTACAGAGTGAGTTTCAGGACAGCCAGGGCTGCAATAGAGAAACCCTGTTTCAAAAATAAATAAA
>NC_022010.1:14573265-14575462 GCF_000317375.1 Microtus ochrogaster
ACAGGCTCCAAAGCCACAGAGAAACCCTGTCTCGAAAAAAACAAAACAAAACAAAAAAAAACAAAAAAAGCAATTTAAACTGGGCAGTGATGGTACACGCCTTTAATCCCAGTATTTGGGAGGCAGAGGCAGGAGGAGCTCAGTGATTTGAGGCCAGCCTGGTCTACCAAGCAAGTTTCAGGATAGTAAAGACTGTTACATAGAGAAACACTGTCTCAAAAAACCAAAACAAACAAACAAACAAAACTGAATTTAAAGCCCCAATGTGGGGGCAAATGACTGTAATCCCAGCACTCTGGAGGCAGAGGCAGGCAGAACTCTATGAGTTCAAGACCAGCCTGGTCTACAGAGCAAGTTCCAGGACAACCAAGGCTGCACAGAGAAACCCTGTCTCAAAAAACAAACAACCCCCCTAATTTAAAATATATGTGTTTTAAAAAATGTCTTCCCACACCCAACTATACTCTTTTTTTGAATGTAGTTCTATTTTTTTTTTTTTTTGGTTTTTCGAGACAGGGTTTCTCTGTAGTTTTGGAGCCTGTCCTGGAACCAGCTCTTGTAGACCAGGCTGGTCTCGAACTCACAGAGATCCGCCTGCCTCTGCCTCCCAAGTGCTGGGATTAAAGGCGTGCGCCACCACCGCCCGGCATTGAATGTAGTTCTATAAAATGCCAATTAAGATGACGTTCTCGGTGGTCTTTCCAAGGACAAGGGGTTTGGCACTAAATCTTAGCAGCTTTACTTTCCTGCCTCCCAACCCAGACAGGGTTTCTCTGTGTAGCCTTGACTCTTCTGGAAGTATGCCACCACTGCCCAGTTCTTGCTCTCTTTTCTAGAAATGTTACTTTCACCAGTGAACCTAAGGGATTGCTGGGTTTTCACCTGCAGACAACACCCACCAGTCTCATAGTATTGTCAGAAGTAATCTTTTTTTAACTGTGTGTGTGTGCATATGATTACAGGCACCCTCAGTGACCAGAGACATCAGAAACCCTGGAGCTGGAGTTACAGGCAGTTGTAAGCCACTTGAACCCGAGTCCTCTGCAAGAACAGTATGTTCTCTTAAACACTGAGCCATCTCTCCAGCCCAAGAAGTAAGTTTTTAAAATATGTAAGTACAAAGTATTATGCCTTCTTCTAATCATATGTTGAATAAATAGTAGTCGATTAATGGCATTCTTCATTCATGAGACAGCAGTATGGTTCCAGCCGCAGAGTTCCAGAAAGTTCCTCAGAAGGATTTACCTAATTGCAAGGATGGCCAGGTGTGTGTAATGGTCTCTTAGACCATAGGGCAGCCAATATTATGGCCCATTCTTTTTACATACTTTCCCTTGTCTAGACAGTATCTAATAGTATGGTAGAGTTATTTTAATTTTCATTTCTTTAATTGCTAGTAAGACCATGCATTTTTTTCCCTTGGGATAATTTATTAATTTTATTGCATTGCCTGACAACTATTTTTGAACACTGTAATTTCCGCTGGCTTATCCCTGTAGACATTATGTTTGGCTTTGACAGAGCATTTTGTTGCCTTTTTATAAAAAAGAATGTTGGGGAGGCCAGGCACAGCGGCACCTGCCTCTAATCCCAGCATATTGAAGATACAGCCAAGAGGAGCCGGGAGCTCAAATTCAGCCCTGTTATAGATAAGGAGTTCAAGGCCAGCCTGGGCTACACTAAGACCTGTCTGTAGAAACAGAGAGAGACAGGCAGACCAACGGACAAAAAAGGGATGGAGGCCAGCAGACAATGTCCATCCCAAAAGCCGTTCTGCACAGCAGAACTTTCTAGGGTCAGGAAGTGTTGTGAGCCTGTCTGTAGAGCCAGCAACATGAGCCTAAAAACAAAGAGTCAAGGGGGGGAATCTGTAAACTTCCCAGAAGGTAGTCCAGTCCACATAGCTAAAAAAGGAACTGAGAAATTGACTCCTGACATTGTTCCTGAAGAAGAAAGTCCCAAGGGGAGTTGATTTTCACCAGAGGCAATACATTACAGGGCGTGTTGGCAGACACCCGTAATCCAAACACTTGGGAGGTGGAGACAGGAAGATCAGAGCTTAAAATCATACTCAGCTGGGGCTGGAGAAATGGCTCAGTGGTTTAAGAGCATTGCCTGCTCTTCCAAAGGTCCTGAGTTCAATTCCCAGCAACCACATGGTGGCTCACAACCATCTAGAATGAGGTCTGGTGCCCTC
>NC_022010.1:14576902-14578704 GCF_000317375.1 Microtus ochrogaster
TCTTTCTGTGGATTCTTTGTGTCCAGTTTATGCAACAGTCCAGGCAAGAGCAGTTTCTTGCCCAAATGGCTATCAAACTTCATAAGGAGCCTCTTCAATGCCCATCTTCCTTTTGAAGTAGATTGGTACTGCCAGGAGCAGACGTATCTCATTGTCATGAAAAGCCCTAAGTTATTAAAAAATTAAATGTCCTATTCTGTAGTCTTTGAAAGATATGAAGAATATCTATCTAAAATATATCTATGTACATCTAGAAAATTTAACATAACTACAAGCTTGACTATTATCAATGATTATTCATTAACAATCTATATACATTACATTTTTAAATGAACTACACAATCACAATACCCTAGCACAATACCCTTACTAAGCCCAAGGTCCTGAATTCCATCCTTAACACTAAAAGAGAAAAACTTACAGGGGGTGTTAGCATACACTTCTAACCCTAGCATTCAAGAAGCTGAGGCAGGAGGATCACGAGTTCCAGGTCAGGTTGGGTATCTCAAAACACAAAACCAAGACTGCATTGATTTTTGTGTTTATTTGTTTTTGTTTTCTGTTTTTTCGAGACAAAAATTGGCCTGTGACTTACTCTAAACTCCCGAGAGCCCATAGAGGGCGCTCCTTCCTCATGGAAGACTTGATAAACAGGTTTAGTGAGATATAGTCATACAAATCATATCTCATAAAATTCACTCATTTAAGGTCCATAGTTGTCTTAAGTCTTCTCACAGAGTAGTGAAGCCATCACCACAGTCAGTTTTAGGACAACTGTATCACCCCCAAAAGAGAAACCCCAATAAACCTAGCCTGTCCTCAGAGCCCGGGAGCTGGCAATAGAAGGCTCAGAAATCCAAGGTCATGCTCAGCTGCACAGAGAATGTGAGGCCAGTGTAGGGTGCGTGCTTTTAATTCCAGCACTCAGAAGGCCAGATGTAGGCTGATCTTGTGAGACCGAGGCTATCCTGGTCTACATGACAAGTTCCAGGCCCTCTAGGGCTGCACAGTGAGACTCTGTCTAAACAAAACAAACAACTTGTATTCGTTAGGTGTTACTCCCTGGCACCCTCTAATCTACTGTCTCTGCGGAGGGACTGGCCTACTGTGGATGCTTCAGATGAACGGGATGATATAGTGTCTGGCAGCTTCCGCTCAGCTCCGTGTTTGCAGGTTTCATCCATGTTGCGGCATGTGTCAATGACTTCGTTCTTTTTATCGTCAATAATATTCTATTGTACAGACAGACTGTATTTTGTTTATCCATTCAGCCATTAATGGATACCTGGGCTGTTTCCATCTTCTGTCCATTGTATTCAATGAGACTCGCTGGTCCAGACAGGTCGGTCCTTCCTAGTAGTTCTGGGAAGGGTGAGACCTAGGTTGTTCTGATCCAGGAAGCCGCACTCCCAATTTCATTTTAGGTGGCACTCTCGGTATGAATGGCACTCACTGAATCTGGACAGTTCTCCATGAGGTCTTGGGTTTCTTTGCGAGGGCATAGCATCCAGCCTTAAGTCAAAGCTTTGGAGCTAGTTAATGTCTGCAGGACCACACCTCCCCAAGGAAACATTTGTATGTGGTGTGTGTGGGAACCTCTCTCACTCACATTACAACACCCTCCCTCAAACTGTAATGAAATCCTTGAGAGTCTGCTCAGATGCCAACCTTGCAGATCTGACAGCTGATTGTTATAAAAGTATCTGAGCGGTGGTGGCGCACGCCTGTAATCCCAGCACTCGGGAGGCAGAGGCAGGCGGATCTCTGTGAGTTCGAGGCCAGCCTGGTCTACCAAGGGAGTT
>NC_022010.1:14579244-14584246 GCF_000317375.1 Microtus ochrogaster
TAGACCAGGCTGGTCTCAAACTCACAGAGATCTGCCTGCCTCTGCCTCCCGAGTGCTGGGATTAAAGGCGTGCGCCACCATCGCCCGGCTAAAAAAATCTTTAACAACAACAACAAAAGGGCACTTGAGATGGACACTCCCAAGAGTGATATACTCACTGGCCAGTCCAAGGGACCTACTATGGACTTGTGAAAAATGCTGCCAGGACTGGGGAGATGGCTCACTAGTTAAGAGCTCCGGGTGTTCTTCCAGAGGACCAGGGTTCCATTCCCAGTACCCATATGATGGCTCACAACTGTCTGTAACTCCAGTTCCAGGGGATCTGACACCATCTTCTGGCTTCTACAGACACTATACTCACATGGTACACAGACACACATGAAGGGAAAACAAATCTTTTAGAAATGCCATCGGATTCTGACCCCATAGGGAGAACAATATCATATGCTAATAACCTGCCCTTTTAGGCCAGATTGTAATACCGATAAACCATATACCAGATCTTTCTTTGCGAGGCAGACCTGGTTTCCTCTACATTATATTAAAAACTGTAACAAAGAAGAAAAAAGAAAGGAAAAAAAGCCGGGTGGTGTTGGCTATTGCCTTTAATTTCAGCACTCAGGAGGCAGAAGCAAGAGGATCTCTGTGAGTTCAAGGCCAGCCTGGTGTACAGAGTGAGTTCCAGGAGGGTTAGGGCTACACAGAGAAACCCTGTCTGGAAAACAACTGAAACAAAAAGCTGTGAAGGTAAGGCTCGCTCACAGAGGGGACCTGGGAGGCAGCGGGCTGGGCTGCAGTCTGACCGAGAGAGCGCCTGGACCTGGGAGGCAGCACTCTGGGCTGCAGTCTGACCAAGAGAGGGTGAGCGCCTACACCTGAAGGTGCTACTCAGCAGGTGGCAAGGAGGCTCGGGACAGGGCCAGCGGCCAAAGGACAGTTTGTCCCAGGGTAAAGGCTGGCTGCAGCTGATGGCTGGATGCCTGAGGAGAAGCAGTGTCAGCCAAGGCAGATTCTAGAGCCTAGCTGGGCCAACTGAGTACGTAAGATAGGAATTTGGAAGCAGATAATTCCCGTAAGGAATTAAAATCGCAGAGACATAGGGAGTGGCTCATTTTCACCAAGAGCGTAAGGAGGCTGAAGGTGGAATGAGAAAGATGAAGATCAGACTTGGTGGTGCATGCCAATGATCCCAGCACTTGGAGGCAGAGGCAGGGGGATCTCGTGAGTTCACACAATAAAAACCTACAAAACTTCCTCTGTTTTCAGATGAGGCAGAATGGCCCCAGGGTTGAGTGCAGGAAGGGGAAGTAACAGTGTATGTCACAGCTATGTTTTCCTGTGTCTTTGAGACTGTGTGTCCCTCCCGCCATGTGTCCCTCCCACCGTGTGTGACCCAGGGGTCTAATTCAGATCACCAGGCTTGGTGCCTTCCTCCACTGAGCCATTTCAATGGACTCCCTTTCTTTCTTTTTAAGTTTGAGGATTTTGTTGCTGTTTATTTTCTCACAAGAGAAAAGTAGAGATGAGAGCCAAGTGTAGTTGCACATGACTTTAATACCAACATTGAAAGGCAGAGGCAGGCAGATCTTTCCGAGGCCAGTCTAGTCAAGCAGACTAGTGAGTTTTGGGACAGCCAGAGCTATTCAGTGAGAGGGAAAAGGAACACCAACCAAACGAAACAAAACTGAGAACGCAAAAGTCTTTGCCCTTGGAGATGGACAACAGCTCCTGGAGGCTGGGGACGGGTGGGTGCGTTAGTGGGGCGAAGGCTTAAGCAGCATACACAGGGATGAAACACGTGGTGATTCCGGTTTTAAATAGGGTGGTGCTGGGAACTCCTGGGTAAGGGACTGATGTTTGGACAGAGCTCTCTAGGAAAGTGTGGAGGAAGGGATGTCCTAGCAGCTGTTCCACAAGAGCCCAAAGCCTGAGGCAGGAGCAGCAGGAGAGCAAGTGTGTAGCCTGACAGAAGCCGAGTGGGAGGCCTAGGGGGACAGGACAAAGAGAAAAGTGGAGGGGTGAGGCAGGTCTTCCAGCGTCTTCAAGACTTTATTATGCGACATGAGCGTAGTGGGCAGAGCAGGAACCTGTATCTGTCATATGCATGCCATGCAACTTCCTGGGAGACGGTCTCCAGAGCTTCCCAAAGCATTCAAAGCACTCCTAGACGACTAAGAACAAACAGAACTTTCCTTGTCCTTAAAATTTCACGCTACCCTGCCTCTGCAGGAAGAGGCGGGCACTGCCAGCTCGCTTTGTTGTTGCCATAACAACCTCTAGGGGCCCACACTCGCGGGCAACTCTAGCTGCTGGCTGAGGGTGAAGCCCAAGGCTGCTACCACAGGTGAGCCATGAGGGCAAGGGGGGGGGGGGGCTCAGAAAGGACACCTAGCTGTCTGTGCCCTGTCCCTCCAGTGTCCTCACTGGTCTCTCTTTTTTTCTTTAGAAACAAAACAACCTGGGAATCTTGTAAGCCTTTCCTTTCTGGTCTTCTTCTACCTCTCCTTAAGTTCTGAAAAATGCAGAGACAAGAGTGGAATCTATGCCAGGCAGTGGTGGTATAACCCTTTAATCCCAGCATTCGGAAGGCAGAGGCAGGTGGATCTTTGTGAGTTCGAGGCCAGCCTGATCTGTGGAACAAATTCCAGAATAACCAGGGCTACATAGAGAAACCCTGTCTTGGAAAAAAAAAAAAAAAGTAGACTCAATGACGCACAGATGAAGCGGTGACACCTGTTGGCACCGTAGCGCTGTGGGAGTCTAGTGCAGCCTCCCTTTACGATTCTGAGCAAGCCCAGGACACACTGTCACTTTGGAGCTAATATGGCACTGATATCTCCTTGACTTTTGCTCATCTCTCATGTATTTTATTTTTTATTTTACGTGTATGGATGTTTGGCCTACATGTGTTTCTGCGCACAACTCATGTACCACCATTGGATTCCCTAAAACTGGAGTTAGCCATTGTGAGTTGGGTGCTGGGAACCAAACCAGGTCTTCTGCATGAGCAGCCAGGACTCTTAACAACCGAGCCATCCTCTCCTGACCAGATTTCTGCTGTTTTGAAACAGTGGCTCACTCTGTAGCCCACGCTGACCTCGAACTCATGGGGATTCCTCTACCTAAATGTTCCAACAGTTAGGATTCCAGGTTGCATCACTACTCCCACGGTCCCTTTGTCCTTAGTTGAGAACAGCTGTGTGCAGGTACCGGGTGTGGTGACAAACAGAAAAGACTTGGTATCTGTCCTCTCTACTGAGATGGTGGTAGAACAGTACTGTGCAGGGTACTCTCAGAGGGGAAAGGTGCTGCCAAGATTGTGTTGGATTCTAGCGTGCAAACACTGAGGAGGAGTCGCCCCCAGAGACCATCTTATACACCACAGCCGATGCAAAAGCATGAGGATTTTATTAATTCTGTCATGACAGGATCCCTCAGCATTCGGGAAGCCAAGATACCTCGAATAGCTGGTACAGGCTACTTTTAAAGGAGAAGGCCACAGACACAAGGGGGGTTGTGATTGGCTTATTCAAAAGAGCTATTACCAATAATTGACTGGAGAGCTGTTGCCAGATCAGATGAGGTAAGAGGTCATTTTGACCCCGTTTCCCAGGGGACTGAATCAAAACATATGTATATGGGTAATTGTTCAGGAACTGAGTACGTGCGAGTGTAGCTGTTAGGTCCTTGGTTCCCAGGGGAGGAGGGGAAGCACTATGGCACAGAGGCTGAGAGGATTCAGAGTTGTCAGAAATGGCTTCAGGATTGTCTTAAAGTCTTACAACTGACCTTGAAGAACATATAATGATATCGTAAATGCACATTGGTAACTCCAGTCAGGATTCTGCCAGCAGCAAAATCCTTTCATACTACTGACCCCTCTTTTCTCCCTCCTTCTCTCCCTCCCTCCACACCCCCCCCCCCCACTTTCTTGTCAAGACAGGGTTTCTCTGTGTAGTCCTGGTTCTCCTAAAGCTGGATCTGTAGACCAGGCTAGCCTTGAACCCACAGAACCCACAGAGATCTGCCCGCCTCTGCCTCCCAAGGGCTGGGATTAAAGAAGCACACTACTACCACCTCCTCTCTCGAGGCTCCCACTCCCCATCTGAGGTCCTGCCAGGAATCCAGCCTTCTACACAATGATGCAATTCAAGGGCCTGTGGAGAGGTGACTGTAGGGGCTCAGCAGTTAGGAACATTGGCTGCTGTCGCAGAAGATCCAGGCTCAATTTCTAAAATCCAAATGGGGGCTCATAACTGTCGGAACTTCAGTCCCAGGGGATCTGATGTCCTTTCCTGGTAAAGACGGAGGACCAGTACGTAGAAGGCTTGCTTAGCATGCATGAAGCCCTGGGTTTGACCCTTGAACTGCAGAAACCAAGCATGCTGGCTCCTGCCTGCAACCCCAGCACTTGGGAGGTGGCAATAGAAGGGTCACCAATTCAAAGTCATCTTGCATATTGAGTTTGAGGTCAGCCTAGGTTACGTGAGACCCTGGCTCAAAAAAGAAAAATAAGCTATTCTCAGCTATATTGTGAGTTTGAGTCTAACCTGTGGTACGCGAAAGCCTATGAGAAACAGAGAGGACTTGAGTGTGGCTGAGCATGTCTGTTAGCCCAGGCATGAAAAATGGTGGCAATTTAACGTCAACCTGGTCTACATATGGAGTTCCAGGTCAACCAGGGCTACATAGCAAGACTCCATTTAAAAAAAAAAAAATTGCCAAGTGTGGTGATGCACACCTTTAATCTTTGCACTAGGGAGGCAGAGGCAGGAAGTTCTCTGTGAGTTCAAGGCCAGCCTGGTCTACAAAGTGAGTTCAAGGATAGCTAGGGCTGTTACACAGAGAAACCCTGTCTCGGAAAACCAAAAAACAAGATAAAAAAAAGATTTTCAAAACTGGGTAGCAGGGGCTGGAGAGATGGCTCTGTGGTTAAGAGCATTGCCTGCTCTTCCAAAGGTCCTGAGTTCAATTCCCAGCAACCACATGGTGGCTCACAACC
>NC_022010.1:14584731-14586791 GCF_000317375.1 Microtus ochrogaster
AATAAATAAATAAATAAATAAATAAATTTTTAAAAAAGGGAAAAAAATCAAAACTGGGTAGCAACAAAGTGTGAGCAAAGATTGGTTCCTTCTGTGGGGACAGAGGCAGTACAACTGCACAGGTGGCAGGCACGGTAGTGCTCAACCTGAAGCACACGTTTTTGAGGCTGACCCTGTGGGTAGATGCTGAGATAACCATGTTGGGGGGGTCTGGCCTAAGGTTACTTTGATTGGCAGTACATGTGTGTGTGGCTGGTGCAAGATTTAATGGGAGTTGGGGCTGGAGAGATGGCTCAGAGGTTAAGAGCATTGCCTGCTCTTCCATAGGTCCTGAATTCGATTCCCAGCAACCACATGGTGGCTCACAACCATCTGTAATGGGATCTTGTGCCCTCTTCTGGTCTACAGACATACACACAGACAGAATATTGTATACATAATGAATAAACAAATATATATAAAAAAAGATTTAATGGGAGTGAATTTGTGCAGCCTCTGAACCCAGGGAGTATACAGTATTATTTGTTGAGGAGGAACTGGGTTCCCCAGGATTTGGACAAGACCACTTTTTATCACCCCTGAGCAAACTCCATGGGGACAGATGGAAAGACATGGATGTCCTCTCTGGAGATTCTGAGAGATATGAGGAACACAAATAGGGCCTCCCAGACACCTGGAGGAGGCCCTGGGCCCCCACTGTTTCTTTATAGGTTCTAGCAGATAGAGCATAGAAGAAGCTGACCAGGGGTTTGAGCTGAGTGGTAAAGCAGAGGTCAGGGGTCAGAGGTGGAAAGGTGCTGCAGACTTTCCTACTGTGTTTATCTTGAGTTCAGGTCTCTCAATACAGTCAGCCAGGGGTAGTTGGTCACCTTGGGATCAGCCTTTGTTATGTTTTGGTTTGGTTTGGTCTTTTTAAGACAGGATTTCTCTGTAGCTTTGGAACCTGTCCTGGAACTAGCTCTTGAAGACCAGGCTGACTTTGAACTCACAGAGATCCGCCTGCCTCTGCCTCCCAAGTGCTGGGATTAAAGGTGTGTGCCACCACCACCCGGCTAGAATCCATCACTTGAATTTGTAGGACTGCCCCAGTTAAAAGGCAGCCCTGAGCTTCACCTTCTGTCCCATCTACCAGGTATGTAGGGCCAACCGAGCAGGCACTGGGCCAGGGATGTCCTGCAGTTTGTGTGGAAGGCAACTGTCTGTCTGATAACATTGGCCTCTCCTGGAGTGGTCCCAGCACTTGCCACCATCTGATCCTTCCTACTGGGCTTCTCTTCCATCAAAACCCATTCTGATTGGTCCTTCTAGTCCTAAGTATGTGACCATCATTCTTCCCTGAGGACATCACAAACCCTGGGTTCCTATTGGTCTCCTTGGGTTCCAAAGCGATTGTGCCATCAGTCCCCATAGAAGGGCCCCAGGAGAATGCAAGAGAGGAAAGTGTCCTGGGTCAGTCCAGCACAGAAGGATCCCCACGGAGGGCTGCTCACCTGCCCTGGGGACTCAGAACACACATGACCTGCCCTACTGGAACTCAGGCAGGCACCTCCCCAGGAAGTCCCAGGATCCCAGAGATACACGGGACACACTGAGTCCCTGATGCTCCTACCTCTCGCCAGCACCCTTCAACACCACAGAAGCAGCTAACATGCCAGTCGCCAAGTGCCCAAGAAAATCAGAGCCCCTGTGGAAGGGGTGGAACTGGAAAGCCCGGAAGAATGGACTGAGGCACCAAGTATTTGCAGTGAACGGCGATCACTATGTGGGCGAATGGAAAGACAACTTAAAACATGGTGAGCAGGGGGTCCTCAAGGGGTCAGTGTGGGGTCAGTGTGGGGTCAGAGTGGGCGGGCAAAGCAAAGCAACCAGGAAGTGGTAGCACTCGGGAGGCAGGGGCAGGGGGATCTCTGTGAGTTCGAGGCCAGCCTGATCTACAAAGTGAGTTCCAGGACAGGCCCTGTCTCAAACAAACAAATAAACAAACAACAACAACAAAACCCACAACCAGGGGCTGGAGAGATGGCTCAGCGGTTAAGAGCATTGCCTGCTCTTCCAAAGGT
>NC_022010.1:14586891-14589078 GCF_000317375.1 Microtus ochrogaster
TTCCCAGCAACCACATGGTGGCTCACAACCATCTGTAATGAGATCTGGTGCCCTCTTCTGGTCTGCAGGCATACAGACAGAATATTGTATACATAATAAATAAACAAATATTTTAAAAAAAAACCCACAACCAAAAGCAGTGTATAGAATTCACTAGGAACGTAAGTGGTGGTGTTCCCATCCTTCTGGAGGTAGATGTTGATCAGTGTACAGAATTCACTAGGAACATAAGAGGTGGTGTTCCCATCCTCCTGAGGGTAGATGTTGATCAGGACAAGCAAGGGGCGTTCCCATGCTTTGGCTCTGAAGCCCATCTCAGCCATGACCTCAGCTGAGCAAGGGTTTAGGGACACTGGTAGGATAGAGGTCTTCAGAAACCAGCCTGGAGCTGGGGCTCTGGGGGTGGAGCTGGGCCCCTCACTGCCTTCTGATAGGCTGGCTGAGCCTGGGGCTGGATGACAGAAAAGGTCAAAGTGATAAGAAAATGGCTTGCTGAAGGGGCTCCGGGCTTCAGACCCACCTGATGCTCTGAAGATGGTGGATCACATTGGTCTGGGACTCAGAACACAGGTAGGACCAGTCCAACCCCCAAAAGTAACTCAGCTTCCATGATTACTCCTGTGTGCCTGGGCTCAGGTCTGACCAGCAGAGGGCGAAGGTGTTCTGGTAATACAGTGCAAACCAGGGCGGGGGTGCGGGAAGCTTTATTAAAAGTCTTCAGAGTCTCACACTGCAGTCTTGCCAATTCCAGACTTAACCACCGTCTTCTCCTGCCTTCCAGAGTTATCTACACTAAAACCATGAGCCTGCAGTGTTAGAATCCAGTTCTACCAGCTACAGTCTGGAGGTAGTCATTCCCAGACTCTGAGCCTCAGTTTCCTCACCTGTTAAGTGGGAACAACTACCAGAGAGGAGAGGGAAGGGAGTAGAGACAGAAAGCAGTAGGGAGCTGGGTGATGTTGGAACTGGGCAGAGAGGACAAGAATGCAGGGGCCAGGCTAAGGGTCTAAAGTTCAGACCTTAAACAGTACAATTAGTTAGGTAGATTGGTATACCTTGATGGAGGAACCGATCTGAAGTCAGTGTAGCTGGAGCCGAGAAGTGGGCCAGGATTGGTGTGGTTTTATTGTTACAATTATTGGCTCAGGAGGCTGAGCCACCCTCTCTCATACAAAAGAAAGTATGTGGCAGGGAGGGGGGGGGATGATGGTGCATTCCTGTATTCCTGAAGTTTCAAGCACTTGGAAGATAAGGCAGGAAGATCACGAGTTCAAATCCAGCTTCCCCTACACAGTAAGTTCAAGGTCAGCCTGAGCTACAAGAGACCCTATCTCAAAACAAAATAAAGTTTAAAAAGGAAGGAAGGAGGAAAAAGAGCAGTGGCCAGCTGTGGAGGCTCATACTTTTACTCCCAACACTCCAGAGGCAGAGGAAGGAGATCTCTGTGCATGTGAGTTCAAGACCAGCCTGGTCTACATAGAAAGTTCCAGGCCAGCTGGGCTGCATAATGAAATCCTGTCTCAAAAATGAAACAAATAAAACAAAGAGGGGTGAAGAGAGGAAGGGAAGAAAGGAAAGAGAATGAGAAAGAGACTCGGGTACAGCTAACCGTCCAATAAACATACTGTGCCTCATGGACCACTGTGAGCCTTGTGTTTGTTTTAAAAAAAATTATTTTATGGGTGGCTGGAGAGATGGCTCAGCAGTTAAGAGTATTGCCTGCTCTTCCAGAGGTCCTGAGTTCAATTCCCAGCAACCACATGGTGGCTCACAACCATCTGTAATGAGGTCTGGTGCCTTCTTCTTGCCTGCAGGCATACACACAGACAGAATATTGTATACATAATAAGTAAATAAAAAAAGATTTATTTTATGTGCATGAGCGTTTTGCCTTTATGTATGTATATGGACCATGTGAGTACCTGGTACCCAGGGAGATGAGAAAAAAGCAATAGATCCCGCTGGAACTGGAGTTCCAGGTGGTTGTGCATGCTGGGAACAGAAGCCAGGTCCTCTGCAAAGGCAGCAAAAGTACTCTCACTGCTGACCCAGCTCTCCAGCCCCAAGCTTTGTCTGTCTTTTTTTTTTTAATATTTATTTATTTATTATGTATACAATATTCTGTCTGTGTGTGTGCCTGCAGGCCAGAAGAGGGCACCAGACCTCATTACAGATGGTTGTGAGCCA
>NC_022010.1:14589278-14598466 GCF_000317375.1 Microtus ochrogaster
CGGGAGGCAGAGGCAGGCGGATCTCTGTGAGTTCGAGACCAGCCTGGTCTACAAGAGCTAGTTCCAGGACAGGCTCCAAAACCACAGAGAAACCCACGAAAAAACAAAAAAAAAAAAAAAAAGAAGGGAACAGGCTAGTCAGCACGGTGTGTGCCAAACACGTGTGGATGAAGGGTGAGTCTGCCCTTGTCAGGAATAACCTAGATCAAGTTTTTATCTCACAATGTGAATATTTTATTTCATAATATTTCAAATATTGTTAGGCAGAACCTACCACTGAGATATGACTGAAGCCCTACCTGCTCTAGATTTAAAAACCCAAGGGTTGGGCCCGGGAGATCGCTCAGAAGTTAAGAGCAAGTATTGTTCACTGGTGTCAGTGGTACACACCTTTAAGCTGAGCATGCAGGAGGCAGAGGCAGGTAGAGCTCTGAGCTGGAGGCCAGCCGGGTTTACATAGCAAGTCTTAGGCCATCTGGGGAAACACAGTGTAATCATGTCTCAACAATAACAAAACAAACAAGAAAGCTGAGAATCTGAATTCAGTTCCCAGCACCCACTTCCAGTGGCTCATAATCACTGTAACTTCACCTCCCAGGATTATAGCACCCTCTCCTGGCCTCTGTAGGTACTACATTCACATGACATTCACACAGGCACATAAAAATAAATCTCTAAAAATAAATACTATTTTATAAATAAAATTTAAAATCCAAGGGCTAGGAATGTATCTTAGTGCCTGTCTTACCAAGTTTCTACTGTTGTGATGAAACAGCACAGACCAAAGCAACTTAGAGTGGAAAGGCTTTATTTCTGTCTGTCCTTCCACGTTACAGTTCATCAGCAAAGCGAGTCAGGAGCTGATGCAGAGGCCATGCAGGAGAACATGACTGGCTTGTTCTTGGCTTTCATTTTTTTAAAAAAATTATTTATGTGTGTAAGTCTTTTGCTTGTATGTATGTATGCATGCATGTATATGCACCATATTCATGTCTATGGAGGACTGTGAGACAAGGGTGCTGGGAACTGAACCCTGATGCTCTATAACAACAAGGGTGCCCAACCATTGAGCCATCTCTCCAGCTAAAGTACCCCTAGCCTGCTTCTCCCCTCCCCCACAGCACCCAGGAACACAAGGGTGATAGCATCCACAGTGAGCTGCGCCTTCCCACACCGGTCATCAATCAAGAAACTGCCCTGCAGGTTTGCTCACAGGTCCAATCTGATGGGGACACTGTCGCCCTCTTCAAAAGTCACTCTAGCTCATGCCAAGTCGCTAACGTAAAACTAGCTAACACAGTGATAGACAGCTTGCCTGGCACGGCTGAATCCCAGCACTCGTGAGGCAGAGGCAGGCGGATCTCTGTAAGTTCGAAGCCAGCCTGGTCTATAAGAGCTAGTGCCAGGACAGGCTCCAAAGCTACAGAGAAACCATGTCTTGAACGCCCTCCCCCCCAAAAGGCAGGAACACCTTTTCCAGCTAGCCCTGGGGCTCCTGCCCAGCAGCTTTTGATTTAACTTTGTTTAGGGAATGAGAAGGGGATGGAAAATTCTGGCCTGCTAACGAGCCAGCAGGGGAGTTGAGGAAAGATGCATGCAGACTTGACATGGGTACTTGGCTTCCAGTGCTTTCTTTCATGGTGACTCATTCCTTCATTTGTTCATTCATTCCTTAGATTTATTCATTGCTATCAGACTGGTTATGGCCAGGAATAGAAGCAATAATAGCTGTAATCTAAATTCGTGAGAAGCAAGGATCAGGAAATAGGCAGGAGGATCATGAGTCCAAGGGTAGCCTGGGAAATGGGATAAGATCTTGTCTCAAAAATCCATATTATTGCTGGGCAGTGGTGGCACACGCCTTTAATCCCAGCACTCGGGAGGCAGAGGCAGGCGGATCTCTGTGAGTTCGAGACCAGCCTGGTCTCCAAGAGCTAGTTCCAGGACAGGCTCCAAAACCGCAGAGAAACCCTGTCTCAAAAAACCACAAAAAAAAATCCATATTATGGGACTAGCGATGTAGCCATCAGCTGATAAATGGCTTTCCTGACATGTATCCCTGGATTCGAATCCCAGGACAGTATAAATCTAGGCATGAGTGATGTGTACAGGTGAGACCAAGTGTCGCCACAGCATGTGTGCGGATGGTAAACGAGAGACGTTTGGAAGTCAGTTCTTTCCTCCTGCCATGGATTCCGGGGCTGAAACTCTGGTCGTCAGGCTTGCATGGCCGAGCTGTCTATCCAGCATGATGCAGTTGTTAACTTAATTACAATGCTGTACATTGGTCCTCTAAAACGTAGACACCTTACGCTGAGAGCCTTTACCCACATCTCCCTCTTTCTCTCCTCCCAGCTCCTGGTACCCATCATTCTATTCTCTGTTTCTGAGTTTGGCTTCTTGAGATGCCACATAAAAGTGACAACCCTTGGTATGTGTCTTCCTGTGTCTGGTTTATTTCCCTTTTCTTTCTTTTTTTTTTTCCTGAGACAGGGTTTCTCTGTGTGGTTCTGACTCTCCTCCTGGAATTCACTCTGTAGACCAGGCTGGCCTTAAACTCAGAGATTCATCTACCTCTGCCTCCTGAGGACTGGGATTAAAGGCGTGCGCCACCACTGCCCGGCTGTTCCACTCATGTTGTAAATAGAAGGATTTCTGTTTTCTTTGTTTCTCTGCTGGGAAGCAAACTCATGATCTCACACACCATTTCCCAGCCTCTTTTTTCTTTATTTTGAGTCAGGCTCTAGAAGCTGCCCTGGATGGCCTGGAGCTTACCATCCTCCTGCCTCAGCCTCACCTCTACTTGAGGTTTGCCCTGACAGTCTAGCTGTTAGACAGTGGGCAGGAGAATCACTGTTTTTAGCCATGGAACTTTCCTTTCTTCTTCATGCTTACAGTCTAATGATGAGGTACAGACCCTATTCCAGTTCTGAAGAAATTGTTCAGGGCTGAAGTCCCTGAGGTCTGTACCAGCATATGGCCTTCAGCTTCCAGATGGCAAGGGTCTGCAGTGTTGGCCCATCCATGTGTCACCAGGGAAAGGAACACAGGTCTGGAAGAAGAGCGGCGCTACCTATGAAGGAGACTGGAGGTTTGGAAAGCGAGATGGCTATGGCACCCTCAGTCACCCTGACCCAGAGACCGGAAAGTACAGGAGGGTGTACTCAGGCTGGTGGAAAGGGGACAAGAAATCGGTGAGTGGGTCCCAGCATGCCTTGTCTGTAGGCGAGTCTGAGCACCAAGCTCTGTGTGTGGGGGGGGAGGCAGGAAGTGGACCTAGAGCCAGGAGGACCAGTAGTTTGGTGGTGGGAGACGGACGGGGTGAGGGAGTTGTAGTGCTTCTCAAAGTAAAACCAAGAAACCAGGAAGCAAGAGGAGCGGGGGGGGGGGGGAGCCCCAGGGAGGCAGCAGGCAAGGCCTCCTCCAGCCTCTTCCCCCTTATTTCCTGGCTTTCTCCTCCAGGGTGCCCATTCTGAGTCTCCCCCTTTTGGCTTAAGTCAGACGGAAGGGGAGGAAGCAGGGTCATTCTGGAGGTGGAGGCAGGGGGATAGCAGGAGGAGGCCATCCTGGGCTGCACAGAGAGACCATGACTGGGAAGGGGAGAGGGGAGAAAACAAGGAGTGAGAACAGAGTTCACATCTTTAGCCATAGGGCAAGAGCAGAAGGGGTAGAAGCTGGCCAGAGGGACATCCCCGTCCGTTCTGCAGACATATTTCCTCATGCTGGCTATGGAGCCTGATGATAACAGTGTTGCTATTGGCACTTACTGTATGCGGTACGGTACTTGAACTGACTCCTGTAACCGTTTATAGCCTTTAGTATTCCGTTTTACTAACTAAGGGACTACTAACTAAGCCGTTTCAGAGCCCAAGATTTCATATTCTTTGCTCCTAGAGGGAAGACAGCCTAAAGCAAAGGATTTGCATTTAATATAGCCTTACCAGTGGCGTCACTGGGCTTGGGAGATGGTGTTATCTAGTTTAGAAGATACAGGGCAGGTCATGCCCAAAGGAGCAAGGAGTTAGCCAGGTAGACATGTCAATGGGGAGGAAGAAATAACAAAGATGTCTTCCCTGGGGAGGGCAGAGTTGGATGGGTGACGCTATGGACTATAAAATATCCTTCTGGGGCTGTACGGAGGGAGGGTGTGCGGAAGTGGCGCCAGAGATAAGAGGACTAAGGAAGAGGGGAAGAGGGGAAGAGGGGAAACCGACGCGGGCTGTAGAAAGGCGGTCCACGTGATGAACCGAAAGACGGTGCTAGAATCCTAGAATTCTTTCACTTCTGCTTGGATGGCTGGCGATGCGAGAAAGGTCAGGTGTGAGGCTGGGATAACTTGGCGAATGGTGGGACATCTTCCTTCTTTCAGGGCTATGGGATCCAGTTTTACGGACCCAAGGACTATTATGAGGGTGAGTGGTGCAGCAACCAGCGCAGCGGGTGGGGACGCATGTACTACCGCAATGGCAACATCTACGAGGGCCAGTGGCTGAACGACAAGCCTGAAGGGGAGGGCATGTTGCGGCTGAGTGAGTGCCCCTCCCCGTGAAACCACGCCCCAATGCCTCTTGGTCCCACCCCTTTCCGGAAAGATCCCATCCCAGACTCCCTGCCCCACCTGCCACGCCCCTGTAACACCAGCCTTGTGGGCCCTAAAAAAGTGAGATTCCAACTTCCAGTGAGCTCCAACTAGCTGAGGCCCTGGGTCAGGTGGAAGGCTTCGGCGGTCGGTCAGTCTGTCTTGTTGTCCCTGTTTGCCTTAGCAAAGTCTGCCTTCAGTGTGTCTCCACTATGTGTAACTTGTATTCAGGGTCACTTGCTGAACAGAGCCAATGTTCTAGGCGTGTCATTTCTCATGGCCTCGGCTCTGGGCAAGCTTACGTGAATTCAGATCCCAGTGCTAGCGCTGCGGCCCCAGGCAATCTGCTTGAGAGGGCCTGGGAGATGGCGCAGTGAGTAATGGCTCTTCCACACAGACCTGCCCACCTGAAGTTGATCCTGGGCCCACGAGGTGGGAGGAGAGAACTCACTGCCCGGAGTAAAAGTTTGTGAAATCATCAGCTCTGCTTCGACTTAAAGGCCAGCCTGTGCTAGCTAGGTGGCCATGCTGTCTCAGAAGATACAACTTCTGTAGCTTTCATCACAGGACTTAGGAGGCAGAGACAGGCGGAGCTCCAGATCCCCAGGGTATAGAGCACTTGCCTAGCCTAGCATGCTCAAAGCCCCTAGCACTGCAGAGCAAAATGGAGTAAAAAAACAAAAGCAACAACAAAACCATAAACTGGAACTAGAGTTTCAGCCCAGAAACTAAGTGTGTGCATGCATGTTACAGCCCGAGTGTGTGCATGCACGAGCCATGTTCTGTCTCCAATACCAAAAAAATAAACCCTTTGAAGTGGTCGAGGTAAAATGCCATTTTTGCTGGTGTGGAGCTGGACACTACACCTGCTGTCTAGCGCCCAGTGACTCTCTATACTGGTGTGGGCTACTGTCTAGCGCCTAGTGACCCTCTAACATACCCGTGTCAGGAGCTAGACGGGTGAGGCCCAGCCTGATAACCCTGACTGCTGCCCTGTGCCCAGCACCCAGGCTTGTCTGTTCTCTCCATAGAGAATGGGAACCGATATGAGGGCAGCTGGGAGAGAGGCATGAAGAATGGGCATGGGCGTTTCTTTCACCTGGACCACGGGCAGTTGTTTGAAGGCTTCTGGGTGGATGACGTGGCCAAGTGTGGTACCATGATTGACTTCGGCCGTGATGAGGCCCCGGAGCCCACCCAGTTCCCCATTCCTAAGGTAGGTGAAGCCAGAGGATAGACACAGCATCTGCAGCCCCACGTGTCCAGGAACTATGGATGAGGTTTTGTTTTATTGGGTTTTGTTTGTTTGGTTGGGGTTTTTTTTTTTGGTTGTTTTGATTTTGTTTTTGAGATATGGTTTTCTCTGTAGCTTTGGAGCCTGTCCTGGAACTCACTCTGTAGACCAGGCTGTCCTTGAACTCAGAGATCCACCTGCCTCTGCCTCCGAGTGCTGGGATTAAAGATTTTGTTTTCAAGCAGAGCATCTCCAGCAAGGCAGCCTGGGGCATTCCATGCCCTTAAACCAACCAACCAATCCCCTCCCCCTGCTGCTCTCCAGGTAGAGATTCAAGACCCAGATGGTGTTCTGAAGGAAGCAATCGCTGCGCTGAAGAAGGCGGAGGATGAAGAGGACTGACGTCCGGTAAGAAGACACATCTGCCATCTCTGATCTCAGAATCTGAGGCAGCTTTGCATCCCTGAACACTGCTGATCTGGTATCACTGAGAGCAGACCAGAGAGGGAGAGCTTCCTGCTCCTGTACCTTAGCTTTTCCTTCTGCTCCCCTTTGAAGCTCATGTTCCTCCAAGAGCAAGTGCATTCCAGGCCTGCCCAGATCTCTCAGTTGCATTCTCTGCCTCCTGAGGTGAGCACTGATGGGTCAGGTGGTCCCATCTAAAGCTCCTTAAATAAGGCTGTGGGCCCTAGGCCCGCACTGACACAACTGTTTCTGGGGCCTAGCCTGGAGTGGCTGTGAGGCTTCAGGGAGAGGTGTTGATGACAGCGGTTTTTGTTTTGTTTTAGATGATTGTGTTTCTAATACTAGTTCCAGCATCATCCCCACCTGTAGAGAGAGCACATCAAGGCTCAGGAGAAATGCCAGCCCTTGTCACCAAACTGCTCAGACCGGTGCAGCTCCTGCAGAAGCAAGCAAGCAACTCTGGGCACACCCTTGGCTCCCTCAGAGGGCACCCACTCCTCTAAGACACTAGGTTATTCTTTGTCAATGGAGGTGTGGTATTACTTCTCCCTGGCTGGCCTTGGGGACCCACTTGTTTAAATCCTTTGCCCTATGCCTTTTTATCAGAGGACATGAAAATAAAGAACCTGGTGGTCTTGCACCAAGGACCTATGGCTTGAGCAGGGGTGGGAGGAGTCGGAGAGGGAAGGGAGGTAGCCTCACCAACTGTGTGGGTCCTCCCAACTATGTGTGTGTGTGTGTGTCAGGAGTTGAGGATTTGAGGCAGGGGAGCACAGAAGTGGCTTCAGTTCTACTGCATCTGAGCCAGCCAAGAGCAGAGAGTGAGTTGCCCTCTCTGCCACAATGGCCACCAAGATTTGAGATTAAAGCAGATCCCCACCTCCTTAGCCTATCACAGGAATCTCAAGGAAACTTTAAAAACCATGAGTATACAGGACAGTTGTTGCAGCCCGTGCCCTAACAACAGATATTTGGAAGCAGAGGCAGGTGGATCTCCGAGTTTGATGCCAGTCTGGGCTACACAATCAGTAGGGCAGTATCTTGAGATCTCACAGTAAAAAAAGACGGTGGTTTAAAACCACTGAGCAAGAATCCTTTCACCCAGCTCCTTGGGGACATTTGGTTATGCTTGGAGACACTCCTGGTTGTCATGGTGACAGAGAGCCATGCTAATGGCATCTTAGGGCAGTGATTTTTTTTTTTTTTTTTTAATTTTCGAGACAGGGTTTCTCCGTAGCTTTTGGTTCCTGTCCTGGAACTAGCTCTTATAGCCCAGGCTGGCCTCGAACTCACAGAGATCCACTTGCCTCTGCCTCCCGAGTGCTGGGATTAAAGGCGTGCGCCACCACCGCCCGGCTAGGGCAGTGATGTTGTTAAACATGCTATACTTTTTTAAGTTTTAGTTTGTTTGTTTGTCTATTTGATTTTCTGAGACAGGCTTTCTCTATGCAACAGCTCTGATGGTTCTGAAACTCACTATGTAGACCAGGCTGGCCTAGAACTCACAGAGGCTTGCCTCTGCCTCCTGTATCACTATGCCCGGCTCAACATGCTACATTGTAAACAGATTACAAAAGAATAATTCAGCTCAATGTCTGTCCGTAAAGCTCTTAGCAAATGCCCCAAACTCAGTGAGGCACGGTGGCTCACACCTATCCTCGCCGCACTCTGGAGATGGAGGGTTTGACACCAGCCTGCTCACTAGTGAGTACAAGGATGGATCAACAAAACAGAAAAGCCCACACTGACATCAGGAGGCTTTCTCTGCCCCTAAATTACTTTTCTTTTTTAAAATATTTATTTATTTATTATGTGTACACTATTCTGTCTGTGTGCATGTATGCAGCCAGAAGAGGGCACCAGACCTCATTACAGATGGTTGTGAGCCAGCATGTGGTTGCCGGGAATTGAACTCAGGACCTTTGGAAGAGCAGGCAATGCTCTTAACCTCTGAGCCATCTCTCCAGCCCCCTCTGCCCCTAAATTCTAAGTATGCTGACCTACTTCAGTGTGTGTGGTATTGGCTGCACCTGACTCCAAGATCAACGTGTAACTCCATGCTAAGTGTGCTTACACTGTCCCAGACTGGGTGTGGACAGCTTCAGCTGCCTCTTCTATGACTCCCTAACCTGTGAGGTGACCTACTACTGTTCTCTGCTGTTCTAGAGGAAACAGGTTTGTAAGTCCCCAAGCTAATACTGTGCCTAACCTAATTGTTTTGCTTTTTCAAGACAAGGTTTTAGCTCTGACTGTCCTGGAACTTACTCTGTAGACTGGCCTTCAACTCACAAAGATGTACGCCACCACTGCCTGCCCCTATATATTCTTTTGTGTGTTTGCCTGCATGTACCATGTCTGTGTACCATGTGTATGCCTGGTGCCCAAGAAGATGTAACAAATGGTTGTGAGCTGCTACATGGGTGAAGGGAATCTAAACAGGGTTCCAGAGAGCAGCAAGTGCTCTTACCCACTAAGCCATCTCTCCAGCCCAGATGTCTACATTCAAAGATAGTGAAGTATATGGCTTTAGTCCCAGCATTTGGGAGGCAAAGGCAGACAGATCTCTGTGACACCAGCCTGGTCTGGTCTACATACTGTATACCTCAAAAAGGGGTGGGGTTTGAGGATATACTTATCTATAAAAAGCAATAAACTGGTAACATAGTTACTTCTAGAGGCAACTGAGGACTTGGGAATAGGAGTGGAGAATGACTTCTGTTTGACTTTTGAGACAGGGTTCCTCTGTGTAACAGCCCTGTCTGTCCTGGAACTCACTTTGTAGACCAGGCTGGCCTTGAATTTAAGAAATCTGCCGGGGGCTGGAGAGATGGCTCAGAGGTTAAGAGCATTGCCTGCTCTTCCAAAGGTCCTGAGTTCAATTCCCAGCAACCACATGGTGGCTCACAACCA
>NC_022010.1:14598566-14609082 GCF_000317375.1 Microtus ochrogaster
ACAACCATCTGTAATGAGGTCTGGTGCCCTCTTCTGGCCTTCAGGCATACACGCAGAAAGAATATTGTATACATAATAAATAAATAAATATTTAAAAAACAAAAAAAAAGAATTTGTAAAAAAAAAAAAAAGAAATCTGCCGGGGCTGGTGGGATGGTTCAGTGGTTAAGAGCACTGACTGTTCCTCCAGAGGACCTGGGTTCAATTCCCAGCACCCACCTGGCAGTTCTCAGCTGTCTAGCTCCAGTTCAAGAGAATCTGACATCATTATACCAATGCGCATGAAATAAAGTTAAATAAAGTTTAAAAAAAAAAGAAAGAAATCTGCCTAGCTGGGCGGTGGTGGCGCATGCTTTAATCCCAGCACTCCGGAGGCAGAGGCAGGCAGATCTCTATGAGTTCGAGGCCAGCCTGGTCTACAAGAGCTAGTTCCAGGACAGGCTCCAAAGCTACAGAGAAACCCTGTCTCGAAAAACTAAAAAGAAAAAAGAAAAAAAAATCTGCCTGACTCTGCCTCACAAGTGCTGGGATTAAAAGCATGTACCACCAATGCCTGGTTTAAGAACAACTTATTACTGTTGAATTTGGAAGCAAGTGAATAATCTACCATATCCAAAATGAAGCAGAGAGACTGTGTTTTTATTTAATCATCTACTTTGGTGCTGGGATAGAACATAAAGCCTGGTGTAGGCTGAGCCAATGCTCTACCACTGAGCTACACCTCAGCTCCGAGACGGGGCTCGTAAGGAGTATTTACTCCAGGTGCCTGGGTACTTGTTAGAAACAGATTCCAGAGACCTACCCAGACCAGAGGCCAAACCTGAATCAGCTCATGGTGGATGGCGATGTTCGGGGATCTACATTCTACAAGTCAGCTGGGTGATTCTGGATCCAAACATTCAGGAAACAAAACATTAGACTTCAGAGTCATTGTCCAGGAGTAATTCCAGCAGGATCCTGGGTCTCTAGAGAAGCAGGAAGGTGATTTAAGTGATAGCCAGGCTTCTCTGGGGAGCAGAGGTAGCACTTGGGACCCTCCCCAGTCATACCTAGCATCTCTCAAGGATGGTCCTTGTGCAGTGATGCCGATTTGCAGGATGGTTGCGAAGTGATGGGAGCAGGACAAATATTAGGCCCCTAAGCTACTTTATAGGGCCTGGGGATACAGCTCAGTGGTAGGATGCCTGCTTGTTATGCACGATGCCCTTCATTTGATTCTCAGCACCATTAGAAGGCAAACAAAACCACATTATATATTGGAGCTTCCAGGCAGACACATCTCAAACTCAGGGCCTGTGGGAGTCAGGTACGTAATGTCTTTAAATTTACGTTTATTGTGACCGTGTCTGCAAGTTCCATACTGCCTGTGTGGAGGTCAGGGGACAACCGGTGAGAACTGTCTCTCCCCTCCTGCCGTGCAGGTTCTGGGATATGAACTCAGGTGACCAAACTCTGGGACAGCTCCTTTATCTGCTGAGCCATTGGATAGCCCAAGGGAAGTAATACTAGGTGGCCCAGTGTGAACCACAGAGAGTGGTGTAGCCCTGCAAGGCAGGCCCAGGGCCCCTGCACCTTCCCTGTCTTCAGGCAATGCCAGACCCTGCCTGGGTAAGATTCTTTCAAGGCCCTGAGCTCTGAGGCACCTTCCGGGTTTGAGTTCTGGCAAGTTATTGTGATAGATGCTTAATCTTCACTGTCAACTTGACTGGATTAGGAAAAGCCCAGGGGATTAATAAAGCACCTTGGGGACTGTGCGAGCATTTCCAAAGACGATTAGCTCACAAGGTCTCTGACCTAATCAATGGCAGGGAGTCATAGCTCTCTGGCCAGCAAGCACGACAGCATTATTGGGAGGTGGTGAAGGATGGGAGGTGGCGCTTGACGGGAAGGCCACTGGATGTGAATCCCCGGGGACTAAATCTCTCTGTGGTCACTTCCTAGGCCCCCTTGTTTGAGTCTTGGCTGCCATGACACAAACTAATGTCTCTGTTGTACCCTCTTCATCAACACGGACTGACGTGTCCGAGACCCTTAGCTGACATCAGGCCTCTGAGTCGCCTTTTTTTGTCCCTCCCTGGTCACATGATGCAAAGGCCAGCTACATTAGCCTCCTTGAGCATCAACTTTGTTTCCTGCAGTGAAGATTAACGGGTCCAATGAGCAGCACGCAGTACTTACAACACCCCCACACATAACGGCTACAACTATCAAGAAGCTAAACTAACACGGCATTCTGTAAAACTACAGCTCTGGGCACTTGAAAAAAAAGTTAAAATCTGGGCTGGACAGATGGCTCAGTGATAAAAGCACCAGCTGCTCTCACAGAAGACCCATGTTTTGTCCCCAGCACCTACATGGTGGCTCACAACTGAAGTTCAGGTCTCAGGTGATGTGGTCCCCTCTTCTGCCCACCAAAGGCACCAGGCATGCATGTGGTACACATACATACTTACATGCAAGCACACACACATGAACATTAAAAAAATTTTTGTTTTGTTTTGCTTTTTGAGACAGGTTTCTCTGTGTAGCTTTGGAGCCTGTCCTGGGATGTCGCTCAGTCTCTAGAGAGCCTGTTTAGCATTCAGGAGGCTCTGGGTTTGTCTGTTCCCAGCTCTGCAAGCCACCTGGTACGGTGGTATACCTGTCATCCCAGAACATGGGAGACAGAGGAGAATCAGCTGTTCAAGGTAATTCTCCATTACATAGCAAGTTCGTGGCAAGCCTGAGCTACATGAAGCCATCTTAATAAAACCCCCAAAGGTCCGGTCTGGAAAAGGCAGAAGCCAGGCAATGTCTAAGGTGGACATTAAGCAACAACTCTAGTATACATGGGGTGGAGAAATGGACTGCTGTAAAGGGTGGTCCTAAAGTAGGGAACAGAACTTGAATATCAGGAAGTGACTGCAGCGAACCCAAAATCCAATCTCCTGTATCTGGACCGAGGATTTAGACAAAGCAGAACACTTGCCTAACATAGAAGAAGCCCTAGGTTTGACCGCATCCTGTTAAGTGGATGTGTGGTGCACAAAACTGTTAATTCCAGTACCTGGACAATGGATGTTCCTGAAAGACCACAAGTTCAAGGCCAGCCTTGGCCACTTAAAATCATGTTCTCAAGTTTTGTTCATTTTGTTTTTTTAATTTGATCAATGAGTTGTGGCTATGTAAAGAAATAGCTTTGTTTTTAGGTCATATTTAAGCTAATAAGAATAGCTGTGTATCTATGTAAGCATGCGTCATATGTATGCTGGTGCCCAGTGAGGCCAGAAAAGGGGGTCAGATCCCCTGAAGCTGAAGTTACAGGCAGTTGTGAGCTGTCCTCTGTGGGTGCTGGAAAACTGAACTTTGGTTTTCTGGAAGAGCAGCAATACTTTTAACTACTGAGCCATCTCTCTGGCCTTGAGTCTTTTATTTTTTGTTGTTTTTTTAAGACAGTTTTTCTGTCTGGCCCTGGCTGCCCTGGAACTTGCTCTGTAGACCAAGCTGGCCTCAAACTTAAGAGATTCCTTTGCCTCTTCCTCCAGAGCGCTGGGATTAAAGGCATGCATCACCACCACCCAGGACTCTTAAAATTCTTCAATGTGTGTGTTTTTTGCCTTGCCTGCATGCCTATGAACACATGTGTGCCTAGTCCCCATCAAGGCCAGAAGAGGCTGTTGTATCAATCTCCTGTTACGGAAGTTACAGATGGTTGTGAGTTACAACACGGATATCAGGCATCAAACCTGGATCTTCTGGAAGCGCAGTCAAGTGCTGTTAAGATCCGCCTGCCTCTGCCTCCCAAGTGCTGGGAGTAAAGGTGTGTGTTGTCACCACCACCCCCAAAGGCGTCTTTTACCCAAGCAAAGTTACATGTCTTGGAGTATAGCTCAGTGGAAGAGTGCCGGGTCAAGTCCTGAGTTCCATGCCCAGCAACACAACTGTTGTAGAGGTTGGTGGTCCGAGGCCGAGGCTTTGGCCCCATGAAGCTAGTGTTCTGTCCCTGAGCCCCTTTCCTCAATTTTCAAAAAGATCAATTGACTAGGGCATTCTATCACACAGTCTAGACCCAAGAAACGCAGACAAGAGGTGTCCCTTGTGTGTATATTTTATGTGACACGCCCACGAGCACGCGCGTGCACACACACACAAACACGCACACACACACATTCACACGAACTGGGAAGGAGGCTGAGAAGGAGGACAGGAAGCATCCGGGTGGCACTGGTACGGGGGAGGAAAATTGGACAAAGAGCATCTGTCCCACACCACCCCCACATCCTACCAGGAGGGGGACCCAGAGCTGCAAGAACAGTGAGTGCTTATTCTCACAGAAGAAAGTCTCAAAGTGCAGTGATTTTTTTTTAAAAGCCTCTTCCCTCCACACTCTGCTGTGGTGAAGCCCAGCCGCCTGCAGAGGCTGTCCTCTAGATCCGGCCAGGACAAGGTCATGGGAAGGGCGTTAAGGCGAAAGCTCGGAAGTTCCCCAGGACCAGTGGGAAGGCAAAGACTCAGGCGTAATGGGTGCCAGGTGTTAAAGAATGGTCCCCTCTGTGGTCCAGCTGGTCCTGCAAGCGGGCAAACTCTGCCAGCTCGTTGAGCTCCTGGAACTGCCGGTCTGTCTTATGGCTGACCAGTGAGCGGTAGAAGTGAACGGCAAAGACGATGAAAACCAGGCCACAGGGGACCATGATGGCAGTGGAGGCAATGGCTGCCGCCTCACCCGGGGTGATGCCACTGCTGTTGGCGACAGCTGCTGACTCGGGAGGGGGCTTGGTCGGGCTTGGTTGGCCTGAATGTCTCTTGAGGGGTAAGAATTTGACCCAGCAGAGCAGCACGACCTCAGCCAGAAAGAGCAGCGTCCCGATGACAGTGGAGAAGGCCCAGGCCAGCTCGATGTGGCGGTGCATGCGCTCGTGTGGCGACTCTTTGACCGAGTTGAGGTTGTGGACGTTGCTCACAGCCTCAATGTTGGGGAGGATGCAGGTACTGATCATGAGTGCGAACAGATGCACAGCCACCAGCACCGTGGTACAGGCACTGAAGACAATGAGCAACCCTGGGGGATAGTCATGGTCTGTATCCAGCTGGACTTCTACCATCGCCACCTAGGGAGGGGAACAGGGAAGTGAGCAGCAGGCCAAATCCTAGTTCCCTCCCCACCAACCTGTCCCTTGGACTCTCAGATTCCGTTTCTGGGAATGATAAAGCCCTACCCACTCCAAGTAGAGAAGTAGCAAAAATTTAATCCATTAGCTGTGTGTCCTTAGGAAGTCAGTGTCTCTGAGCCTTACCATATAGAAAATAGAGCTATTTTAACAATTAAGAGAGTTCCTGGTGTACAAGAAACATCTTCCAAATGGGAACGCTGCTGTTGTCAGTGTTGACCAGAGTCAGGGAAGATTACAGTAAAGTATATTATGCATTCTGTAATTTTTTTGTTGTGTTTTTTCAACACAGAGTCTCTCTGTAGACCAGGCTGACCTCAAACTCAGAGATCCATTTGTCTCTGCCTTGGGGTGTATGTGGGGGGGAACACAGTTTTTTCCTTCTGTCATGGATCCTGGAAATCAAACAAAGCTTGATAATCTTGGTAGCTGGTACTTTTATCTGCTTCACTATCTCTCCAGATCAAGAAAACTTTAAAATACCTTAAAAATAAAATAAGCCAGGGCTGGAGAGATGATTCATCAATTAAGAGCAGTGGCTGCTCTTAGCGAGGACCTAGGTTTGATTTCCAACACCCACATGACAGCTCACAACTTTCTATAACTCCAGTTCTAGAGGATCTGACACCTTCACACCAATGCATATAAAATAAATTTAAAAAAAAATCACATGGGGCTGGAGAGATGGCTCAGAGGTTAAGAGCATTGCCTGCTCTTCCAAAGGTCCTGAGTTCAATTCCCAGCAACCACATGGTGGCTCACACCCATCTGTAATGAGGTCTGGTGCCCTCTTCTGGCCTGCAGAGATACACACAGAATAATGTATACATAATAAAAAAATAAATATTAAAAAAATTCACAGGATGGTGGTGACACACACCTTTAATCACAACACTCAGGAGGCAGAGGCAGGTGGATCTCTGTGAGGTCCAGGCCAGCTTGGTCTGCAGAGCCAGTTCCAGGGCAGCCAAGGCTACACAGAGTACCCTTTTCTTGAAAACAAACAAACAAACAAAAACAAAACCTAAAAAACCCCAACAACTACCGTCCACTACTTCATCTGGCCCCACACTGTCATATTAAAACAGGACTCTATTTCAATGTCCTGCTCGGGGACAAGGAACAGGTTGGAAGGTAGAGAAGTGAAGGCCTTCTCACGTCACATCTAGGTCCGTTCTGAGAACAGAGTGCACAGGCCAACAAGGAACCAAGAGCAGCTTCTCAGAACAGACAGACAACCCTGCGCCTGTTCTTGTCTGGCTCAGCAGCCAGCGAGCCCCACGGCCATGTCCTTTAGCCCAAGGGCTCACACACCAGCTCCCCAAGTTCCTGGAGACTTGAGGATTTGGGGTTACCAGGGTCATACTCTGGGCCTGCCACCTGCTCTTTACACCTGGGTCTTATCAGATTTGGGTGACTGGGTGCATTGCCAGGGTCTGCCCATGTGGGCCGGAGGGTCAAGGGCAGCAAAGAGACAGGGGAAAGGAAGGCTGGGGAATGTTAACTCGGTAGAGTGCCTGCTTCCCATGCACGCAGTCCCGTTAATCCCCAACACGGCTATACTACAGACTAAGCGTGGTGGTTCATGCCTTGATTCTCAGCACTGGGAAAGTACAGGCAAGGCCAGAAGCTCAAGGTCATCCCTGGCTACACAGCAACTTCAAGAACACCCTGAGCTACACGAGACCCTGTCTTTAATGAGAAAATAAAGCAAAATGATGGTAAATGCAGGTGGTGTGGACAAACCTTTAAAACCTGAGGGGCACAGTAAAAATAGGTTTTATTAGTACTCAGTTTAACCCCTTCATTCCTATCCCAGTCTACCTGAAATGCTGCAGTTCTCACCCTCCTGCTGGAGAGACAGGCTCAGCTCCAGAGAAGCAGGTCACCGGTGGACCTGGCTCAAGTCAGAGCCATTCAAAGTTCCCCTCTAAAGCTTCTGTCCAGACCCAAGCATCTTTGTAAGATAGAAGGGGTGAGACCAAGATCAGAGCAAAGAGATAGGCCAGAGTCTGAGGAAAGGAGCAGATGCTGCAAACAGCCAGAACACTTCAACAGGATGTAAAGGTTTTGCCTAAGAATTGCCACAACTAGCAAGGATAAGGATGCTCCAGCCTGAGAATTTATAAAACGGTTCAAGTTCATGTAAATTTGGGGCACTGCCATGAGGCATTTGACCGTTGTTTAAGATTCCCTGGTGGCCTAATGCCAACCCTGAGAATTATTCTGAGCCCATGCGGGCAAGGGAGCTGGGCAACTCAGTACATGCGGGTGAGGAGCATGGAAGAGCTCAAGGCAAGGTACATCTTGAGGCTCTGACCCAGTCTCTACCCCTACCTGGAGGAGCCTGGTACCCTCAGCAGCCGTACCTCCAGCCACCTCCCCACCCCCACACTTCCTCTTCCTGTTTTGGCCTGCTGTTCCGGATACTGAAACCTGAGAAAGGACAGGCAGGAGAGGCTGGAGGAGCCGCCACAGATCCACTGGCTCCTGCCGGCTGGGGTGGAGGGAATGTGCAGAGCTGCCCTGTGGGGCTGGTGCTGGGGGTGTTTATGGTCAGTTTGTGTACTTTCCTGCATCCCAGCAACCTTCCCGTGGCATCCTGCCCCCCTCTGTGGAGTGTCTAGCACACAGACCCACAACACAAGGCTGACCGTGAAACCTGTGTTGCAGCTCACAAAGCTGGGGACCCTGGACAAGTAAGCGGTTAAGGCTTCAGTACTCCAGGATTTACTTCCGTAAGATGGAGGCCTGCTTGTGACAGGGACGAAACGCCACAGTGAGCACAAAATGCCCTTTAAACATTGCTTGACCTAAGATAAACTTTAGAGAGCATCAATGATTCTTACTAGTTACCAGCAAGAGCAAGCTAGTCTAGTGCGGTGAGGCCCTGGGTTCCATGCGCAGTGCAGACAGACAGACAGACACACATTCACTACTCATTTTCCAACAAGGAAAGTGAGGCTCAGAGAAATGAGATCAATGCAGAAAGGCAGCTATGCTGTGCTAGGGTAGGGAAGGGGGACGCAGGGCCACTGAGGTTAAATGAGGTTTTTATGTGTAAATGTTTAGCACAGAATCGGCCAAAGGAGAAGCTCAATAAATCTTAGTTAAAAAGAAAAACAAAGAGCTAGAAGTGGAAGAGAAAAAGGGTGGATTCCCCGGGCCTGCACGCTATTCCTCACTGGGGGCCTGGTATATTTCTTTCAGAGACAGCGCGAGCTCCCAGTGTGGGTAGCAGAGAAGTGTACTCCACCCAAGACCTGGTCAACTGACCATCCCTGCACGACAGCGTCACCAGGGTCATAAAACCTGACCGAGGCACACATGGTCTAGGGCACAAAAGTCAGTGTTCTCACAGCCTTGGGCTGAGGGAAGGCTGAAGTCCCCATGGAAGAGGAAGGGCCTGCTGCTCCAGAAGGAACCTGGTCACCCTCATCTACCATTCCTGGAAGTCCAGCCACACAGGCTGGCAGGATGCACACTTGCCACGTGTAGGACCAAGTTCAATGGCACAGGGCTACATACAAGAAGTATTTCTGAATGAGGAGTAAGGGGGGGCTGGCATAAATCATGAACCCTGTGAAAACTGTTCACAGGCATAAGTCCTCTTCTGAAAGGATTCCCACGAGGAGTATGTCCTGCAGGGTCGGGGGAATAAGTCAGGGGAGGCCTGGCAGGATCTGGCAGCTGACATCTGGGGGCCCCAGCAGCGTCCAAGGAGATCACATCAGATCAGATTGCATGCAGCTTCACAAGGTAAATATAGCATAGCAGGGAACAGGGCTGTTAACCCAAAATAAACAGCTCCTAGTCAGCCAGGGGCCTTCACAAACCCGGCCATACAGGGTCTAACCGACAGAACGGCGACCATGGTCCCCAGCTCCCACCAGTCGACAGACCCTCACCGGAGAAACTGGGGATCCTAGCGCTGAAGCACGGGCTAACGATGACTGATCCTGGGGAGGGCAAGGACCGGCTGACCCGGACAGCCATGTGCCCCCTTCCACCTGAATACCACCTCTTACCTTCCTGTTGGGCTCCATGGAGACCCTGCGCACCTGGCCACTCTGGTACTTTGGAGAGAGCCCCCCGCCCCCCCCCTTGCCTTGCCCAACCCCTCTGCCCATGGTGGGCAACATGGCTTTCTTTTCCCTAGTTCTCCCGGTTCATCCTACGGATAGCTGTAGCCTTTGGGAGACCTCCGGACCCAGGCACATGAGCTTCACCAAGTTGCCTGCCTTTGCCAACTCCATTCCAAATGCAAGCCATCGATTGAGAGATCTGAATCCACTCCCGTGGTTTATAAACTCTCTTGACCACAGCAGCCCAGCACTCTAATAAATATTTCTAAAAATAGATATGCACTCTTTTATGAAACAGAAACAAAAGTTTCACTAAAAACCACTTACTCTTGAAGCCTGTCAATGCAATCCATTCTTACAAGCTCGGGCTCACTACTCCACCCTCCTCCCCCAGAATTCCAGAGATATCTCCTCCCATTCTGAAGGAGAGACAATACTGTGGAAATCAAATACTGTTCCACAGCTACTGGGCAAACCCTCCTAAAAGCCTGGCATTCAATCTTCCTTAACCCAAGGGCAGGAACAGAAGGGCCAGCACAGGAAACCAGGGTCAAAGGGGTGGTGGTGTGTGCTGGACCCCCTAGCTGGCTAAAAAAAAAACAAAAACAAAAACAAAAAAAAACGGAGAAAGCCGGGAAGTGGTGGCGCACACCTTTAATCCCAGTACTCGGGAGGCAGAGGCAGGAGGATCTCTGTGAGTTCGAGGCCAGCCTGGTCTACAAAGCAAGTGCCAGGACAGGATCCAAAACTACAGAAACCTTGTTTCTAAAAATGAACCCCCCCCAATCTACTGATCTTGGTGTCCATGCTCATTTTTATTTATTTATTGGTTTTGTTTTGACTAGGGTTTTCTCTATCATGTAGATCTTCATGTCCTATAACCTGCTGTGTAATTAGGTTGGCCTCGAATTCACAGACACCTGAGTAAAGGTGTCATTCTGCAAATTCAGCACAATGGTGTCTGTCCGTTCCCCTGTCTTCCCCCCGCCACTTTTATTTTTGACACAGGGCCTCACTTGGTAGTTCAGACTGGCAATCCTCCTGTCTCATCCTGTCTCTCTCTTCACATTTTTTTTGTTTGTTTTTAAGATTTATTATTTTATGTGAGGATTTTACCTGAACTTACGTTAGGCACCTGAGCTCAGAGGTCAGAAGAGGGTGGTGGATGGCTGTGAGCAACCATTTGGGTGTTAGGACTCAAAGCCAGGTCCCCTGAAAGCGCCACATGTTTTTTTTTTTTAATATTTATTTATTTATTATGTATACAATGTTCTGTCTGTGTGT
>NC_022010.1:14609182-14610648 GCF_000317375.1 Microtus ochrogaster
CACCATGTGGTTGCTGGGAATTGAACTCAGGACCTTTGGAAGAGCAGGCAATGCTCTTAACCACTGAGCCATCTCTCCAGCCCCCAAGCGCCACATGTTTTATTTCTTCCGTTTGTTTTCTAAGATGGTTTCTCTGTGTAATCCGCTGTCCTGTAGCTCTGGCTGGGCTTGAACTCACGAGATCTATTCGCCTGTCTCCCCAGTGCTTGGATTAAAGGTGTGGCCACCACTGCTTAGCAACCTGCATTTTAACCACCAAGCCAACTGCCCAGCACCCATGCTTCAGTGTTTTGGAGACAAGGTCTTATTCACGGTCCTCCTGTCTGGGTTTCCTGAGTGGATGCCTAGCAGTTTCTTTTTCTTTGTGCTGTTACCATTCAAACCCAGGGCTTTGCGCATGCCAGGCAAGTGTTCTAAAACTAAGGTTCAGCCAAGCATCCCTTTAACTTTTCTTTTGGGTCAAGTACATTCTAAAGAACAAGAAGTGTAGCCGGGCGGTGGTGGCGCATGCCTTTAATCCCAGCACTTGAGAGGCAGGCGGATCTCTGTGAGTTTGAGACCAGCCTGGTCTACAAAAGCTAGTTCCAGGACAGGCTCCAAAACCACAGAGAAACCCTGTCTCAAAAACAAAACAAAACAAAACAAAAAAGAACAAGAAGTGGTTTTTTCCTTTTCAAGACAGGGTCTTACTGCAGCAGATTGGCCTGCTAAGGATGACCTTGAACTTCTGATCTTCCTGCTCCCAAGTGCTGGAATGACAGGCGTGAACCCCAATGCCCACCTTTTTTTTTTTTTTTAGTTTTTTTGAGACAGGGTTTTCTCTGTAGCTTTGGAGCCTGTCCTGGAACTAGCTCTTGTGGACCAGGTTGGCCTCGAACTCACAGAGACCCAGCTGCCTCTGCCTCCCGAGTGCTGGGACCACCTTTTTTTTTTTTTGTCTTCACTTTTTTGAGACAAGGTTTCTCTGTGTAGTACTGCTGTTCTGGTACTCTGTAGATCAGGTTTGCCTCAAACTCAGTGATCTGCCTGCTTCTGCCTCCCAAGTGCTACTGAAACTAAAGACATGTGCTACTATTGCTTAGCTCCATCTTTTAACTTTTTTTGTTTGTAGATATGTTTCTAATGACGTGATAGCTTTTTTGGTTGGTTTTTTGTTTTTCAATTTCAAGACAGGGTTTATCAGTAGCTATAGACCCAGTCTTGAAACTCATTTTGTAGACCAGCCGGCTTCGAACTCACAGAGATCCGCCTGCCTCTGCCTCTTGAGTGCTGGGACTAAAGGTATGCGCCAACACCTCCCGGTCATGATATGATCAATATCTTTTGTTTTTTGTTTTTTTTTTTAAACTTATTTATTTATTATGTATACAATATTCTTTCTGCGTGTATGCCTGAAGGCCAGAAGAGGGCACCAGACCTCATTACAGATGGTTGTGAGCCACCATGTGGTTGCTGGGAATTGAACT
>NC_022010.1:14611202-14624969 GCF_000317375.1 Microtus ochrogaster
AAAAAAAAAAAAAAAAAAAAAGATCCTGTCTCAAAATGAACAAATAAAAATCAGTAAGGCTGGCACTAACAAGCTTTAGCAGATTGGAGACCAAAGTTCAGACCGAAGGTTGATCAACTAGGGTCCTCAGATTGTGGTTTTACATGTTTTATAGGCCCACACCCCTCTATTGACCACACCCCTTAATTTACATAACATCTAAGGCCAATAACAGAGTGCGACAGTTACCTGGAAAACCACACTGCCCTGACAAAAAAGCTGGCTGACCCCAGGGTTGGACAAACACTCCGTCACACACAAGAGTCCTCCCTTGGGGGAGGGTCACTGATCAGAGCCAAGTTTAAGGGCACATGAATGACAATGCCATAAGAACCTATCACTTTGTAGGACAGCTTTCTCAGCAGGTGTTGTGACAAATGCTTTTAGTCCCGGCACTCAGGAGGCAAAGGCAGGAGGATCCCTGAGTTTGAGGCCAGCCTGGTCTATAGGGTGAGTTCCAGGATAGTCAGGGCTACACAGAGAAATCCCTTCTTCTGACCCAGGCATGGCCGTATATGCCTGTCCTCCTAGCACTCAGGACACTGAAGCAGGAAGAGCAGGGGTTCCCTGTCAGATCGAGCTCCAGAGAGACACAATTTCAAAGAAATAAAAATCACAACGATCCTTTTTAAAAAAAACAAACACATCAACACTGTCCGGCTGTGGTGCTGTCTGAATCCGTCCTCTTTAGCAGCATACTTAAAGACCCTGAGATGTTTCATCAGAGAAATTGGCTGAGTTCCACTTTAACTTCATCTTTCATTTTCTTCTGAGTATCCCCCATCTCTACCCAGCGCGCATCAACAGGGCACTGCCTTGGGAAACCTACTTCAGAAGAGTTTTTTCCTTACCAATCAGGGACTGGGGGGGGGGGCTCACTGTTCCCAGCTGAGAGTTCCAGAAACATGCCGCAGGCACTTGTGAAGTCTCACAAAAGGCTTCTCAGTAAGTAGGGCAGACATGAACCTCCTCTTGGGACATTCAGAAGCATTCCATTTACACGCAGCCCAGCATACAAATCCTGCATGCAGAATTGGGCATCTGGCAGGCTCCAAAGGCCTGGGTATCAACCAGCTAAGGGAGTACTGGCAAGAGGGGGAAGAGGAGAAAAGGCTCCAAATTAGACACACCAGAACTTGAGCCCTACTTGGTGGCGATCTGAGCTGCGAGGAGCCCCATGAGGTTTAAACAAGAATGAAAGAAGGGGGTCTGGGCTTGTTCCAGACACAATGGGACCTGCATGATGGCCACTTTCGCCAGCGCTATCACATTAGCCATGCCACTCCTGGGTCTGTAACCTTTGATAGCTCCCTATGGCCCACACCGGAGCTCAAACTTCCCAAACAGCCAAACAAGGGCCTCTACCATAAAGTTTTAAGCCTAGAACTCACTATGTAGACCAGGCTGGACTCGAACTCACAGAGACCCATCTGCTTTTGTCTCCTGAGTACTGGGCTTAAAGATGTGCACCACCATGCCTGGCTACCATAGTGAATTGGTGTGTGGCCCAATGCCAGTCATACCAGACCCCCTATCTTGCCCTGATCTCTGTAACTGCTCTCGCCAGTTCACCTCACCTCCCCCCGCCCCACACACCTTGGAAACTCAGTTAAACAAGTTTCCTAGATACCAAGGCAGATATCTAGGCAAATACCAATCCACCAAATCCTCACACCAACAAGGTTGCTGTTATTATTACTTCATTTTACAGGTGAGACATCAAGATCCAAGGAGGTTAAGTGACTTCCACTTCCCCCAGATCGTACAGTCTGAAGAGGCTGGGCTGAGATGGACATCCCAGCTGGATAGATGCAGTCCCTGTTCCTACTCCTCTATCCTAGAGCTTCTGGGTTCTATGCCCTGACCATTCTGATGCTTGTTTTTTTTTTTGTTTGTTTGTTTTTGTTTTTCGAGACAGGGTTTCTCTGTGGCTTTGGAGCCTGTCCTGGAACTAGCTCTGTAGACCAGGCTGGTCTCGAACTCAGAGATCCACCTGCCTCTGCCTCCTGAGTGCTGGGATTAAAGGCATGCGCCACCACCGCCCAGCTGATGCTTGTTTTCTCTCGGTGCCGTTCAGAAGGCTACAGCCACTTTCCCAACCACGTGACTTCACCGAGGCAAGTCATTCACGGGGACAACCATGCTTGGAAAAAGATGCCATGGTGGCGCTTCTAGAACTTTCTGTACCTGGCTGGCCTAGGGCAAGAGCCTCATCAGCTCCAGCACTAACGATCATCTCCAGGCTCCCTGAGCTCTGAGGACGTCATAAACACTCAATAACGTCTCATGGCTTGAGGGTCTCCTTCCAACTCATTTTCCCAGAAATCTCAGCCAACTTCTGAACCTGCTCTGGAACCTGGAACAAAAGGGGGTTGGCGGGCAGAACTTGAGGAGGAAGATAATCCAAAAATAATTGATCCCAGGTCATGGAAAGCATTTTGTTTACTGCACCAGTGACCTTCCCAATTATTGTCCGCTTAGGCTAACGTTACAGCCTGCCCTCCTCAGTGGACCGGATTGCCATGCATGAGCACACAGTCCTTACCGAGTCCTGTCCAGGCTGTCGAGTGGTAACCTTAGGTACGGAGAGCTGGAAGGCAGGCTCCGAAGGACACTGCAAGATGCATATCTACCCCATGTTCAGGTTTATTCTGTATCTTGTGGAGTCTCACCAGCAGACTATACAAGAGCAGGGTACATCATCAGACCCTGAAACTGCCCCTCTCCCTGCCGTGGACCCTTGTAGCGAATCTTCATTCACGTCTAGAGACTAGGGTCTGCCCACCTCACATGTGAGAAGACTAAGCTCCAGACCCTTAGCCTCGTCAAGTTACAGGTACCTGGCTGCTCTTCCTATGTGAAGTAAGGGTTGGCTCGATCTCCCCTAGGTGTTTTGGGAGACTCTCCCTCACTTTATGGAGGAAGAGGTGAATCTGGCATTCTAGGCACCCTGGCTGACCCTAGAGAGCAAAGGTCATGTAAGCTCCTCACTCTTCCAGGTTTGTAGGAAGGAAGCCCTCTGGGGACAGGAAGTTAGTTGTGCTGACTCACAAGCCGAGGGAGAGTAATCCAGGAAACTTGTCACTCTGTTACCATGGCATTGGGGAGGCAGGCACCCCTTCCTCTCTTGAGGTTCACTCAGTGGGCAGTGGGGGCAGGGCACAATTAGAGCTCAGACCATGTCTCCAGGGCTCTCAGAAGTCCAGCTTCACAGCAAGAACTTAGCTACCCTCTCAAATCTGCTGCCCAGCATGGAGGCTGTCCTGGGATTCAACCGCCCCCAGTCTGCAGAGTGTAGGAGAAGCCTGCGTGGAATAGACGAGCCTACTCCACCCTGGCTGAGAAAACCAAATTCCCAGACAGTGTGGAGATGCCCACGCCCACTCAGGTTATGAGCTCCCAGCCTTCTGAAATCCTCCGCAGTCTTTAGTGGAGGCCTGGCCCCTTGCAGAGTCAAGAATGAGGACAGAGTGTCACCTGAAGAAGGAAGGTGTCACCTGAAGGAAGAGGACACAGTGGTGGCTCACCTCCACAGACTGTAAAACTTTCTCTTTAGCGTCCACAGAAACCTTTTGGCTTAGTTTTTCATTCCCCAGGCCTGGTGCTACCTGCCTTTGGTGACAGGTGGTACAAGTGCCTAAGCAAGAACTAGCTGCCTGCCTGCTGACCTCAGTCAAGTCCTGTTTACCAGACTAGCTCAGCACTCAGGAGGCAGAGGCAGGTGGATCTCTGAGCCTGCCTACAGAGCGAGTTCCAGGACAGCCAGGACTACAAAGAGAAACTCTGTCTGGAAAAGAAGAAACATTTTATCATTTTGCCTGAACCACAAACTACAGGGCTACTCCTTTATTTTCTCCAGGACAAAGTCTTAATAAGTAGCCCTGGTTTAAAGTCACTAAGCGGAATAGGCTGGCCTTGAACTTGCGGGCAATCCTCCTGCCTCTTCCTCCTGTAATTATAGGTCTCACCCAACTCTCCCTCTTTTCGCCACTAAAGGGCCCTTCAACTTCATTTTTAAAGGCAAGAAAATGACCCCCCCCCCCACCTTGAAGACACAGTTTCTCTGTGTGGTTCTAGCTGGTCTGGAACTCAAAGAGATCTGCCTGCCTCAGCCCCCCCACCACCCAGTGGCATCAGAGGAACTTTTTAATAAGTTTTTATTTACCATTTCAGAAATCAAGGTCGAGGGAAAGAAGGGAGCGATTGGCCTGAGAGTGACAAGCAGGTGGCATAGCTGGGAGGGGTATTTCCATCACTCCCTCTCCTGGCCTTTCAGCCTGGCCCAGTGCATTGAGAGCCTCTAAAGCAGTCAGGCTCACTGTTGCCCTGACCCAAGACAGGGAGAGACCCAGACACTTGCAACACTCCCTTCCCAAGAAAACACTAAGGGTGCCAGCCACTCCCTTCCTCAAGGCCAAGGTTTAGCTAATTCTCAGGAAGGGGTGGGGGTGGGAGTGCTGGTGAGGGGAGGGAGATAGACTTCGTGGAAGCAGGTTGACATCACCAAAAGATAATAATGAAATTGTTATGTGGGGCCCTGCCCCAGGCAAACTCCAAGTTGTCAGGCCTGAAGGTATTCCCAGAGTGAACTTCTCAAGCTTAACTGCAGCCTCCAGGGCACCTCCTGCTGCCGCTTCTTGTACCCTCTTCTAAGGACTTGAGAGGAAGAAAATAAGCCAACCTCCTAATCAACCTCCTAATCAAGCGAGAGCCCTTCAAGGGGAACATGTCCCACCCTCCTCCCCCACACCCCGTGACTCAGAGACAAGTTTCTGGAGAAGAAACTGAGGATGGGGAGTGGCTGTCAAACCTTAGGCTGAGGCTCTTGGAAAATGCGGGGGGTGGGGGGAGTGAGAGCTGAGAGCGTGTGGAGTACGGGGAGCGGAAAGCATTAGGAAATCCCCTCCAGTATTTGATAAAGAAGCCATGGTAATACCTTCTGGCCTTAGGTGTGTGGGAGGGCACCGCACATGGTAGCTCTTCCTCTCCATCCCTTGACACCTGTCCTCAGTGGGTCAGACCTTTTGCATTTTCCCTGTGCCCCTGAACACATACATGCAGAACAGACTTTTTAAACTATCAACTTCAGGAAAGGAACATTTTTTTGTGCCCCTAACCTCTTTGCCGCAACACGGTACCCGTCTGAAAACACCTGTGCCTGGGTATTTCGGGTCGTCCACTTCTCCCTCGCAACTCGGTACCTCTGGCTTCCCACCGGCGCTTACAACGGCTTATCCCAGCTCTTCCCCTCACCCCAGGCACACCCAACCCGCTTCCAACTGTGGGCCCCGTCGGGGCTGCGGGGGGGGAGCGGCCGAAGCAGGAAGAGGGGAGGAAGCCAGGGCGGCCCGAGCTCACCATGGCGAAGCCGGAGAGAAGAGCCGAGGTCCGGCTGGACGCTTTGAGCTTGGCGCGGCTTAAGTAGAGCTTGCGCCAGGACAGCGCCTGCATCGAGTGCTCGTTGAGGCTCATCACCTCGGAGTAACTCTGGCCGATCCAGTCCGGGTAGCTGACGGCGGGCGGTGGCGGCAGCGGTGGGGCCCCCGAGGGCTCTCCGTCCCCGCTGCGGCGGCGACTCCGGCGGCTGCCGCTGGTGCTGCTGCCGCCGCTCAAGGGAAGCTCGGAATTGCTGCTGCTCGGGGGCGGGGCAGGCTCCGGATGCATGGAGTAACTCTGCGAAGGCTCGGCTGGCGGCGGGCGCCTGCGAAGGCTGCGGCCCTGGGCCGCGCCGCACCTCCGCCTGCTCCCACTCGAGTTTCTCGCACGCGGCCGGACGGACCCGATCCAGAGGCCGAGGCCGTTGGCCACAGAAGCGCTCCGCAAGTTCCAAGCCGCAGCAACCTGAGCCTGCGCGCCGACCGGCGTCCGGTCCCAGGACGGCACCTCGGCGCGCTCCACGATTGGCCGACCCCCCGCGATTATTTGCATACGCCACACCCTCTCAGATGCCCCGCCCACAAAGAAGTGGGCGGTGTCCTGCGAGTTACGTGCCCCACGCCGCCTCCGACGGCTCCGCCCACAGCCCCTGGCGAGCCTTCCTGGAAGCGCCCCACGCTGACAGGCCTCGCTTCTCATCTCTGCAGCTGCTCCTGTGGCTTTGCTCCCGGAGCTTCTGAGTTGAGCCATTTGAGGTCACCTCTGAGCGCCTCCTGAGGCCTGTTTCCTCCTTGGAACAAGGTGGCAAAAGGTCTGTTGGAAAAAGACCAAGTGGCGGTCTAGAGTTTGGTCAGTGATTATTGAGTGCCTACTGGGTGCCAACACTGTTCCAGGCGCTCAGGGCAGGCATTAAATTTGTGATTAAGAGGGAGAAAATGTCGATCCCAGAGTGGTCATGTTGTCTGTAATCCCAGCACTGGGGAGGCTGAGGCAGGAGCATCACGAGCTTGAAGGAGCAGTGAGTGTCTGCTTCAGAACACAAGAACAAAATTCCATGCTCCCTGCAGCCAACATTCTACTAGAAGAGACGCACAAACACCAACGTGTAAATTATGGTTCAGAAGGCTGTAAATGTATAGGGAAAAATAAAAACGTTTTTTTAAAAAAGTGGATAGTAACACAGGGATAGTCCCGATTTGTTTTTGTTGTTGTTTGTTTGTTTGTTTTGTTTTGTTGAGAACTACATAGCCCGGCCTGGGACGTGTCCTATAGACCAGGCTGGATTCAAACTCACACAGATCCATCTGCCCAGGGCTCCGGAGTGCTTGCATCAAATTTGTGTACTAGCCAGACAGTGGTGACACATGCCTTTAATCCCAGCACTCAGGAGGCAGAGGCAGGTGGATCTCTGTGAGTTCAAGACCAACCTGGTCTACAGTGTGAGTTCCAGGGCAGCCAACGCTACACAGGAAAACCCTGTCTCAAAATAAATAAACAGATAAATAAATAGATAAGTAAATAATAGTGTAGTAGCATTCCCAGGTCTCTTCATGGGATTTTCTATTCTGTGGGGGCAGACTATAAACTCATTCACACCTCTGGGTCTCATCTGAACTGAGACTAGGGCCAGCAATGTAAAGAGTCAGGACCTAAGGAGAAAGGAAACTAAGTGCGGAGACCACGAGTCAGGGACTTCGGAATACGGGGGTTGAGGGCGGGGCTCAGGAGAGGTGAGGTACAGACTAAGGAACTCGACAATGTTAAATCCAAAGCCACTGCGTTAACAGTGGTTCCGCTGCTCTAACCCCAGAGTTCAGGATGTTTGTGTCTTGGCACACTCTCCACATTGAAGAAATATTTGTTGACTGAATACGTGTGGGAAAAAGAACAAGTGACACATTGAGACCCCAGTCAAGTCCTAAGCATGTGGCACTCCAGGTCTATGGTGTGATAGTTCTTGTAAAACCACTAGAGGGCAGCCCTCCACCCAACCACATGGTACAAAGGAGAATGCGTCCAACCAAGTTTCGGAGATTCCCCTAGGGACTCTGAGCCTGCAGTGGTATTTGCCTTTAATCTCAGCAAGACAAAGGCAGGGCAAGTGGATCTCTGTGAGTTCTAGGCCAGCTACTGCTACATGAAAAAGACCAGCTCAATAACAAAATCAAAATGACAAAATAAGATTGAGGACTTGGAATTTGAAATCTCACCCTGCTGAGTTTGTTTTGCAGGGGCTGGGTTTGAACTCACAGAGATCCACCTGCTTCTGCCTCCCAGGTGCTGGGATTAAAGGCGCACACCACCACCGCCCCTCTTATGCTTATCACTCTTGATTACCATCTGCATCTGGACTCAAATATCACTTCCAAAAAGACCTCTTTCTGCCTACACAGCCTCTCAACCGGACGTGTGTGGTCGCCCTGATATCTTTCCTTGCATATCTCTGATTGTGACAGCATCCGTGCTGGCTCTTTCTTTTTCTTTTTTCTTGTCAGTTTGAGACAAGCTAGAATCATCTGAGAAGAGCAGCTCTCAATTGAGAAAATGCACCCTTCAGGTTGGCCCGTAGGCAAGTCTGTAGGACATTCTCTTGATTGATAATTGACATGGGATGGCCCAGCTGTCCCTGCTAGGTGGGTATTTCCTGGTTTCTATAAGAAGGCAGGCTGAGCGCACCAGGAAGCAGTGTTCCTGTCTGGTCTCTGCTTCAGCTTCTGTCCTGACATAGAGTGACCTGGGAAGCGTAAGTCAAATTAACTCCTGGAGTTGCTTTGGATCTTGGCCTTTATCACAGCAACACTAAGACAGCATCTGAGATTATCTAGCCGATTTGTGTATTGATCTGACCCCCGCTAAAGCGTGAGCACCCTTAGAGTGTGTGTATAGAAACAGGTTGACTGAAGTAACAAATGCCCTTGGTCTAGAGAAAACCCTGCTGAGAGAGGGGCTGAGGTCTGGAGGGAGGAGTCTGGAAACCACAAAGAGCAATGGGTTCTGGCAGTGGTGGCTACAGAGGGGCCTTTACAGTGGAGATGGTTTCCTGGTTGCCACATGCTAACTCCCCTCCTCTCCTTATCACGCTAATTTTGAATTTGATTTTGAATCAGTCCATCTGTATAACAGAGAAAACAGCTCAGCGTGTAGTTCTGGGTTCAACTCTGGCACCAAAAAGCAAAGCAAAGAAAGAATCCAGCCGCTGCCCCTGCAGGATAGAAGGGCCCGTAGTAACCTTTGTCTCCCTTCCAGGATTAAGGAGGACCATGAGTGGCCACAAAGGCCACAAAGCCGTCAGGACCCATACTTCAACAGATGAAGAACTTCAGGAACCAGCGAGAAAGCACAGTGCTAAAAGACGTAAAAGTCGCCAACAGAGAACAGAGAGGATTGGAACCCAGAATCCTGATTCATCAGTTTCTCCAAGCCAGCTTGCTCCTCCCTCAAGTGACCGGCCAAAGGTACACTTTCACCCTCTGGTGTTGGTATCTCAAAAAAAGCGCTAAACACAACTTTTCTTTTCCAATCAACTTTGTGCCTGACAGTGTAGAGACCCTCCAGCAAGGAAAATGGCTCAATTTACTGGGACTAATGGCCATAGCCTGGGGCTGATCAAAGACTGCTGGGTGAGTAGCCTAGGTGGTAGTAACATCCTCATACTGCGGGAAAAACATTAACACCAGCACTCGGGAGGCAGAGGCAGGTGGATCTCTGAGTTCGAGGCCAGCCTGGTCTACACAGCTAGTTCCAGGACAGCCAGGGCCACACAGAGAAACCTTAGTTGGCTTGGTGGTTAAGAGCGCTAGTAGGAGTATCGCAGTTGGTTCTCCAGCACCCACACGGTGACTCTCAACTGGCATCAGGGGATCCAACACCCTCTTCTCACTACCACAGGCATTCCCTGTACATGGTGCACATCCTTGCAGGCAAAACACTCCATACACGTTAAAAATATATAAAGTCTTTAAAAAGAAGCCATTCTAGCTAAGCATTCAAGTGTTTTGAGTCTATTACATGCTTAAATTTGGTTGTGCTTCTGTCTGCTCGGTTACAATGTGACCTTGGGCAAATTCCTCTGGGAGCTTTGGTTTAAGCAAAACTGAGATGTTAGCTCAGCTTGGTGGTTTATAACTCTGATCCTGGACCTTCACAGGCTGAGGCAGGCATACCCTTGGTTACAGAGTGAGTTCTAGGCCACCCTGGGCTACAGAGTCCTAAAAATACACAGTTAGGCTGGAAAGATAGATCAGTGGTTAAAGGCACCCATTGTCCTTGCAGAGGACCTGGGTTCAATTCCCAGTATGCACATGATGGTTCACAATCATTTAATTCCAGTTCCAGGGCATCAGACACCTTTTTCTGACCTCCTTGGGCACTGGGCACACCTCTGATGCAAATACATACACACAAAAACACCCACACGTGAAATTAAAACACCCAGCATCTGCACATAGACGTGATGAGACACAGGGAAAGCCTGCTGTCATCTGCTGGAGTACATGCAGGACGCCAGGGCTGGGACAAAAAGCCCAAAATAGATCTTCCTCTAAAGCCTTGAGAAGGGTGTCCCTCCTGACACACTGGGGAGATTGGGTGACATCAGAGTTATATGGCTGTAGTTCTTGGCTGCCCTCTGACCTCCAGAACTGAGACAATAAATCCGTTAACTGGGTGTGGTGGGGCACCCCTGTAATCCCAGCACTTGAGAGGTTGTGGTAGGAGATAAGAGTCTGAGGCCAGCCTGGGCTATATAATTAGACCCTGTCTCGAGACAATAATAAATGAACAGATCTCTGAGCTCGTAGATTGTAATGTTTTCTTAATGTTAGCCTGAGAGATTAATCTCAGGACCCTGGAGTGGCCTAAGAGGAGACTTCAGCTGACCAGAGAGGTTGCATCCTTATTTATCATGGGGCTGGCTGCAAGTACATTCAGAAATAAGGAAAATGGCAGACCACTGAGTGAGGTAGGGACACCTGGATTTGGACTCTGGTTTCATCGGTGCATGGCTCTGCTACTCTGGGCAAACATCCCAACCTGTCTAGGCTCCATCTGTCAAGCGGGAATCACGATGGCACCAGGCAGCCAGGGTTGTTACGAGTGTTTTGTGACAGGACATTTGTCTGGCAGGCAGCACAATGCTCAATAAATGGTGGCTATTTTCCCTTTCACGGCTGTGCAGGGATCAAAGAATGAAGGCAGCTCCGCAGCACTGAATGGGTGAATCTGTATTTACCAAGGGCAGTTCATCCTGAGACTCCAAACAGGAAAAACATGTAGCAGAATAAAGGAACAGATATGGTACTCCCAGTTCGAGACCAGCCTGGTCTACAGAGCTAGTTCCAGGACAGGCTCGAAAGCCACAGAGAAACCCTGTCTCGAAAAAACAAAAACAAACAAACAAAAAAAAAAACCAAACAGATATGGTACTCCCTGAAGGAAGGGAAAGGAAGACACAGTTGCCACCCTCCCCTCTAGGCAGTCACCCATCCGCTCTTGTCCCTGCCTCCCATTGGTCTGGTCTGTGCAGAAAGCCTGCTGATTGAATGGCCAGAAGGATGGCTCCCAGTGATGCAGGACCAAAGCAGGATAAGAGGATGGGATGGACTTGAGGGTGCAGAGGTCCAGGCCTAGCAGTGGGCTGTGGAATTGCATTGCCCTCTGTTGCCTCAAATACCATGTGTAGAAAACAGGTATAAAGATAATATCCAGGGGCTGGAGAGATGGCTTAGTGGTTAAGAGCACTGATTGTTCTTCCAAAGGTCCTGAGTTCAATTCCCAGCAACCACATGGTGGCTCACAGCCATCTATAATAAGACCTGGTGCCCCTTCTGGAAAAGCGGGCACACATGGAAGGAATGCTGTACACATAATAAATAAATAAATCTTTAAAAAAAAAGATTATATCGACTGGGGGCTGGAGAGATGGCTCATAGGTTAAGAGCATTGGCTGCTCTTCCAAAGGTCCTGAGTTCAATTCCCAGCAACCACATGGTGGCTCACAACCATCTGTAATGAGGTCTGGCGCCCTCTTCTGGCCTGCAGGCATACGTGTAGGCAGAATATTGTATACATAATAAATAAATTAATTTTAAAAAAAGATAATATCGACTCAGGTAGTTGGGTGCACAAACAGAATCCATACCAGTTTCACCCAGTGCCTGGCACACAGTAGGCAGTGCTGACAGACAAAAGGAGTAAGGAAGTTCTCTGCTCCCATAGGATGAAAAGCGAAGACGACTGTGGAGCCTGAAGTAAACTCAAGGTACAAGTCTAGCATTAGTGTGGAGATATTTTTATCCAGACACCCGTCCATCTGTCCTGTGTCCATTCTAAGCTGGTGAGTCTATCTGTCTCCTTTTAGAAATCCTGAGTCAGGCCTGACCACACCGCGTTCAGGGAGCAGGGAGCTTGGTCTCACGGCTCCTCCAGAAAGATCTGAAATCTTCTTGATTTTTCAGTTGGTGTCTTTGCCTTCAGCTGCAGTTGCCAAATTCCCCTTGCCTCCTCCAGTCTGGAGCTGGGCCATCTCCAGGATCTTTCTTTGTATAATTAAAAAGAAAAATAGAACAGTTGATGTTGCCAAACACATATTTAAAGTGACACTCTGAGCCCAGGGAGTGAAGAGTCAAAACATTTTAAGGTTTAGTTTTATAGTCTCCGTACTCCGCAGTCTACTGACCTGGGATTTCTCTGGAGCCTGGCTGCCTTTAATCCTCTGCCCTGGTTCATAAAAACCCTTATTTCTCAGAACTATTCCAGGCTAATCACATAAAAATACCCTGCTTCCCAGGAACACCCATCACCTGAGGAGATACTCGAACCCCTTTCTTTTTGTTTTTTTGTTTTTTTTTTTTAATTTTCAAGACAGGGTTTCTCTGTAGCTTTTTTGGTTCCGGTCCTGGAACTAGCTCCCCTTTCTTTTTGGTGTCCTTCCCTCACCATCCAGTCCATCAGAAAACCCAGCCTAGCCGGGCGGTGGTGGCGCATGCCTTTAATCCCAGCACTCGGGAGGCAGAGGCAGGTGGATCTCTGTGAGTTCGAGACCAGCCTGGTCTACAGAGCGAGTTCCAGGACAGGCCCCAAAACCACAGAAAAACCCTGTCTCGAAAAACCAAAAAAAAAAAAAAAAGAAAAGAAAAAAGAAAAAAAAAAGAAAACCCAGCCAATTCTGGTCCTGAACATTTCCTTAAAGTCAGCTCTTTTCTCCAGCTTCCTCTTGTTCATTGTATCCAGAGTGCCATCACCAGTCACCCGGATGTCAGCTGTCCCTTGCCCAACTCTTCTGTGGCTATTTTTAAAACTCCTGGAGCCCATTCTGTCAGAGCAATCAGAAAAATCTTTCTAAAAGGTACAGCTTGCCAGGCAAAACAGCATACACACCCCCTTTTTTGTGCCTATGGGAGTTTGAGACAGGGTTTTTCTGTAGCTTTGGAGCCTGTCCTGAAACTCGCTCTGTAGACCAGGCTGGCCTCGAACTCAGAGATCTGCCCGTCTCTGCCTCCCAAGTGCTGGGATTAAAGGAATGTACCATCAGCACCCGGCCAACACACCCCTTTAATCCTAGCGCTTGGGGGACAGAAGCAGACAAATCTCCAAATTTGAGGCTAGCCTAGCCTACAAAGGGAGTTCAAGACAGCCAGGGCTACCCAGAGAAACCCTATCTCAGAGAGAGAGAAAGAGAGAGAGAGAGAGAGAGAGAGAGAGAGAGAGAGAGAGAGAGAGAGAGAGAGAAAGATAAGAAAAAAAATCCCTCTGTAAGCCTTTCCCATCTAACCCATCAAAGTTCTGTTCACAGGTTCCAGGGGTTGTGTATAGAGGGGGCCATTATTCAGCTCACTACAGTGGCTTTTCAGCTTCCCACTAGGGAAGCTTTATCTGATGGCATTCTATCTTCTCCCTTATGACTGGTATTCATGTCTTCATAAAAGAAGCCCCAGAGAACACTTGTCTCTTTTACTACAAGACATAGCAAGAATATGCCATCACTGAGCCAGGAAGCAGGCTGTCATCAGATACTGAATCTGATGGCTTTGTTTTGAGATAGTGCCACCTCAGGAAGCCCAGACTGGCTTCAGACTCGTAGGTAGTTGAGAATAACCTTCAATTTCTGATCTTGCCTCTGCTTGTGGTGCTTGGGAGACAGAGGCAGGTGAATCTCTGAGTTTGAGGTCAGTCTGGGTTACATAGTGAGTTCCAAGACATCCAGGGCTAGAGAGAAACCCTGTCTCAAAAAATAAAATAAATTTTTAAAAAGGTGCAGGTTCGCCGGGCGGTGGTGGCACACGCCTTTAATCCCAGCACTCGGGAGGCAGAGGCAGGCGGATCTCTGTGAGTTCGAGACCAGCCTGGTCTACA
>NC_022010.1:14625069-14626761 GCF_000317375.1 Microtus ochrogaster
CCAAAACCACAGAGAAACCCTGTCTCGAAAAACCAAAAAAAAAAAAAAAAAAAAAGGTGCAGGTTCCAATATTTCAGAATCCCCCAGGCCACGCTTCATAGTATCCCTGCACGCAGTTGCACATTTAGCAGATGCCTAGTTGCTAAGCTTGGTGCAAATGATTTATATTCAGTTAGAGGAGCATTTATTGAGTACCTGTTAGATGCTAGGCCTGAGATCCTCATGGAATGAAATGTACTTTTACCAAACGTCTACTGTGTACTCCGATCCCCAGTCAGTATCTGGGTTTACTGTACTTCGATAAATGTCTGAAGGAAGGCTCCCTGGTCTTCCTGCTGAAATGCTCTGTAAATAAATAACTCTGACATACAAAGACAAAGCTGTAATGTGGGTGTGTTCACAGTGCAGGAGACCCTTATCTCCTTGTACTGCCAGGTACCTTTCTCCGAGACTTATCTTCTCCCCTGGGAAACAGACCGGCTCTTTGAAGACGCAGTCAGACAGAGCCTGCTCACCTGCTTCTTGGTCTTTTGTGTCCCAGAAGGACTCTCTGCCTGTGGCCCACTTTCATCAAGGCCTGGGGTCTGATGGCTGCCACCTTCTTCCACAGGCTGTCACTACTTCATTCATCGGGCAAGAGGGTAGCAGCTGGGCTCCAAACCTGGTGCTGCTGGCAGCAAGCCGAAAGCTGTCTGCCCTGTGTCTGGCCTGACTTCCCTGCGCTGGAGGATTAAGCTCTTCCTTGTTATAACCCTGTCCCTTGACTTTTGTAATGACCAGTTTAAAAGGCCACTGTGTGTGCGTGCGTGCGTGTGTACATATATGTGTGCGTGTGTGCGTCTGTGGTGTGCATGTATGGGCACTTACAAGTGGAGGCCAGAGGTTGATGTCATTTATCTTGGTGGATGGCGTTCTTCATTTACTGAAGCAGGGTCTCTCCCTGAACCCAGAGCTTGTGATATGGCTAGTCTAGCTAGCTTGCTTGCCCCAGGGATCTAGTCTGCCTCACAAACACTTGGATTTCAAGTAATCAACTATACCAGCAAGGCTTTTTTTATGTGGGCACTGGGAATCTAAACTCTGGTTCTCTTACTTGCAAGGCAGGGCACCTTATCAGCTGTGCCATCTGCCAAGCCTGGGAAATTAAAATTTTTAATTAGGACTAATACATTAGGTGTACATAGAAATGGCTATGACTGACTGAAATCCTCACCACCACGGTCACAAAGCTCACAAAGCGTTGGCACCATATGAGCACCTCCCTCCCCCCATTTCCCCCGCCCCCGCTGCTCCCATTGGTACTAGAGATAGATGTGTGCTTTACACTGAATCATGCCTTTCTCTGCCTTGAGACAAGGTATCTTAGACTGGCATGGATTCTCATCACCCCTCACCGACCCCATCCCGTCTCTCCCTCTCTCCCTGTCTGTCTCTCTAAGGCTGTGGTGTGCACGCCTTTAATCCCGGCACTCAGAAGGCAGAGGTTAGGGCAGATCTTTGTGAGTTCCAACTCAGTTTGTTCTACATAGTGAGTTCTAGACCAACCAGGGAGACAAGATGAGACCCTGGCTTTTTTGTTTTGATATGATTTTTTCTTTCTTCTTTCCCTTCCTTCCTTCCTTCCTTTTTTCCTTCCTTCCTTCCTTCCTTTTTTTTAATTTAACTATGATTCACTTTTCTTTTTTTTTTTTT
>NC_022010.1:14626866-14629478 GCF_000317375.1 Microtus ochrogaster
CCCATTACAGACGGTTGTGAGCCACCATGTGGTTGCTGGGAATTGAACTCAGGACCTTTGGAAGAGCAGGCAATGTTCTTAACCTCTGAGCCATCTCTCCAGCCCCCTTCCTTCCTTTCTTTTTGGATTTTGAGACAGTATTTCTCTGTAACTTTGGAGCCTGTCCTGGAACTCACTCTTATTGACCAGGCTGGCCTTGAACTCACAGAGATCACCTGCCTCTGCCTTCTGAGTGCCGGGATTAAAGGTGTGCGCCACCACCGCCCAGCCTGATTTGATTTTTTTTTTAAAGATTTATTTATTTATTTTGTATACAACATTCCTTCCATGTATGCCTGCAGGCCAGAAGAGGGCACCAGATCTCATTATAGATGGCTGTGAGCCACCATGTGGTTGCTGGGAATTGAACTCAGGACCTCTTAAGTCAGTGCTCTTAACTTCTGAGCCATCCCTGATTTGATTTTTCAAGACAGGGTTTCTTTGTGTAGTTTTGGCTGTTCTAGAACTAGCTCTGCACATAGAAACAGTTATGAATCAAATCCTCACCACCGGCTGAGACCCTGTCTTTAAAAAAAAATTTTTTTTTGGCCTGGTGGTGGTGGCGTACGCCTCTGATCGCTGCACTTAGAAGTCAGAGGCAGGCAGATCTCTGGGATCTCTATTAGTTCAAGACCAGCCTGGTCTACAGAGCTAGTTCCAGGATAGCCAAAGCGACACAAAGAAACCCTGTTCTGAAAAACCAAATAATAAATAAAATTTGTGGGTGTGAATGTGGGGGACCTTGCCAAGATTCCTTGTTGTGGAGGTCAGAGGACAGCCTGTGTTCCTCCTTCTACCACCTGGGTCCCAGGGATCAAGCTCAGGTCATCAGATGTGGTGGGAAATGCTCTCGGCTGCTGAGCCAGCTTGGTGGCCCTGGCCTGAAACTCTGAAGTCACCTGCATTGTCTCCCTGAGGGCACAGCTGATGCTTCTGCTGACCTGCCAAGTCTCCCTTCCTTTTATGTACAGCAAGACACACATCATGGGGTTTGAAGAGATGGCTCAGTGGTTAAGAGCACTGGCTGCTCTTCCGGAGGTCCTGAGTTCAATTTCCAACAATGGCATGGTGGCTCACAAATACAGTGGGATCTGATACTCTCTTCTGGCATAAAGTGTACATGCAGATAGAGCACTCATACACATAAAATAAATTTTAAAAATACACATAACAAAAAAAATACACATAACATAAAAGGTAGTTTTAAATATTATAAGCATGCACCACCCCACCTTGCTTAACCTTTTCTTTCCTATTTATCTGATCATCTGGTCACCTATTTATTTTTGCAACAAAGCCTCTTTCTGTAGCCTAGACTGGCTTCAAACTCATGATGATTGTCCTGCCTGATATGGGTGTGAGTCACCTCACATGGCTAACCTTTTCTTTCTCATTTATTATTCTTAAAGACTTTTTATATATATGGGTGTTTGACTGCATGTATGTATGGGCACCACATGTATGCTTGATGCCCTTGAGGTGTGTTGATTGCCTTGACGGGTTACCTAGTCTAGGGTTAGTAACCCGTCTGGCAGTTCAGTTATTCCAGGGTCCCGGAGAGGCACTATCTGAAAGATATGAGCTGAGAGAGAAGAAGAAGGCCATGCTACATTTGTCAGAGCCTCCGTTTATTAGAGATGGGTACAGCTTTATATAGGGTAAGGAGTTGGGGGATGGGCACAGGGGCCTGAGCTCATGCCGCGTGGTTCACATTGGTCACGTGGTGAGTGCTGGTCACGTAGGCAGAAGGTTATCTTCGGTCAGGTCACTGTAGGCCAAGAAGTCGCGAGTTGCCACACCTAGTTCCCTAGGTAGTTTGGAATGTGGGGTGGGTTCCCCTAACAGATAGCTCTCCACCAGCCAATTTGGGTATGGGGTAGGCTCTGTCAATAGAATGATTCCTAACACAATTATGGGTGTGGGGTTCTCTGTAGACTCCCCAGGGTGATGGTTCCTGCAATGATTTTCGGAGGAAATTGGCTCCTAACAGAGGTGGAGAGGATACTGGATCCCTGAGTCTGGAGTTAGTACACATGGCTATGAATTGCTATGTAGGACCTGAGAAGGAACTCCATCCTCTGTCGGTGTAGCAAGTGCTCTCAACTGCTAAGCCATCTCTCCAGCCTTCATTTATTACTATAAATTCTTTTTTTTCTTTCTTTTTTTTTTGGTTTTTCGAGACAGGGTTTCTCTGTGGTTTTGGAGCCTGTCCTGGAACTCACACTGTAGACCAGGTTGGTCTTGAACTCACAGAGATCCGGCTGCCTCTGCCTCCCGAGTGCTGGGATTAAAGGCGTGCGCCACAACCGCCCGGCCTTTTTTTTTTTTTTTTGACTATAAACTCTTATAAACTGTGTGTGTGTGTGTGTGTGTGTGTGTGTGTGTGTGTGTGTGTGTACACGAGAACAGAAGCCAGAAGAGGGCATTGGAACCTCAGAGCTGGAGTTACAGCAAGTTGTAAGTCACCTGATGTGGGATCTGATGTGAATGCTGGGAACTGAACTCATGTCCTCTGCAAGAACAGTAAGTGCTCTTAACTGCCAAGCCATCTCTCTCTCTTTTTTTTTTTTTTT
>NC_022010.1:14629578-14630325 GCF_000317375.1 Microtus ochrogaster
TTTTGGTTTTTCGAGACAGGGTTTCTCTGTGGTTTTGGAGCCTGTCCTGGAACTAGCTCTTGTGGACCAGGCTGGTCTCAAACTCACAGAGATCCACCTGCCTCTGTCTCCCAAGTGCTGGGATTAAAGGCATGCGCCACCACCGCCCAGCCTCTCTCTCTTTTCAAATGAAGAAACAAAACCCGCTACTGACTTCCGCGTTGCCATTCACTGTGGTCTTATCCGGAAGATGCCAGTGCAGAGCATAATTTATAAAGATAACCTTAACAGTGTCTCAATTATGTTTGCTAAAAACGAAACTGATAATCAGGATTTCGTCCTGGTCAAACTGGATCACTGGGTTCCTTTTGTAACCAGACCTATGGTGCCTGCAGGTAATCCCAGCCTGTGGGAAGTAGAGGCTAAAGAAAATTCAAGGTCGTCATTGGCTACTTAGCGGGCTCAAGACCAGTTTCAATTACCTAGGACCTAATCTCTAATAACAGAGGCAGAGCTAACCTGGGAGAGCGCTTGCTCGTCGTGCAGAAAGGCCAGTACTGCAAATCAGGGAAGATTGATGGAAGGCAAATAAAGAAAACCCTACTTTGGGGGATCACTGTCAAGCAAAGCAATAAAAATTGTCCAGCCTTGGGCATGTGTGAAAGTGAACACGATGAAGCCGGGCGATGGTGGCGCACGCCTTTAATCCCAGCACTCGGGAGGCAGAGACAGGCGGATCTCTGTGAGTTCGAGACCAGCCTGGTCTAC
>NC_022010.1:14631485-14632689 GCF_000317375.1 Microtus ochrogaster
AGCCACCATGTGGTTGCTGGGAATTGAACTCAGGACCTTTGGAAGAACAGGCAATGCTCTTAACCACTGAGCCATTTCTCCAGCTCCCGAGGTTGGCCTTTCTTTGCTTTTGTTTTTTTGTTGTCTGAGACAGGGTTTCTCTGTGTAGCCCTGACTGTCCTGGACCTTGCTTTGTAGCCCAGGCTGGCTTCAAATTCAGAGCTCAGCTTGCAACTCCCTCCCAAGTGCTGGGATTAATAGTGCGTGCCACCATTGCCCAGCCTAGGTATGACTTTCTAGTAACTTCATTTTGGACTTGGTTTTATGATGCTGAGGATGGATCCTAGGGCCTTGAACATTCCAAGCAAGTGCTGTACCCCCTCCTAAGGCCCTCCTGGGTTTTTATGGTGATTTTATTGCATATCCATGATTGAGTAAATCACAGGTCATTGGTGATCAACTTTACCTTCAGCACAAGCCCTGTCCTGAGGTCGCAGGTGGGGCTGAAAGTTCCCACCCTTTAATGCCCCTTTAGACATGCTGGTCACCTAGCTCTCATTGCGAGCTACCAGGAGGCTGCCAGGCAGCACTCAACTCATTAGCATATAAAAAAGACAAATCACTTTGGAGATTCAAAAGCTTTTTGAAGTTGTAAGCCAGGAAACTGGGATGAAGATCACACATATTTCAAAATATCACAAGTGCTAAGCTTTAAAAAATTAGAATATAAACATATGTGTATGGTCTAAAAATAATTTATCTTCATCAATCTAAAAGAAAATATTAATGGTTTGCAATAGCTCTAAGGGTGGAGACACAAGATGTCAGTCAGCGGATGAATTAGAAAATAAAATGGAGTGTACTGCTGACAGGGGGCCAAAGGGCCATGCCGGTAATCTCAGCACTTGAGAAGCTGAAGTAGTAGGATAACCACAAATTCAAAGCTACCCTGAGCTACAGAGTAAATGCAAGGCTAGCCTAGGCTATGTAGTAGAGTGAGAGAGGCTGTCTCAAAAACAGAAACAAAACCACCAAACCAACAAGACAATGGACAATGGTCTCAGCACTCGTGAGACCAAGGCAGGAGAATCAGGAGTTTCAGCTATACATTAAGACTATACTGGGGCGCCAGGATGGTGGTGGCTCACGCCTTTAATCCCAGCACTCGGGAGGCAGAGGCAGGCAGATCTCTGTGAGTTCGAGGCCAGCCTGGTCTACAAAAGCT
>NC_022010.1:14633370-14635117 GCF_000317375.1 Microtus ochrogaster
GGTAGACCAGGCTGGCCTCGAACTCACAGAGATCCGCCTGCCTCTGCCTCCCGAGTGCTGGGATTAAAGGCGTGCGCCACCACCGCCCGGCGATAATGTGGTTCTTATAGTCTCCAAACTAGTCAAATTTAGAGAGTGAATGATGGGTACCACTGGGGATGGGGGAAGGGAGAACTTGGGATAGTTTTTGATGAATACAGAGGTAGGGCAATGGGACAAGCCTTTGCTCACGAACCAGGAGGTGAATTCTGTCTTCAAATGCCTCTGTAAATAGGACTTTCTTCAGTAACTCCCCACTGAATTACTCTTCTTCCCTGCCTCATCCCCCTTCACTCACTTCGAACCCCAAGAGCCTATGTTCTACAGTAAGGTAGGCCCGTACAAGCTTAGCGGTTTCTCCTGTTCCACAGCAAGGTAGGCCCACACAAGCTTAGCAGTTTCTCTTCTCCCTGCTTCTTTGAGATGGTCTCATGTAGTCAAGTCTGGACTTGAACTCCTGATCTTCCTACCACCACATCTAGCATTTAGTCTGTTTTCTGCGGAATCCAGACAAAGACATGCTGGGCAGTTCACACTCTCTCCCGCTGATGAGTATTTGAACTGGTTCACATTCTCTTGGGATTGCGGCAGTGGTGTTAGGGTGCACTCTTGTTTGCCAGGATTTCTCCAGAATGTAGGAGCGGAGCAGGTGGCCTGCTAGGCCCTAGGCTACATGCAAGTCCAGCTTCACTGGTCACCACTCAGTTCCTAAAGTGCCGACTTAGATTTCACAGCCAGCCCCATCCTCGGTTCCCTCTAGCTGCGTCTGATGGGCCCTCTCTCTGCTCTTGTGGTACAAGTGCATCCTCAGCATCCGTGAGGGGGGGGCACTTCCCCAACAAACAGCTAAGCTGCTCTCTCCTCAGAGTCCAGCTCTCCACATCAATTCCTTCAAAGTTTTCCGTTACTCTGGAAACCACAGACTGGGTCAGTCTGCCCTACGTTATGTATCTGTAAGAAGCATATAGCAGCACCCCGATAGAGTGATTGCCAAACATTTGAGAGAGGCTAGACTCTCAATGCTCATGTCTACACACACTCCTTTGCAGTATTTAGTTTGCGATGTTCCATTGATCTATGCAACTATTAGGACCAACTGTCTTCCTGACTACATTGTAAATTCCTGAAAGCGGTAGATACACAGTAGGTAACTGATAACTGTTAAGTCATTCTTTATTCTAACTCACTTGAATTGTAACTTTTTTAGCACCTGCCACTACCACCCACCACAGGTTGGGTTGGAACTTGAATAGCTCAACGGGGCCTCAAAGCCAAGAGATCCACCTGCCTCTGCCTCCAGAGTGCTAGGATTAAAGACGTGAGCCACCATGCCTGACATTAAAATGTTTTTAAATTTTAAAGAAGATTTTATGTGTATAAATGTTTTGTTTGCATTTATGTATGTGAGCCATCTGTGTGCCTGGTGCCCTGTGGCTACTAGACGAGAGTGTTAGATTCCATGGAACTGGAGATATCCATGAGCTGCCAGGTGGGTGCTGGGAGCCAAATCTCAGTCCTGTACAAGAGTAACATGTGCTCTTACCCACTGAACCATCTTTCTAGCCACTCACATGTTGTAACCAGTAGAATTTACTAAGATTGGGATCAGTGAGGCCGGGCAATGGTGGCGCACGCCTTTAATCCCAGCACTCGGGAGGCAGAGGCAGGAGGATCTCTGTGAGTTCGAGACCAGCCTGGTCTACAGAGC
>NC_022010.1:14636189-14638828 GCF_000317375.1 Microtus ochrogaster
CACAAAAAAAATAATAAAATAAATAAATAAATAAATAAATAAAATAAAATTCATTCATTTTTTTTGTTTTTCAAGACAGTTTCTCTGCAGCTTTGGAGCCTGTCCTGAAACTAGCTCTTGTAGACCAGGCTGGCCTCGAACTCACAGAGATCCACCTGACTGCCTTCAGAGTGCTGGGATTAAAGGTGTGAGCCACCACCACCCAGCTACTTTTTTATTTTTCAATTTTTTTGTGAGCAGGTGTTTAACCTGCATGAGCAGCATGTCTGAGCATCAGTGTGTGTCTGGTGTCTACAGAGACCAGAAGAGAACATCAGTTCTGTGAGTGACGATTGTTAGCTGTGCCTCATGGGTGTTGGGAACTGAACCCTGCTCTTCTGGAAGAGGAGGCAATGCTCTTAACACTACGCCATCCCTCCAGTTTGGAACTTAATGTAGCGCAGGCAGGACCATAACTTGTGGCAGTCTAACCCAGCCTCCCAGGTGCTGGGATTACAGATGTGCACCCTCACATCTGCCTAACATTTAAATATTGATGCCTTATCAACTATTTTTTTTTTGTTTGTTTGTTTTCTTTTCCTTTTTTCCCCTGAGACAGAGGTTTCTCTATGTAGCTCTGGCTGTCCTGGAACTCAGTCTGCAGACCAGGCTGACCTCGAACTCACAGAGATACACCAGCCTCTGTTTCCCTAGTGCTGGGATTAGGGGTATACCACCACTGACTGGCTCCACTGGCCCCCCCCCCTTTTTTTTCTTTTTTTTTTGGTTGAGAGAGAGGGTCTCACTGCTGGCCAGGAAGGAACTCATTTTGTCGATCAGATTAGCTTTGAATTTAAAGTGATACACCTGTTTCTGCCTCCTGAGTGGTGGGATTAAATGCCTGCTTCACCATGTCCTGCTAACTTAATTTTTTCAACAAAATATTTAGCAATAGCCTACAATGTGCCAGATTCTGTTTGAGGAGGAGGATGACTTCTCCTCTGTTGCACTGGCATCCTAGGAGGAAAAGAATTAAAGAAGCCCTGGTGAATGGTGATGCCTGCTTCAGAGAAAAGAACAGAAGATGACAGGGAGCATGGCTATGATTCCTAGGGTGATTTCGCACCCCAACAGTGCTGGTTTCCCACTGTGGAAGAGGTGATATCACTTCCTCAGGCACGCCACGGTTCATATTCCGAGGAGAGAGGACCTTAAAGGTCTGAGAACCCACCTTGCAAATTATTCTTCCCTGGGTTCCTGCTCTTGGCACTGACATAGACAAAGCAAGTGTCACGCTTTCTCCCAAGAGCTTAAGATTTGGTGTTTGACATCTGTCAGACAGGTAAGCTTGCTTCATGGTGCCTTGGAGTCACAGAGTCCCACTAAGTCGCTACAGAGGGCAGGCATGAAGTGTGATCATGGACAACTTACAGATGGGGAGCCTGGCCTCCAGATCCATTCTGATGAGTCAACTCCAGAGACCAGAAGCAGAACACAAAGCTCCCCTAGAATGTTCTGCTACCATTGGCTAATTTAAAGGTAACAGCTGTCTCTGTGCCCTCCCCCTTGAGTTCCATCATGAGCTGGTAGGCCAGGCAGGGAGGGGCCAGTTACCTAGTGAGGAGCTCAGGCCTGCAGACAGTACCCACCCTTCTCTCGCCCATCACCCTAGACTGGGGTTCCGGAGGAGGATGCGGGGTGCATGTCTGAAGGCTTCAGATGTACAGTGATGTTGGCGCTCTGCCCTCAGTGACCTGTGACTGCTCAGCTTCTGCACAGTGGATCTCATCAACTGTGGTGGTAGTCTGGAATATCGAGGAGATGGGGAAACACGGAGCACCCCGGCACCATCTTCCTCCAACTCTCCACTGCAGCATGTTTTCGGTGTGTCAGGGGGCCCCCTATGAACTTCCATAATTCATCTCCCAACCCCCACAAAAAGGTACCATTTCTTTCTTTATTTATTTATTAATTTTTTAACCGCTAGACTATGTGGGAAAAGGTACCCTTTAAAGTTTAGCTGAATGAGCTGAAAATAGGCATATTTCAGGGGGTTGAGAAATTTACTTCTCCATGTAACTTTATTCGTATTTTTGAGACAAGGTTTCTCAGTGTAGTCCTAGCTGTCTTGGAACTCACGCTGCACAGCAGGCTGGCATTAAACTTTGAGATTCACTCCCTGACAGCCCCAGTGCTGGGATTAAAGCAACACCACCACATCCAGCTCCTTGTAACTCTTTATTTTTATTTTGTTTTTTGAGACAGGGTTTCTCTGTAGTTTTTCTGGAGCTGTCCTGGAACTAGCTCTTGTAGACCAGGCTGGCCTCGAACTCACAGAGATCTGCCTGCCTCTGCCTCCCGAGTGCTGGGATTAAAGGCGTAAAGGCGTGTGCCACCACCGCCCGGCGTTTTTTTTTTTTTTTTCAAAGGGTTTTTTTTTTAAGTTTATTTGTTTATTTAGTATACAGTGTTCTGTTTACATGTATGCCTGCAGGCCAGAAGAGGGCACCAGATCTTATTATGGATGGTTGTGAGCAATCATGTGGTTGCTGGGAATTGAACTCAGGACCTCTGGAAAGGCAGTCAATGCTCTTAACCACTGAGCCATCTTTCCAGCCCCCACCGGCTGAATTTTATTTATTTATTTTTATTTATTTATT
>NC_022010.1:14639643-14640329 GCF_000317375.1 Microtus ochrogaster
CAAACAAAAAAAAAAACAAAAAAAAATAAAGATTTATTTTATATAGTGTTTTGCCTGCGTATTTGCCTGCACGGGAGAGGAAGACAACATATCTCATTATAGTTATGAGCTGCCATGTGGTTGCTGGGAATTGAACTCAGGACCTCTAGGAAGAGCAGTCAATGCTCTTAACTCTGAGCCATCTCCCCACCCCCCCTTTTTTAAATACTTATTTAATGTGTATGCGTGTTTTTCTTGTATGAATGCATACCTCTTATGTGCTTACAGATGCTTGTGAGTCACCATGTTGGTGCTGAGGACTGAACAACTAGTGCTACTTTTGTTGGTAGCTTTTTTTAAAGAAAGGTTTAACTGTGTAACAGCTCTGGCTGTCATTGGAATTCCCGCTGTAGACCAGGTTGGCCTTGAACTCACAGAGATCCACCTCCCTTTCCTTCCTGAAAGCTGGGAATAAAGGCGTGTGCCCCCTTCCCCCCAGCTCAACAAGTTCTCTTAACCGCTGAGCCATCTTTCTAGCCCAGGTACTTTATTTTTTTTTAATATAGATTTATTTACTTAGTTATTGTGTATACAATATTCTGCCTTCATGTATGCCCACACGCCAGAAGAGGGCGCCAGATCTCATTACTACAGATGGTTCTGAACCACCATGTGGTTGCTGGGAATTGAATTTAGGACCTCTGGAC
>NC_022010.1:14640524-14660202 GCF_000317375.1 Microtus ochrogaster
TGTAGACCAGGCTGGTCTCGAACTCACAGAGATCCGCCTGCCTCTGCCTCCCGAGTGCTGGGATTAAAGGCGTGCGCCACCATCGCCCGGCTCAAGATCTGTTTTTGCAAGGAATTTTTACTCATAACAAGAGGCAGATATTAGACAGTTGAGTTTCTCTTGGAGTTGGGGAGAAGAGCCAACTGTCCCTTTTAGAGCATTCTATCCTCCCTAGGAGGAGCCTGTTCTCTGCCAGGAATAGGTGGCATGGGAAGGAAGGGAGGGGAATGGAAGGTTTCCTGTAAAGGTTGCTGTGTGCGTATCAAGTTCATGTTTTTTGAATGATCTGTGAATTGATGTCACTTTGGAAAGGGTTAAAGTCACCGACACCACCTACAAAAGCTATTTATCCAGGGAGAGGAAGCTAAGCACTGTGGGAAGGATAGTGAGGGCATTGGGGAGAACGGTAGGGTTATGGGCTCCATTTGAGCTAGAGTTTTAAAGTAAACAGACGGAGGTGCTGTTGGAGGAGACACACAGGGATGGGGACGCAGCCAGGTGCTTGCCCATCATGCACAAAGTCACGTTCAATCCGTGTTGAACCTGTGGTCTGTGCTGTAGGTTCAGTCCTCCGTACTAGAAAGCTTGGCACCTGGGGGAGGATCTCCCTGATCTGAAGGCAGTCTGGTGACAGCAGAGACAACAAGATACCATTGCCACAGGTTCAGCATTTGTGGATTGGGTGATTATTGTGTGCGTGTGTTATGGACAGATGCTTGGACGCACACACGCACTGAGACCAGAGGAGGACGTATGGTGTCCTCATCCTTCATCTCATCCTTTGAGTCAGGGTCCCCCTCTCTCTGAAGTTGAAGCTCATGTTTCCTGATAGGCTAGCAGTCAGTGAGCTGCAACAATCCTGTCTCCACTCCCCACAGTAATGGTGTGTAAGATCAGGCTCAGCTTATGTAGGTGTTAGGAGTCAAAATTCACCGTCGCTCACCAAGCACTCTTAACCACTACGCTGCTTTTCCTGCCCCTATTTATTAGTTTCTCTTTTGTCCTAGGGGTTGAACACGGGAACTCATCCATCCACGCTAAGCACTTTATCTCCAACCTCAGAAAACATAAAGAATTCCACCTGGAGTTAGGTGTTAGTTTATGCTGTAGTCCTGTCATTGATGAGGCTGAGGGCAAGTGCTTCTTTCTGAGTTCAAGGATAGCTTGGTCAACATAGGTCAGCCAAAGCTATACAGGGAGGCTCTGTCTCAAAGCAACAATAGAGAACCAACAAGGGGCGCAAGATGGCTTGGTGAATAAAGATGCCTTCCACCAAGCCTGATGACCCGATCCAAGAGAACGGGCTCCTTCCTTCGAGTCCTCTGATTTCCATGTGTGCTATGCTGCATCTGCACACACAACAAAAGCAAAGATGTAGAATGAGAAGCATAACAATAACACAAGGAGTCCCATCTGGCTGGGCCTTCGGTCTGTAATTCCAGCCGAGAGTGAGGATCACAAGCTGAAGGCTTGCCTGCACAATTTAGGAAGACAGAGTTTCAAAAGAAAATGAGAAAAAGGGTTGGGGAAATAGCTCAGTGATAAGAGTTTGTCTAGCACTGGGAGAACAAAAAAAATTCATAATAGGGTTTTCAAAAAATTTTTTTTCTCCTCTACTGCATCTTTTCTGCCAGGTCATTATTCCCTAAACAATATTGTAACAACTGTTTACACAGCAATTAAGTATCAGGCATTCAAAATAATCTCGAAATAATACCTGGAGGATGGGAGCTCTAAGGCAACACCACCATTATAGGACTTGAATATCCTTGCATTTTGCTATCTGCTAGAGAAACCTCAGAACAACATAATGTGCTTAGCACTAGAAGGTGGCTGGGAAGAAGATACCCAAGCAGATTCTAGTAGCCAAATGTTAGAGAGGCAGAGGCTAGCAGCATAAAATGCAGAGGGGAGGAACCAGCAGGTGTAAAGGCCTGCAGGAGACAAGAATGTTTAGTCAAAGGGCTCAAAATACATAGAGCAACGAGGTCAGACTAAGAGGGGTTATGACTGCGGAAACGGCCACTCCATCCTTCACAGGTGACTCTCCCCTTGAACCTTAAACTTGGAAGAAATCAAAATGGTAGGATTGTGGTACCCAGAACGTCAGTTTCATTTGAATAGCATCATTGGATGAACCCCTTTCTAACCCTGGCTCAAACAGTACCCATGAGACAAGTGTTTCTACAGCTTCCATTGCACAGGTGAGCAAACAAACTGGCCAGCGCCTTGTATCTTGAGGGTTACATTGTTCCTTTATGTAAATGCTTTTTCGTTCTAGCAGTGCCTTCGAATTGAAATAAGACACAGAAAAGCTTTGTTTCCTTGCTTTCTCTCTTTCTTTTTTAATAGAGCCACTTAGACATGAGGCATTATGAATTTGCTGGACTGTGGCTCCCTCCAGTTCTGCCTGGACTGTTCAGGAAACCTAGGAAGGGACAATGGTTATTGCCTAAAGGGCAAGTGGCTTCACAAAATTCCCCACGTCTATTCTGGTTCTCCCTCTGGGGCAGCTCTTAGATACCATCTTCTGCCAAATAGAGTTTGCTTCTCAGAAGCTGTAAGAAGTGGGAGGTTAGGGAAAAAAAAAAAAACCTGCATCAACCACTGCAAAATCCCCCAGCAGCCTGAGCACAAAGGGTTTGAGTTCTGAACAAAGGGCTGGGTGAGACTGGACAGAAAATGCTGACACATGCCCTCTCCAGCTGTGAACTGGGGGTCTGAGGGCTGCTGCAAAGGTCATCTGTCTCCACATCTCTGGGCAGGAAATGCAATTCAATCCTTCCAGTGACTGATCACTTTACAAGATTAATGGAAATGTCTCCATGGCTCTGTTCTGACAGCACAAAAAGTGAATCAAACTTCTCCCCTGGCCGCCTACTCAGCGAGGTCAGCTGATTCCTTGTCTTTAAAAGTTCAAAACTTTCCTCCAGGACGTCTTCCCTGACGTTCCTTTGATAGAAGAGATCTGCCTCCAGGGTTGGACCAAAGTCAGCACCTGGAGGTGGGCGGACTTTCTGAGGCTCTTCTGTCTTTGCTTCATCTTTCAAAATAAAAAACATGCAAAGGGTTAACTGCCAGCCTTCTTGTCCATCCCTCAAGGACTGTCAACCAGTGACAACCGAGCATGATGAAGTAATGCATGCCTTTTTATTTCCATTGGCTACCATACACGTCCATCAATCCCAAGATACAACTTTTGAAAGAATCTTTGAACTTTTATGGCTCTCTCCACAGCATTAACCCTTTAACTCACCTGTGGCCTCGAGGGTTCTTCCCATCCTTACACAGAAAGGGAAACAGGACGAAAAGCAGGATTCTGTGGAGAACATTAAACTTTCCCCCAAGGGTCAGGCCTGAGAGTCTTTGTACAGTTTTGTTTTTCCTTTTTGACTTCAATCCACAAGGGACTGAGGACTAAAAAACAAAATAAACAACCATTTTAACAGAAACAGCTCGGTCTGCTGATATAGTAAAGCAACGTAGATTTTAAATTCTAAAAGGGATACAAAGTAGAATAAAACTTGTCTTAGGATTTGCCAGTGCTGCCTCTTGCACACACAAGGTTTTACTGTGTTTAATTTCTCTTCCTGCTCCCTTCTAGCCCCTGGCATGCTGTGGACTGAGCCCAGAGCCTCTACATGCCAGCAAGCGCTCTCTCTATTCCTGAGCTACACCGCTAACGTGGCATCCATTTCTGAGGTTGTGCACCTCCATGGTACAGAGATGGGAAGTCACTACAGCATGTAGAACCAAATTAAATCCTTCAGATCTGGATCAGGCACTATTCATACATACGTGTGGTTAAAGTTTCACAGGGTACTGAAGAATAACTACTTTGCTCATTTTTCTTTGCCTATTGTTGTCTTTCCAAAGAAAATTCAATGTATATAAATGGTTACATATAGCCAGACTGTGGTGGCACACGCCTTTAATCCAAACTATTGGGAGGCAGAGGCAGGGGGATCTCTGAGTTGGAGGTCAGCTTGGTTTTCACAGTGGGTTCCAGGGCTACACAGAGAAACCCTGTCTTGTTAAAACAAAGAATAAGTATTGATCTTCTTTGATTTACCCAAGTAGTGATCAACATTGAGTATTCTGTATCTTATTTTTACTTAAGGATATCATCAAGTCATTCCATGTAAACATATATTTTCTTTTGCTGACCATCAAACCAAGAGCCTTGATTTAATTTTTTGTGTGTGTGTTTTTGACAGGTCCTTGAGTTTATCCATAGGATGCAGATCATCCCTTGGACGTTTATTTTTAAGATGTGGGCAGGTGAGCCAGCCCCACCCAACTGGTACCTGGCCAGGCTCACAGGCATAGGAGCAAATGCTTTGAAGTCTAAGGCTGCAGAATTCACATTGTACCATATGAGCTCTCCCGTATAACCGTTGCTGGGATCTTTGCCTCCATGGGCTCTTCATTCATTCAATTACTGTTTTGGGATAGTTGATTACAGAGATGCTAAGTCAAATGGGACCTTGACTCATGCATAAATAGCCTGGTAGGTACTTTAAGAGCAATAGTGGCAAACACCCTAAGGCATCATTGTTTTAAGTTTTCTGCTTGCTTGCAGCTCTGGGGTTGGATCCGGGGCCTTGCACATGGAGCTAGGCAAGAGCTGTCTCACTGAGCTAGAACTCTAGCCCATTAATTTTTTTTTTTATTTTGAGACAGGTTTTCATTATATTGCTCAGGCATGCACTACCATGCCCGGCTTAAATATGAATATTTTTGACCAAGTGTATTTCAATAGTAGAGTGAGTTCTTGGTTATCATTATAAGTAGCTGGGTTCTACCCCATGAGCACGTGCGTACGTGTACACACATCAGGGCAACTGTAATTGACAGCATAGGTATATAATATTCCTCTTTTTTATGTCATAATCCCACAGGCAGGCTTACACAGTGGCCAGTCTTGTGTGCTTTGGATACAAGCTCTTGGTTCAAATCCTATAGCTAGAGTATCATTGTGGTCAAACAACTCAGCGTTTCTTTGAGCCTTAGCTACAAATAGGGAGAAATTGGCTAAGATTTAAAGAGATGGCAGATAGGAAAGGCTTTGCCCACAGACACTGTAAGTTCTTAAAAGCCTGGAGCTAGAAAGCTGCGAGAGTCCAGAGGCAGGAGGCTCATGCAGAGTTCGAGATCCTCCTAGTTTACATAGCAAGTTCCAGGCTATCTAGGGCTCGGGAGAGACCCTGTCTTACAAAGAGGACAGCCAATGATCTGAGAACGGTTTGTTTTTTTTCCCCGGTCCAGATGAGTGCTCCATCCAGAATCGCAGTCATCCTGTTAAACCATGTCTGCCTCCTCCCATCCCACAGTGTGTGTGTGGTGTATGCGTAAGTGAGGCTGCTCCGTCCGTGTTCTCTCTCTGTGTGTGTAACTGAAGCTGTTGCTCCTACGTTTTCTGTCTTTGAACAGAGGATGGAGGGAACGACTCAATGAGTAGAACACAGACAGGCAGGATTCGACTGGGCCTTTTACAAGACCGAGCAGGAAGATACAGGAAGTCATTATTACTTTGTTTCCAGTGGGGCTGGCTTGGTGTTTTCTGCATTAAAAGTTCATCTTTTCTCTTCCTCTCACCTATTCTAAGCTCCTGGGGGGGACAATCAGCCAAAGTTACAGCTCAAGGGTCTGGCCCTTCCCCCTCTGGTCCAAAATAACCTCCTCTGCCACTTGGAGCGAATGCTTGGAATTCTTTCAACTGAGGACAGAGCCTTTCATCTGCCAATTACTGATAAAGAGAAAATGCAAATACGCTGGAGAAGGTGATCCATCAAGGGTCCAACGTTTACTGAGTGACCACTTAGACCCAGCAGAGGGGTAGGCATTCTGGGGGAGTCAAAGGGGAACAAACTGCCGGCTGGCCGTTCTTTTAGGTTTGTGGTTTCCTGGAGGTCTGTAAAGGGAGGGGACTATATCAGGGGACTAGTCAACAACCCCTCCCCACTCTCTAAACGCCCGGAGGTGATATATGGGCTTAACTGCTTTTATATGAAGGTGACTAACATTAAACTTTTTCCTAATGCCAATATTTTGGGGGTTTCTAGGAAGCCAAAGGGGGAGAAAGAGCCTTAGGGAGGAAGATGGAGGACCAAGTGTCCCATTTGACAGTTTTGCTTTAAGTCTGCACTGATTCTCAATTCAAGCCCTCCTTTAAGCCAGGTTTATTTCATTGTGAAGCATAAATGAAGGTGATGAACATTTTAAAAGGGCCAGCTGTTTGCTGGGCGGTGGTGGCACACGCCTTTAATCCCAGCCCTTGGGAGGCAGAGGCAGGCGGATCTCTATGAGTTTGAGGCCAGCCTGGTCTACAGAGAGCGAGTTCTCCCAAAGTCAAAGAAAAACCCTCTCTCGAAACCCACCCCCCCAGCCGGGTGGTGGTGGCACAGGCCTTTAATCCCAGCACTTTGGAGGCAGAGGCAGGCGGATCTCTGTGAGTTCGAGACCAGCCTGGTCTACAAGAGCTAGTTCCAGGACAGGCTCCAAAACCACAGAGAAACCCTGTCTCGAAAAACAAAACAAAACAAAACAAAACAAAACAAAAAAAAAGAAACCCACCCCCCAAAGGGGCAAGCTGTGGGATTGTGGGTGAATGATTTTGCCTTTCTGATCTGTTTACAAAACAGACCTACAAGTCAACAAGACATTTCCTTAAAAGATTCTCAGAAGAGGGGGCAAATAAAAACGATCCATGTTATTTATTTACTTTTGGTGTTGAAACCAGGGCCTCATAGTTGCTAAGCCAAACTCCATCCCAGTGGTCCCAGGTTTTCAACAGAGGGATGGTTAGAAAGACTGCCTACTGGGTGCAGCTGGAAGCTATGGAGATGTGATTTCAGTTTGGTGACAAAGTTGGAAGCTTGTTGCCTCATGCCAAGGTAAAAGATTTCTGCTGCTAACATGTGTGGATGGAATTAAACTTCAGAGACTAGCTTTGGGCACAGGCAGAAAAAGGGACGGACATTCTAACGTGAGGGAGGGAGAAGTATATTATCTCTGAGGGTGAGTCAGGGCTCACAGCTCAGCTCAGGTGGCAAGGCCACTTCCTCCCCACATCTGTCTGAGCTAACGCTTGTTGACACTGGGACAAGATAAAAAGAACAACCACCCAGACTCATAACCTCCTTGCATCGAGGTTTCTCAATGTGCAGACACTTGTGCTTTAACTTGTGTACTGGGCAAGAAGCTGCAATCGGCACCTCCTAGGATCATCTAAGGAGTCTCAGAGTATTCCTGGTGCTATGTCATAGGCCTTGCAGGACACAGAGGCTGGGTGGGAACTAAGTTTAGGGCTAGCTTTTCTCATAATTAAAATGGACCTGATTTGTCCATTTTGGTATTTACAGGATCACCCAGGTCCAATTCTGGGAGTAGTCACAAGCACTACTTAAGGTGATGGAGGAGCATGGGGGGGGGTCTGATATTCTGTGCATATTCAGAGGTGCCCCAACCTCCGCTAAGAAACAATATGGCTTAATCAAGGTGTGCTATCTCAGCAAGCCGCGAACGTCCTCACCGCTTTACTATTAAATTGCCAAACAAAGAGCTTACCTTTCTCCTACATGTGAGTTGCATTACAGACGCTAACTCGGATTCTGTATTTCCCTCCCGTATATCGATTTATCTCTTCTCAGCGAGTGTAGAGACTTTTTTTCTTTTCTTGCCCAACTTCTTATTTCAGGCTCTTCAACTGAGGCTGTCCGAATGAATGAATAAATGAAAGGCTGTCTTCCGGTCAGCTGCAAGCTGAAAAGGCTGTGGACTGGCTGTATTTCCTGTACCTATGCGTGTATGCCCATATTATTTCAGTCCGGAGAAAAGTTATGCAGTCTATACGGATACAGAGCTGCGCTAATTTCTTTCTGAGCCCCTTAGATACCTCTTCCATATGGCAGGTTCGCAAATGGATAGGGGTTTGGACAGGCTGGCCCCTCCCCCCTAGACATGCCGTATAAAAGCAAAATCAGAAAAAGAAATTATACGTACAAAATACTTTGAATTTAGGTCGCCAGCACAGGTAATAAGGTGAGGTAGACTCAGGAAGAAAGGGGAAGCCGTGGGTAATCCGAGAAAGGGGGCAGGGGCAGAGGTGGGGGGTCGTTTTGGGGGGTGCCAGGCCCCGGGGGCTTTCAAGCCAGCAGGCTCGGCTAGCATTTCCGTGCCTCCCGCTGAGGCCATCCGTGCAAAGCTGCACCTCCCTCTCCACCCCCTCCTCTCTTTCCCTCCCTCCCTGCCCCGCCATCTCTGGGATGCGCCCGCCGCCTGCAACTCAACCCTCCAAAAGTCAGCTCCCGGGCGGCGGCGGCGCCTGCGTGCAGAGGCGCACTCGTGACCCAACAACAAAACAGCGATGCCAAGGCGCTAACGGCGCCGGGTGCGTCCCAGGCTCCCTTCTGGCCCCACACCTCCTACGGCTGTGGTCCCCGACACCCCCAACCCGAGCCCCCCTTCTCCCCAACTAGCCCTGCCGCAAGCTCCGAGCGCGATCTGCAACAATGTTTACGTTCCGGGGATTATGACGTCGACGCCTCCCCCCCACAACTGCTGAAAATGGTTTCCTAGGACTTTGCAAACGGATCTGCTTAAGTGTTGGTGCAAAACTTTGTAGATATCGGCTCTGGCTTGCTCTATTTATTTATTTTTTGGTTTCTTTTCTTTAGTCTTCCCTCCTCTCCCCCTCCGCCAAAATGCAGGGGGCAGGAGTGTTGACAATTAATTGGTGAACTCTCCTAAAAAAATGGAGGCAGAGAAAGACTCTGGAAGAAGATTGGTGTGTAGCTTTTTTTTTTTCCCCAAATCTGTATCTGGTATATGATCGATTATTTATTTTTTTGGTTGTTTCTTGCTGCCTTTTCTTTCCTTTTCTGTATTTTGCAAGAGGACCGGAAAAAATAATAAATTGCATGCAAAAGGAAGCAAGCAGCTTACTCCTCCAGTCTCTTGTGAGGCTCAGGGTCTCAGACACTTTAAGTGGGGAGGAGGTCGCGCCGAAAGGCGTGGAGGGGGCTGAGCGGGCTTGGGGTTCGCCTGGGATCTGGGGGGTTGCGGGGCTCGGAGCTGGGCGGCGGAGGGAGGAGGAAGAGGGATGCGGGGAGTGGTGGGGGAGACTCCTTAGGAAGTGAGTGTGCGCGCGCGCTTGTGGGGAGATGAGGCAGCTGCTGGTGCGTTTTGGGGTCTCTGATGGAAGCTTTGTGGTGGGCCAGCTGCCTCTCTCTCCCCAAGCTCTTAACCTTCTCCCCTCTCCTCCTCTTCTTGCACTAGCGGTCGGTCGGCGGGGGCGGCTAGGGTCTCAACCCTTCCGTTTCAGCTTTCCAGCTTTTCTGTAGCTCCGGAGCGGCTCCAGCTTTAGAAATGCCGCCGGCCCTGGGTTCCGGCTTCCCGGGTTGGCCGCTGTGGCCGCCGGGGCTGCTGTTACCGCTGAGCCGGGCGCTGCGGCGGCTTCTCTCGGGGCCTACATCTGCCCCGCCAGCTCATGCCCCGAAACCCCTTTAGGGGTTACATAACCAGGCTCCCTGTGAAGCGGGCAAAGCTCTGGACATCACTGGGGTAGGGGAAAGGAAAGCCCCCAAATAGCATTTCCACGGCTTCAAAAGATGCAGGAAGGGAGTGCTTCGTGTATAGACATTTGGGCCTTGGGGGTGTGAGCCCCTTTTTCTGCTTTTCAGCATCTTTGGCATTTGCGCAAAGTTGTTCAGATTGCAATACTGGGGTACAGTGGGCGCGCGCCTCTTGCACCTGTTTGTGGTGGGCCCAGGGTGAGAGAAGACCCCCAAGTCCTCTCAGTAATGTCCCGGGTTCTCTGGTTGGGTCCCGCAGCGTGCGATTGACCGCCAGAGATACGACGAAAACGAGGACTTGTCGGACGTGGAGGAAATCGTCAGCGTCCGTGGCTTCAGCCTGGAGGAGAAGCTACATAGCCAGCTGTACCAGGGGGACTTCGTGCATGCCATGGAGGGCAAAGGTGAGGTGCCCCCTCTCCTGGCTGCAGTCTGTGCAGAGGGCCAGCGCGCACGTGGGGAGGGAGCTGCCTGTGGCTGGGTTCGTATTTCGCGCCCGCGTCCCCCATTCCAGGGGATCCGGTGACGAAACGAGACCGAGCACTGGGGGTGGGGGGGTGGTAAGGGAGGAGGGCAAGCAGGAAGAGGGCTGGGCCTGGCGTGGGCCTAGGCCCTGATTGTACCCATCACTAACATCAGGGTGGTCATTGCCAAGGGGCTAGCCGACTGAGAGGGACGGGGGACAGACACTGGGACTGAGGGAGGATGTGAGCGCAGCATCCTTTCTCTCCCAAACCGGTTGCGCTCTCTGCGCTCGCTGCCAGACGTGCAGCGCCTGGCAGGAGCCTTCTGAACGTCCTTGGGACATGGGGTGAGGGCGTATGCTTGAAACCTCCCATACAAACCTCTGTCATCCTGGACCCTGAGGGTTATGAACTGGAATGGGCTTAGGGATTGGAGATAGCAGCATCTTCGGTTAGGGTTAAGTCCCTTAGAGGCTTGAGTCTGAGCCTTTGGTCCGTGGTGCCTTTCCCCCTTCGAGGGCCCTGCCCTGCGGCATGGGAGAAGGGACTAAGTGGGCTGTTGGGAGTTGTTGGCACTACACCCTCCTCCCAAGTCTGAGGCCTCTAGCGCTGAGTAGTGGGGTCTAGGTTATATATGTGATGAATTACCCGATCAGGCCTAAAGGTAAAATCCCTGTGCCTTGGCAGTTTGAATGAAGACTTAGGTATCTCTCTGGAAACAGGGTCTTTTTCCATGCCTGAGATGAGAGCTCTGTGCTCCGACCTTCCCAGTGTGGAGCAGAAGCTGGGTAGGCTCCGGTTTTGGAGGGACTCCTGGCTTTGGGCTTCTCCCTCTCCTACTGACGGTGTGGGTGTGGCTGAGGATGTTTCTTAGATGTGCTGGGTGATGCTCCTGTTTGAGGCTTGGTTTTAGGAGCCCTGAACCATCCCAGCCAGCGTCCTGGGGTTCCTTTGTGGACCCTGGTCCCAGAACCTATCTTTTTGGCTTTGGGAGCAGCCCTTGCTTACCCAGGCCTTTCTAGAGTGTTTGGATTTTTTTTTTTAAGTTTCCTTTCAATTATTCATTTTCCATTTTGTGTTTCCCCATCCCCCTTGGAAACCCCTGCCCTCACAGTGAGCTGACAGCAGGGCCAGTGCCTCCCTCCTCCAGGTTCTGCTTGAGTGGCTGAGACCTAGAGTTAGCCCTAGAGGAGACTGTCCCGGCTTTGCATTTTTGAAGTTTCTCTTTTGTGCTCATCGCCTCCTGGGGCTCTGGTGGAGTTAGGGAGAAGTGGGGGGAGGGAAGAAGACATTTTTCCCCCAAGAAATTTCACCCAAAAGCAGGGTGCCAGCCCCAACCTCATTTCTATTTTCTCCGTATAAATGGGATTTTAATTCTCCTTTTCTCTCTCCACTTTACTGATCTTGGCAGAGCCTATGAGAATACTGTGTGCAGGCTCTTGGTGGTCATCTGTCAGCAATCCTCTGGCCCATTTGTGGAAGCTGAAACTGTGGGGGTTGGTGGGGAGTCAGTGGTGGGAACGTTCCATGAGGGAAGGATGGGAAGCATCCTTCTAGCTGCTGTCCTGGCTGCTTTCAAAGGAGAGGGCCTTAGGGTTCTGCTTGTTAATTCAGACCTGGCCCCAAAACTGGAGGGAGGAGTTGAAATGCAGAAGGAACCTTTAGCATGGATTCAAAACAGAAGCTTCTCAGACTTCTCTTCCTTTAAATCCAGAGGAATCCCCATTCACTGGGAGCCCCTGGGGATCTGAGCCTCTGGGGTCAGGGCTTTCCAGGCTCTGGGTTTTGTTCTCTCTCTTCTGAGCCTGTGGCTCTGGCCTCCTCCTCCCCCAGGGCTGCCCTGGTGAACTGTTTCACTGGGACCGAGGCTTCCTTGGCTCCAGGACTGTCTTTCTCCTTTCTGACCAGCTTGGAGAGGACCTGTGTTCTTGTTGCCTTGTGTTAGCTGATTTGGGAGAAAGGAGGGTGTGTCTCAGCACCTCTCACCTCCATTGTCAGGGAGATGGTTGGGTCAGAGCCCCTGGCTTGGGAATTGATGCAGGAAAGAAATGAGGCAAAGGCTGAGGGGCTTTGGGTAGGATACTGTGGGTGGGGGCGTCTGTACCATGCAAATAGAAAACTGCCTGATGAATTTTTTTCGGGGAGTGGGGTCTTCCTGTGCTCCATCTTCACAGTTCACTAGCTCATCCCTCCTGGTTATCCAACTGAAGCAAGTATACGACGGGCTCCAGCAGCATTTCACTATGGGAAGACAACAAAGCTGTGCCCAGTTCCCTAGTTATTTTGGCACCAAATACATAGTTTCCAGGGAAACCGGCTTTTCCCCACTCCCCTTCACTATGCAGGATATTACAATAAGATTTTCCCTGATGTTCAGCTCCAACGAGATCCCTCCTCCCTGGTCTCTGTGGGGCTTCAGACCCTCCCAGGTAGCATGCTTCAGTTTTGCTGTCCTCCTGTCCCAACTCTGTTTGGGACCTGTTTGTCTGTCCCTATTTCTCAACAGTAGCTGGTGAGTTTTCAGCGCAGAGTTCTTGATAAGTCTCCTCCGCTGGCCTCAGGCTGTTCATTGACAAGTTGGGACCCGTGGGGCATGCCGAGAATGAGTAGGCAGAAGAGCTGATGGAGGATACAGTTTGGCTTTGCCTTGTCTATCTTATTTCACCACAGGTTTTTTTTTTTTGTTTGTTTTATTTTTATTTTGGTTTTATCTTCTAGCTGGTACCTATATCCAGTGTATATGCCTTGTTCTTTATTTTTCCCCCCTCACTGATGGGTTGTGGTTCATTTGCTCTTCAATAACTTAACCAAATAATTGTTTTTAATTCAAATATCCAAACAGATTTTAACTATGAGTACGTACAGAGAGAAGCTCTCAGGGTTCCCCTGGTTTTTCGAGACAAGGATGGACTAGGAATCAAGTAAGTTGCTAAATTAACCCCTTCTTCCCTGATCTTCCTCCTCCCTGTCAGAATTTCTAGCTTGGGATGTGTTCTCTTCTGTCTTCTCACACCTCAGCACTTCCAGAAGGATTTTTTCCTAAGACCTGAGAACAGCTTCTCCTTGTTCAAGACCTGCTTGAGGAGAAAAACTGCCAAAAAGTGATCTTTTTCAGGAGCTGGGGAGAGAGGTCCTAGTGCGTTAAACAGTGATAGACCTCCCCCATTCCTGTCTGGTCTAGCCTGGTCATTTCAGCAGTGTTCGATCTCCCAGCCCTTTCTGGTCTAGCCTGATCCCACATAGCAACTTCTTAGTGAGCATTGTTCCTCGCCTGCTTAAATCAGAGTGAAGGTAGTAAAGGGACCGGCCACCCAGTCTGGGGCATCAGAATGCATGCTTTCTCAACATACTCCCAATATGTGTGGGAAATGGGCCTCTTTCTGTGAAGGGTGTGTGTGTTTTCTCCCCTTTCCCTGCCTGCCTCTGTCTGTCTTATGTTCTGGAGAAGAACTGCCAACATTCTGGGTTGGGGAGAGAGTGAGGCAGGCTGGAAGAACAGGTTCCAGGGATAGGAAAGGATAGGCTGCCTCCCTCTGCAGCATCTATGACTAGGCGCTTTCATGTATATTCCTACCAGAGGCACAAGACTTCAGCATCAACCTCACCATGCAGTCCTGGCTAGCCTGGAGCTCATTATGTAGACCAGGCTGCCTCAGACTTAGAGATCTTCCTACCTCTTTCTGAGTGCTGGAGTTAAAGGTGTGTGATACCACGTCTGCCTTTCAGTAACTTCTTTGTTTTGTTTCTGTTTCCGAGAGGTTAGGCTAGCCTCATACTTAACCATGTGGTTAAGGATGACCTTGAGGTCCTGTTCCTCCTGCCTTTACTCCCAAGTGCTGGGATTGTAGGCAAAGGCCATAGTCCATAAAGACATGATGTCCCCTTTTCTGACTCTGACTTGATTTATTATTTAATTTATTTATTTTTGAGATAGTTAATTGCTTTGTAGCCAAGGTTGGCTTGAAACCTTGTTTGAGTCCTCCAAATGTGTTCCTTCTGAGTATAAATGGTCTCCCCTGTTTTCCATACTATACTGTATGGAATCTTTTTTCCCTTCTGTGCAGCCCCTGGTTGTCCTCTGCCTCCCAAGTGCTGGAATTAAAGGTGTGCACCAGCATCGCCCAGCTGGAAAGTATTTTCTTTTCTTTCTTTCTTCCTTTTCTTTTTCTTCTTTTTTTTTTTTTTTTTTTTTTTTCCGGACAGGGTTTTTCTGTAGCTTTGGAGCTTGTCCTGGAACTAGCTCTTGTAGACCAGGCTGGCCTTGAACTCACAGAGATCCGCCTGCCTCTGCCTCCAGAGTGCTGGGGTTAAAGGCGTGCGCCACCACCGCCTGGCTGAAAGTATTTTCTAAAAGGGAAAGAGACACCCTAAATTAAAGCAGGTGTTTGGTCCTTGACATCTCGCTTCAGTTTTCTTGCTGTAGAGTTGGCCAGTGCTGTCCCATCCTTCCTGAGGCTCAGCTTTGGTCTTTCTTTTATTTTTTATTTTTTTCTTTTATTTATTTATTACGTATACAATGTTCTGTCTGCATGTATGGCTGCAGGCCAGAAGAGGGCACCGGATCTCATTACAAATGGTTGTGAGCCACCATGCGGTTGCTGGGAATTGAACTCAGGACCTCTGGAAGAACAGCCGGTGCTCTTAACCTCTGAGCCATCTCTCCAGCCCTAGTCTTTCTTTTATAATAGAGAGTATACTCCATGATTCTGGGCGCCTTCCCTCAAGGTACCTTCCTGCTTTACCAGGTTTCCCTCTGGGTTTATCTCATTCTCAGCATAGAGCAAAGAACCCCTTTTGGAAAAAATGGCTTCCCCCTGGATCCAGGGTAGAGTCTAGCTCTGTGGGTTTATTTTATCTATCCAGTTTTTAAATTTATTTTTATTTTCATTTTGTGTTCATTGGTGTTTTGCCTACATATGTCTGTGTGGGGATGTCAGAAGCCCTGTAGTTGGAGTTGTGGGCTGTTATGTGGGTGCTAGGAATTGAACCTGCGTCCTCTGGAAGAGCAGTTGGAGGTCATAAGTGCAGAGCCATCTCTTCAGCTCCTGTTTATTTATTTTGTAACCAGATATTCATGCCTGTCTCTCTCTAGGATGCCAGACCCTGATTTCACAGTCAGAGACGTCAAACTCCTTGTGGGTAAGTGCTGCCAGTGGGGCAGGAGAAGGGAAGGGGCGGTCTTCGCTACCTGCCCATTTAGAAAGAACCTCCTCTCTGGAGGAGGTTGGAGCAGGTGTTAGCTGCAACCGTCTGATTCTGGAGAACAAGTCGGATCGCAAAGTCCTGAGAAGCTGTATGGGAGGGTGTTTGCCAGCACAGTTTTTATGAGGCGATTTGGACCCAGGCTCTGTCTCGGGCGTCAGCAATGCAATTTCAGATCTCCCTTTGCGTTTGTTTGTGGGTTGCTGGGTAAACACTGGGTGCTTCATGACCCCTAAAAGACTTTGATGCGTTCAAGGGGGAGGGACTATGCGTCCTGCTTCCTCAGGGTTCTGGACAGGCCTAGGGTGGGGCTTCCACTGGGTGTGCAGCAGATGACTGTTAACCCTCTGAGAGCCTGCAGAGAGCACCTGTGGCTTGGCTCTCTCAGCCTTCACCAGGGAGAAGAAAGTCCTTCAGTACCCGACTCTTTCTAGAAAGCCGTTTCTTACCTACGTGGTAGGCTGAGACTGTAACTGACAAGGCCCCTGCCCTATTTTCTAGGACAGGAGTCTGTAAAGAAGTTAACCATGCGTCTTTCTAGTGATGGAAAGGACTTTGTAGAAGCAGTGCAGGGTGATGGGTCGAACCTGGTGGGGCTGTAGGCGGGGTCATCAGGGACGATGAGGGAAGGCATTTGAGCCGATTCCTCATTTGAGCTGAAGCAATCAACTCTGGGTGCCTGGAGACGGGCTCACTTGCCGCTCTTTCAGAAGGCTTGAGCTTGTTTCTCAGCGCTTACGTCAGGCTGCTCACAACCCACCTGTAACCCAGCGCCGGTGGATTTGACACGCTCCTCTGGCCTCTGTAGGCACCAGCATACATACAGAAACACATGAATCATGGAAAAGAATAGTCTAAGCTGTGAGATGAGCAGGGGAAAAGGCCAGCGGGACAAACTTGACATTTCAACTTAAATGACAGAGTAGAAAGTGGTAGAAGAGCTGGCAGAGGCCCCAGGGCCAGGTCATCGGGGCCCTAGAGGCCCTGGGGAAATTTGGATTTGGCTGTTGAATATGATGAGAAGCCTTGGGGAGATGAAAACTGGGGTGAGGGTGAACCTGTGACTTATTTTCTTTGGGGGTATTGGCACTTTTAAATCAATTTAATTAACCAGGTAATTAATTAATTTGTGGTATTTAATTAATTTAATTGTGGTTTAATTAAACCAAGGCCCTCATACATGCCAGCCAAGTAAGTTTTCTACAAACTGGGTTATATTCTTTTTTTTTGAAGTTAAAATAAAATCCATGTAACCAAATGCTATTTAAAGTATACAGTTCAGTGTTTTTTTGTTTTAATATTCATGTTTTACAGCCGTCACCACTATCTAATTCCAGACTACCACAAATCTGTAGCTCCGAATTGTATTTTCCTTCATTTCCTTTGTATTGAATGACCATGTTTTGTCCTTTTACCCACGGATGGACATTTTGCTGTTATGAATAATGCAATGAATATTTATGCACCAGGTTTTATGAGTATCAGTTTCTCTTGAGTCTTGGGACGGAAACTGCTGAGTCTTAGGGCATCTTCGTGTGTTTTCTGTTGCTGCGACAGACTACCCTACACCTAGCAATTTTACAGAGGAGAGGTGGCTTTGGTCCCTGGTCTTGAGACTGTCAAGTCCAACAGCATAGTGTAGAAATACGTGGTAGAAAGAGAGGGGCCAAGCAGGGGTGTGCAGAACCAAAGGAACATCTTGCTGTAGAGCAACTCGTATCATGGTACCTAATTCAGTCCCTGCAGACGTTTATCCATTCCTAAGGGGTCTGCCCTGAAGACCTAAATACCTCCCAGTAGGCCTGCTTCCCACCTTCAGTACCGAGATACTGAGTTTCCAACGTGAACTCCTGAGAGTCACTCACACAAAGTGTAAGGCAGCTGACCAACCGTTAACTGCCCACCTGTTTGCCATCAAGTCTTTATCAGTCGGATCTGTATGAGTGTCCAGATTGCTCCTCCTCTACACTTGTGCTTATTATGGTCTGTTTTGTTTTTGTTTTTTGCTTTAGCCTCCAAGTTAGTTTTGTTTCTTGGGGTTTGTGTTTATTTGTGTTTGAAGCAGGGTCTCATGATAAAGTCCAGACTGGTCTAGACTTGCCATTCTCCTGCCTCAGCCTTGTTATTACAGGTGTGTGCTACCAGACCCCATCTGTGTTTTTGATGACCACTGGCCATGCCAGTGGGTGTGGACCGGAGTGACTGGATTGAAAATCACACACGTGGGAGATGAAGGCAGCTGGCTCGTGGCATGTCAGAAAGTTTGGTCGGAAAAATTAGGGCCGTTGCTCTTTTAGGTTTTGAAGACTGTGTAACCAGGTTTGGTGGTCTTGAATTCACAGTGATCCTCCTGCTTTAGCCTTCCAAGTGTTGAGATTATAGATGTGTGCTACTGTCCGGCTCCAGCTTTCTTAAATAATGTTGCCCACCTGGACTCTGTAATACGCGTTCCAAGCCTTTTGTGGATGTGGTATGCTCTGACTGCGTCCAGGCTGCCTCTCTTTTCCCTTGGTCCTCGTGCATCTCCTGGTGGAAGCAGGAAGACCCCATTAGATAGTTCCAGCATCCTTGCAGACTAGAATTGTATGTTGAGCAGGAAAGCAGGGCCTGCTAACCAGCTTCCGTCTCTGTCAGTATTCTTTTTCCCCCTTTGTTTTCATTTTGAGACAAGGTCTTACCCTGTAGCCCAGGCTGGTCTTCAGCTCACATTAATCTTCCTCTGCCTCCTAGATGGTGGGATTATGGGTATGAGCCATCATGCCTAGCTCTCTTAGCATGTCTGGGGCCATTCTCTGCATGTATATGCTTTAGGAAGGCACAAGGAGTTTGGACACTGATCTTGGTGGCTGCAGTTCTCCTGGGCTATTACGGTTGTCCATTGTGGTCTCTGACCGCACAGGCCCTGCACGGTGGTGATAGGCGCGTTTATCATAGGTGACAGAGTTGACAGGTATAACTCAGGCTGGCTTAAACAGAACAGAATAGCTGATTTCTGTGTTAGATCTAGGCTGTAACCTTCACACACTTACAGACCTAGACTTCCTAGTCTGTCCTAGAGGAAGTTATCTCCAGAGGTCACCTCTGGCCTCAGGCTCTGCGGAGGGCCCTTATCTTCAGAACCGTCTTTCTTTTCTCCACAGTTTCTCTTTGCTCTTTTCTTTTCCTGAGTTGTTTTGGGCAGTGCTGTTCCTTGTGAAGGTAAAGACAGAACCAGGAGCCCCAGGCTGACACTTGGCTACCACAGGCTCCTCCTTCCTGACTGCTATGTCTCTGGGATGGCAGATAGTTCAGCACCACGTCAAACTTGAAGCTGGTAGCTCAGGACAGTAAGTAAGCCCTAGGGAACGGATAAGCCTGGCAGACAGTGAGGAAACGGCAGTTCTCCAGGGTGTCTCAGACAGAGATCCTTTCCTAGCGTTAACTCAGGCCTTCTACTAGGAGGGCAGTGTTGGGGTGGCTGTCCCACCAACTTCAGGAGGGGGTTGGGTGGATGGAGAGTGAAACACTCGCTATGGAAACATGAGGGACCCGAGGCCGCATCCCAGCATCATGTAGTGCTGAGAAGATGTGGAACCTGTCTGTAATCCCTGGACTCAGGAGTGTTGACCATGTCAGTGCAGAGCAGGCGTGGAACCCGTCTAACACATATACAGACACACATACACACACACACAAACACACACGCTCCCCCCCCCCAAAAAAAAAAGGAAGAGAAAAGCAGGTTGGGGGAGGCATGACCAGCTGTTCAGGCTACAGCGCTGGCTGTGACTCCTCTACTGTTTTAAAATCAAGCTTTTGTCTACTGGCCATCTGCTCTCACTTGAGCCCTGTCTTTTATTTGTAGAAATGGATCTCAATATGTTTTCCAGGCTGGTCTTGAACTCTTGGGCTCAAGCATTCCCCCTACCTTAGCTTTCCAAGTAACTGTGACTGGAAGCCTGTGTCACTTGCAGTGGCTTGCCTTTAAAACTAATAAAAAATAAAAAGTTTCCATTTCTACATTATACTGTTCAAATAATAAAAACCCAGAGATTGATACTGGCTCTTCCCTCTACCTCCGACTGAAAATGGGTGATCTTGCCTCCACGAATCCTCAGATTGAGACTGAGACCTGCCTCTTCCTGTTTTATATTCCTCTCCAGTGCTAGGATTAAAAGCGTGCACCACCGCCCAGCCTCTGTGGCTAGCTAGTGTAGCTGCTGAGATTAAAGGTGTGTGCCACCACTGCCTGGCCTGTGGGGCTGACTAGTGTGAGTACTTTGCACTGATCTTCAGGCAAGCTTTGTTTATTAAAACACAAATAATATGCCACTCTATTTTTTTTTTATTTTTTTTATTTTTTTGTTTTTCGAGACAGGGTTTCTCTGTGGCTTTGGAGCCTGTCCTGGAACTAGCTCT
>NC_022010.1:14660302-14662557 GCF_000317375.1 Microtus ochrogaster
CTCGAACTCACAGAGATCCGCCTGCCTCTGCCTCCCGAGTGCTGGGATTAAAGGCATGCGCCACCACCGCCCGGCTAATATGCCACTCTATTTCCCCTCTTTTGTCTAAAATAAAAGAGGCTATCACTGATAAAAATTATATATAGTAAGTGTAACTATATAAGGAAAACTATATACAATAAGTATAGTAACTATATACAATATATACGGGCAATAAATACATCAACAATGTCTAGTCCATTTACATTTGACAAATTCAGGGAAAATACTCCATATCTATCCTGTCTTGATGAATCCAAAAGGTTGTACCTAATTCACTTTCTCTTGCAATTTGCATTATCGAATTCTTTTACACTTTTTACCTCTTTAGTGAGTTTCTTTTCTGAGTCTGGTAAACAAGGAAAACTACTATAACCATCTAGTCTTTGACTCCCCAGAGACCCGAGAAGGAAGTAATATTAACTGAGTAGCAGGAAGTGCAAACAAGCAACTTTCAAAAAATGTGAGCCATGACAGAAACAGCTGGCTACCTGACAGTCACCCAAAGTTCCTCTGCAGTGTTGGGGCATGCATCTTTGGCCGACAGGACTAGAATATCTAACAGACTTTTCTGTGAAGCAAGGTTTTTGAAGGACTATCTCGCTTTGTCTGAGCAAGGTTTGACAGCCACTCTCTTTTGTATCCTGCTTGTGTAACGGCGTAAACGAATGCAGACAGATTGTAAAATATATATATATATAGCTTTAATAGACTACAGAACCGCCATTCCAGCGGAGACCAGGAAAGCAGAAGCAGAGGCTGGGAGCAAGCTCGCCAAATATATAAACGAACATTAGCCCGAGGCGAACACGCCCCCTAAGGGGCGGGGTTTATCCCTACATGCTTGTCCCATTAGGACAGCATACTGCCAGCAGTCGAGGCAAGGGCATTTTCTTGCCCAGTGGCTTATTTTTGCCACAAAGAAAGTAAACTCCATGTTGAGTTTCTTCAGTGCCCATTGTCTTCTCTGAAGTAGATTGGTGCTTCCAGGAGCAGACATTGTCAGTTAAAAACAAAACAAGCAAACAAAAACTGTTATTAAAACATCTTAAATACCATATTCTGTAGATCTCTGAAGTGTTTGATGATGACCTGTCTTTTAAAAATATCTGTTTGACCTTGAAAACATGCCTAATGTGACTACAAGTTCAATTATAACAGGTGACTAATTACTAACCTGCTTTTCCTTATTATCCTAAACAGTTGGTAATAATAACCTTCAAGGACTAGAAATTTGCAATTCCTTGTTAAATGAACTATATAGGTACCATAGCTTGAACAAGAGTAGAATTGTATGTACAATATGTTCTAACAAAATTAATCTTAAATTTGTATCAATATACAAAATTTGTATACAGTATACAAAAATTCAACCCAATGTAAAACATTTAAAGCTAGTAGTTGTTTTAAAAAAGTAGATTCAGTAAGCTACCTTTTTGTCTTATCATATCTATATTATACTTAAGTTTCTTTAAAACTTAAAGTATAGAAATAAGGAAGTTCATATATGCTAATACTGCTGGCTGATTTTTTTTTTTTTTGGACTTTTTTTGAGACAGGGTTTCTCCGTAGCTTTTTGGTTCCTGTCCTGGAACTACCTCTTGTAGACCAGGCTGGCCTCGAACTCACAGAGATCTGCCTGCCTCTGCCTCCCGAGTGTTGGGATTAAAGGCGTACGCCACTACCGCCTGGCTTGCTGGCTGATTTTTAGCACCCAAACACATGGAGGCCTGCTTTCTTGTCTGTCTTGCCTGTTTCCTTTTTTTTTTTTCGGTTTTGGTTTTGGTTTTGGTTTTTTTGAGACAGGGTTTTCTGTGTAGCTTTGGAGCCTGCACCAGGGTGGCCTCAAACTCACAGAGTTCCTGCTGTCTCCACCTTCTGAGTGCTGGGATTAAAGACGTGTGCGGCCACCACCACCTGGCTTGCCTGTTTTCTTAGTTTGTGAATGGACTCAGACAGAGTATCCTGTTGCTTTTGGTTTCTTTTACTCAACTTTGTACTTAGGCAGTTCGTAGTATTTATTGTGTGTGATCGATTATAGGTTTCCATTCAATGATTATCTCACAGTTGATTTATTTATGCTATTGATTGAGGGCAGGCTAGTAGCTGCTCTGTTAAAGGTGGTATGTAAACCATGTGTAATGAATGACTCATGCCTACGGTCCTAGCGTTTGGAGTGTTGGTTTAGTTTTGGTCAGTGCTATTCTGGTTTTAGC
>NC_022010.1:14662657-14663202 GCF_000317375.1 Microtus ochrogaster
GTCCTAGCGTTTGGAGTGTTGGTTTAGTTTTGGTCAGTGCTATTCTGGTTTTAGCTGTCCCTCTTTTATAGCCAGTCTTTCCCTTCTCATTTCAGCCATGGTAGCACAGGTATGCAAGGCCTTGAACTTGGAATTCCACGTCTTTAGTCTCCTAATTACAGACTTGTGTTTGTATGCCCTGCACAACTTTTAAAATTTCCCTCGCTTGTGTCATATTGTTTTGTTGACACAGGGGCTCCTGTAGTCTGTGCTGACTTCACCTTCATGATGCTTTTGTTTCCGCCTCTCAGGTGCTGAGGGTATTAAACAGGTACCATGGAACCCAGGCTGTATTGTATTGTATGTTTTGGCTAGGTGTGATGGCACATGCCTTTAAAATCCCAGCATTCAAGAGGTGTAGGCAGGTGGTTCTCTGAGTTCCAGCTCAGCCTGATGTACATAGTGAGTTCTAGGTCATCCAGGGCTGCAGAGTAAGACCCTGTTTAAAAAACAAAAATGGGGAGGGGAGGGTACAGTTGGTTTTATCTTGTCTTTTTTTTTTTTTT
>NC_022010.1:14663717-14679766 GCF_000317375.1 Microtus ochrogaster
CTCCTCCTCCTCCTCCTCTTCTTTTTCTTCTAAGCTTCTCATTGACTTTTCATTTAAATCTCAACTTCATCTGAAATTGTTTTTTTTTTTTTTTAAATCCTTGTGGATGAAAGGTAGCTTCTCTGCAGAGCACCGCTGGCATCAGGAACCTGTGCTTTCGTGTTGGGGTCTGTTCCTTTGGCCAGTCTACACTGAAGCTTAACTGTCTTGGTAACTTTGTAAAGGCTTTGTAGTAGGCTTTTTTTTTTGTCCTTTTAATTATTTTACATACACTTTATTTCTTTATTGTGTGTGTTTGGGATTGAGAATGCCCAGGGGCGTGTGTGCATGTCAGGATGACTTGCTGTTCTTCCCTTCCACTGTGTGGGTCCTGGGGAGTGAACTAGGGCAGCAAGCTTGGTGGCAAGCCTCTCTGCTCTGAGCCATCTTGTTTACCATTGTTTATCAGCCTGTCCGTGGTTAGGTTTTTTGTTTTTGTTTTTTTCTTCTTCTTTTGCTTTTTTGGGATAAGATCTCACTCTGTGTCCAGGTTGGTCCTCAACTCAGTATTTAGTAGTTCAGGCTGACTTTGAGTTCTCGGTGGTCCTCCTGCCTCAGTGTGAGTGCTGAGATTACAGGAGTCTGCCGTCACACTCAGCGTATCACCCTCTGCAGTTCATAGTTCTATTTTGCATGTGAGCATCAACCCAGGGCCTCCGCATGCTTGGCAACACTCATGGTGGAGCTGTACACACCCTGACTCTCTCTATGACATTTAGAATCATCTGGTTGCAGTTTTGGCAAGTCTGCGTTTGGGTGCAGTGATGCGCATTCTGTAACCCTAGCAGTGTAAGAGGCTGAGGATTGATGGAGGTAGGACTGAAAATTCCAGGTCAGGCCAGGCTAGCTAAAAACAACAAAAACGGTTCTATCCAGGGAGTGGTGGTCACTCCTTTAGTCCCAGAACTCGGGAGGCAGATCTCTGAGTTTGAGGGAACTCTGGTTTACAGAGTGATTTCCAGGCCAGCCAAGGCTACACAGTGAGATCCTGCCTCAAAATAAACAAATAAGTAAAGTAGAAGAAAAAAACCACTGTTATTGCAGAGAAAAATTGGGGGCTGGAGAGACAGCTAGGTGGTTAAGAGTGCTTGCTGCTCTTTCAGAGGACCTGGGTTTGGTTCCCAGCACTTCCTTGGTTGCTCACAACTCTGGTTCACAAATCTGATGCCCTCTTTTTTATCTCCCAGGCACCAGGCACACATGTGGTAAACATACATACATACATGCAGGCAAGACACAAAATAACACGAAATACACATCTAAGAGTTCCTTTAAGCAGAAATGGAAAAACGGCTTTTTATCACATTGAATTCTAATCTGTGAGTGTAATATAAGTTACTTTTCTGTAACCGTGATTGAACTCTGAGGGCACAACTCTGGGGATGGGGGGAGACTTAGTGTGGTTCAGTCTCCGAGGGTTCGGTCCAGGGCCACATGGACTGGCGTGTTTGGTAGAAAGTGGGTGGGGGTGGTGTATGTGTGGTTGGGGGCTTCTTCAGCGCGTGGTTGACGTGAAACAGTGTATTACTGTAACAGAAAGGGGCCATGGCAACGTCCAGTTCCCAAGAATGGGCTCTAGTTAACCACTTCTTTCAGTCAGGCCCCCCTTCCTCAGTTCTTCCTCCTCCCAGTAGTCCGTTCAGGTTTTCAGTGTATTAAATCATTCAGGCCTCCCAGCCCTCAGGATCCAGGGAGTCTGGAAACGTTCTTGCAGGCATACCCAGAGGAACCCGTCTCTCACCTCCCCAATGTTTCTCAATCCAATCAAACTGACAAGGAGATTAATCATCACAATAAAAAGAAGGGATTAATCCCACAACTTACATCTCTTACTAGACTTACTCCTAGGTAATCGGCTTTTTCTTTCTTTTTCGTTTTTTAAATTCTCTGTGTGTGTGTTGCATACACATGTGTGGATGTGAATACCCTTGACCGAGTATTCGGAGGCCAGAGCAGGATGGCAGCTACTCTATTGGGTTCTCCTTGTTAAGACAGGTTCTCTTTTGAACTAGCAGCTCCCCATTTTTCTCCAGTCTGGATCAATAGCTAGTTTTCAGGATTTGCCGGTCGGTGATGAGGGCACATGTCTATGCTGACATAACTGGCTTTTCACAAGGGTGCTGGGGTTTTGAACTCAGGTCCTCGTACTTATAGAGCAAATGTTCTTCCCCACTGAACCGTCTCCTCAGTCTCTGACTGTGTGTGTGTGTGTGTGTGTGTGAGTGTGTGTGTGTGTGAGTGTGTGTGTATGTGTGTGTGTGAGTGTGTGTGTATGTGTGTGTGTGAGTGTGAGTGTGTGTGTGAGTGTGTGTGTGTGTGTGTGTGTGTGTGTATTAGGTTATTTTAAATTAGCCAGTTGTATTATCTGCATTATTGTTTCTTTTTGCAATAGACTTTTACACTGTAACCCAGGCTGGCCTTTGGCTTGTGGCAGCCTCCTGCCGCAGCCTCCTAAGTGCTAGAATTGTAGGTGTGAGTCCCCACGCGTATCTGAGACTATCTATGGTACTTCTTCCATTTGATGCCTTTTAGTTTATTTTCTTTGTCTTGTTGACTCGGCTGGAATCTTGTCTTGGCTTTTCATTGTCTGATGACAGAAGTAAACCAGGCTCTCTTTGAAGAAAATGATTTAGTGCTGTTTCTGACACTTGGCTGCGCTCCAGTGACAGTTCTCAGCTGTGTCACCTCACGGCGCATCACAATGGCTTGAGAACATATGGGTGCAAATAATTGCACCGCCCTCCAAGGAGGTGGCGTGCTGGGTGGAGCCAGGCCAAGGCTTTTGGAAATGCCCTCTCCAAGGGCTAGCCAAGATCCCAGGAGAATTAACTAGGCCCTGCCGCAGGCTTTCATATAATCAAAGCTAGCTTCCGCCTCCATATGTAGTCAGGGCTGCCTTCGAACTCTTGATCCTTTTGCCACCACTTCTGGCGCTGGGATTGCAAATGTGCACTATTTCGCCTGGCTCTAAGCCTTAAAACCCTTTAACATGTTTCTGTCACCTCCCTTCATTGCCGTTGTAAGCCAAGCCTCTGACCACTGGAGACACCACAAGTGTCTGTCTGTAGGTTCACTTTTTTTTATCATTTATTTAGTTTTTGATGTGTGCCTGGGTTTCCATGTGTGCATTTGTAAGGGAGCTTGGCGCCACGGCTCGCATGTGTAGTCAGAGGACATCTTGCAGGAGTTGGCTCTCCTTCCTGAGCCATGTGGACCCTAGGGATTGAACCCAGGCTGTTAGGCTTGACAGTAAGTGCTTCCATGCATTCGGCCATCCCACCAGCCTGGCAGTTTATTTTTAAAAGCTCATTCTGTTATTTTATTTTATACTGTGAGTATTTGCCTGCGTGTGTGTCTGTGTACCACATGCACGCCTGGTACCTGCTGAGGCCAGAAGAGAGATCCGATCCTCCGGAGCTGGAGTTACAGATAGTTGTGAGCTATTGTGTGTGTACTGGGGATATTATTGGGATCCTTTGCAAGAGTACCAGCAAATGTTCTTCACTCCTGAGCCATCTCGCAGGACCCCATATCCCCCTCCCAGTTCATGGTGCTGAGAATGAGACCCAGGGACATCAGACATGCTAGTTAAGTGACCTCTGTCACTGGATGGACCTCCCTAGCTCCCTTTGTTTCTCAGTGTTTACAAAGGAGATTTTAAGGTGGGTGGAAGATAGTAAATTTTTTTATCCCGAAAAATTTTAAACTTCAGAATAAGCATTCTTCTGCATAAACATGGACACACATATACTTTGCTTTGCTGCTTGAGAATTGGTTAACATCGTGACCTGTCACTGCTAAGTACCCCAGTAGAGGTCTCCTAAGAACCCGAGCATCCTCCTACAGAACCTGCGTAGAAGTGTCCATCACACTCAGGAAGTTCACATTGCTATGTAATGCCACGTAGTGAATGATTTTCTTTTCGTTTTTTTTTTTTTAATATTTATTTATTATGTATACAATATTCTGTCTGTATGTAGGCCAGAAGAGGGCACCAGATCTCATTACAGATGGTTGTGAGCCACCATGTGTTTGCCGGGAATTGAACTTAGGACCTTTGGAAGAGTAGGCAATGCTCTTAACCACTGAGCCATCTCTCCAGCCCGTGAACAATTTTCTTTAGAGTGCTTTTTCTTGTTTCTTTCATTGTAGCATATGGTTAAGGTTCACACAGTGTATTTACAACTGTCCCTTAGGCTATGGGGGATTTAGCCTATAAGTCCCAATGGTACTACCATCTGAAGATGCTGAAATCTGCATGCATGTATAAAATGATTTGGTGTTTGTGGCTAATCTATGAATATTTGCTCATATAGTTTAATGCACCCCTAAAATAATTTCATTACCTAGTACAATGTTAGTGCCATGTAAGTGGTCATGATGTATTTGCCGTAATGATACTGATAGGAAAATAAGTCTGAACACATCCAATATAGACACGCTTTATTTGCTTTATGTTATTATTTATTTATTTTGGTGCTGAGGTGTCCAACATATGGCTGCAAGCACTAGGCAAGCTGAATTCTAGCACCAAAGCAGAAATGTGTTTGAGACAGGGTCTCTCGAAGTAGTCCAGGCTGGCCTCTCCTTCCTGGTTTTTGGGATTATAGGTATGAATTTTAAACTCATACTGTGCCTGGTCAGAATTTTTTTAAACATGTATGTATGTATGTATGCAATATTCTGTCTGTGTGTATGCCTAAAGGCCAGAAGAGGGCACCAGACCTCATTACAGATGGTTGTGAGCCACCATGTGGTTGTTGGGAATTGAACTCAGGACCTTTGGAAGAGCAGACAATGCTCTTAACCACTGAGCCATCTCTCCAGCCCTGGTCAGAATTTTTTTTCCTGAAATGTTTTCAATCTGAGATTGGTTGAATCTGATAATATGAATCTATGATTGTTCTCAAAAGTGTGTTGATCTTTTCTAGCTACTTTCCGTCCTAAGTACTCTGGAACTTGCTGGTTCAACGAGGAATCTATTTGGAGAAGCCTAGTTTCCCCACCACACCACACCACCATAACCTAGGGTGTTAGGTGGGCTGTGGGGTCTCTATCCTGGGCACTTCATTTTAGGACACTAGGCTATTTTTACATCTAGTATTTGGGTATTCAAGGAGTAAAGGGGCTGGAAAGAGAGAATCTGTAGATCAGAAAGAACTTGAACTCAAAGATATCCCGCTTTTCTGCCTTCAGAGTACTGGGATTAAAGGAATTTGATGCCACATCTGGACCCCTTCTCCCGATACTTTAGGTCTCAGGAAAGGTACCTTATCTTGGAGAGGCGATGGCTGTGGAGTTTTCTTGTATTAGCTTTTTCTCTAAAGGGATACTGGAGTCAACTGATGCTCTTTGGCCCCTTTAAAAAAATTTGCAGGAGAATTATTTCACTCAGTATTCATCGATCTAATTATGGTGATAGCCTCTTGTCTCCTACTGAATGTTTACAATATGAGTTCATTGTGTTCTCACCAGCAATTCTGTGAAGTACTTGTTCAGTATTCTGGATTGGGAAGCCCCAGGCTCTCAGGGAACAACTCCTCTGCTCGTGGGCAGTAGAGCCAGAGTCTGGCTCCGAGTATGCCTCCCCATTTCTCTCTGCTCACTTTGACTCACGCCTTTGTGTGCCAAGGCTCAGCTCTCGGTAGGCTGAATTTAGGGGAAAGACTACAGCTCCTCTATCTTGGACATCTGAGGTGGCTGACTTAACGTTCGATCTCTTGTGTTTTTGAGTATGTATATATGTGTAGTGTGTGAACATATGTATGTGGGTACAGACTTCTATGAGGATATGAAGCCCGGAGGTTGATGTTGGATGTTTTTCTCCATTTTATTTATTCATGTTACTTTTAATTAATTTATTTATTTATTTATTGAGACAGGATTTCACTGTAGCTCTGGCTGGTCTGCAACTTATGTTGTAGTAGACTAGGCTGGCCTCAAACTCACAGTCTTCCGCCTCCTGAATTCTGGGATTAAAGGCATGCACCACCACTGCCCGGTTATTTTTAATTCTTTAAAATGACATTTATTATTGTATGGATCAAACTCAAGTTTGGCAGAAAGCTCCGCTATATGAACCATGTCACTAACCATCCATTTTCTCTCTGACTGAACCGGGAGCTCGCCAGCTGACTAACCTGGCTCCTCTCAAGCCCCCGGAACTGCCTGTTCCCACCTTCCAGCAGGGCTTCCAGCCACTCAACCCCTCCCCAGCTTTTCCATGCAGAGAGGTGGATCCCTTGTCTTTACTCTTGTACAGCTAGCACCCCCATCACCACCTCTTCATCCCCACCTTTTACTTATTTAAAATGAAACAGTTTATTTAAGATAACGGCTCTGGAAGAGCAGACAGTGCTCTTAAACTGTAAGCCATCTATCCAACTTCTTTCCTTTTTTTTTTTTTCTTCAGTTTTTTTCAACTAGGTTTTCTTATATTTTTGGTTGTGAGCCTAGCCTTTAACAGCTGAGCCCTCTCTCCAGCTCTGAAATAGGTTTTCTATATGTCCTGACTGTTTTGGAGCTATGTAGACCAGGCTGCCTCTGCTTCAGTGCTGGGATTAAAGGCGTGTGCCACTGTACCCGCTTCTTTCCTTTCTTGACAGAGGTCTCGCTATCCATCCCAGGCTGGCCTCAAACTCAGTCCTCCTGCCTTTAGTCTCTTGATTGTTGGAATTGTCACATGTGCACCATCCTAGGCTCAGACCTTTCAAAGCTTTGTAATTGTAGACTTTGGTCAGATGGGTAAAGTCACTTACGACCAAGCCTGATGACCAGAGTTCAATCACCAGGACCCACTTGGTGCAGACACACATGTGACACACACACGTTAATAAGCACATCAAGAATTTCTTTGGTATAGATTTTTATTTGTTTGTTAATTATTTTATATCCTGATATGCTGGGAATGTAAACTGAGATCATTTCGAGTGCCTGGCAAATGCATTACGATTGCCAGCACCATCTTTTTCCAGTTGTAATCTGGGAAAGATCCTGAGCCTTCCTTTAGTCTTGCTTTCACAGCTCACAGAGGAGGACTGAGGACTGGCTCTCTGCCCGTTGAGTTGCTCAGATGATCTGTGGCCATCTGCTTCAGATGTGAGCTTGAATTTCGGCGCATTGAAGACGAGGCTTTTGTTCGATCCCAGAGGAAAAGTGACTTGGGTGTGGGTGTAGGTTTTGTTGGGTCCGAGCACCATTAAATTTGAGCTCAAGGCAGAAGTCAAGATAGGACAAGTAGCTGTGGAGGGTCCCAGCTGTCCACAGGACAGAAATTCAGGCCGGGGAGGGCATGAAGCAGGAGCACTCAATTGTGACCCCAAGAGAAGTTGGGATTTCAGATTCCTTCCCATCTGACAGATTTGATACGAAGTTAAATCCCTAATAATGGTCAGATTAGAGAAACGACACATACCCTCCTACTGCTTCTTAGCAGCTTGAATCACTGTCCTCCAGGGGTAGCTCCTTAAATAGTAAACACAGGTGTTTCTTGATGTACGGTGGGGTCATCTACTAATAAAAGCATTGTTAGAGGAAAAACAGAGTAGACAACACATTTTCTGTGTCTGTGCTCCTAAACACTGTCTGGCAACAGCACACGGTAGGGTACCAGCCGTTCAGCGTCATGATCACAGGGCTGAGCAGGAGCCTTGGCTGGCTGTTGCTGGCCTCCAGAAATTACTGGCTTGCCTGGGAACAGATCAAAACTCAGAATTCAAAGTATTTTTTTTATTATTTTTTTTCTTCTGAATGTGTTTTTCTTTTACACTGTCATAGAGTAAAAAAGTCATGTCTAGTCACTTTAAGTTGGGGGCTGTCATTAATGGCCTTATCCACCACTGACAGAGATACTGTAAGCCAAGGACCTCTCCTATCTTTTCTGTTTCCTGGTTTTGGGAATTGAACCCAGTGTCTCAAACTGCTAGGCAAGCACTCTACCACTGAGTTATACCTCTCATGCCCATTTTGTAGAAGTCAAAACTAAGGCTCAGGGCTGGTAATACCTCAGTGATGAGTGCTTACCTACTGTATGTAAACCCTAACATAGCAAAACTAAGACAAAAAATTGAGGGTTCAGAGCCGTTTGCCCCTGATTGGATAATCAGTGAGTGTAAGAGCCCAGACTGCACACATCCATGTGAACACAGAGAGCTTTTTGTTTGTTTTGTTTGATTGTTTTTTTTTAAATATTTATTTATTTATTATGTATACAATATTTTGTGTGTATGCCTGCAGGCCAGAAGAAGGCACCAGACCCCATTACAGATGGTTGTGAGCCACCATGTGGTTGCTGGGAATTGAACTCAGGACCTTTGGAAGAGCAGGCAATGCTCTTAACCTCTGAGCCATCTCTCCAGCCCCTTTTTTTTTTTTTTTTTTTTTTTTAACCTTTTGAGGACAGGGTTTCATAGCCCAGGCTAGCCTTGGATTTGTGGTGGTCCTCCTGCCCCAGGCTCTGAAGTGCTGAGATTGCTGTCATACAGTGGGTTTTCATAACCTCTGTATAGTGTTGTGGCTGGCTCTCAGGCTCCATCATCCAGAAAGCTTCCTTGTCACTGGCTTAGGTTACTTTTCTGATTTCCTTGTGTGGTTACATTTAGATCAGATTTGCTTGTTAATCTGTCTAGGTTTGTGTTGTTGTTTTTCGTTTTTAAAAACATTTTGAAATTTATTTTGTATGTGTATGATTGTATGGTGTTCAGAGATCAAGTTTCAGGAGTCTGTTACTGCCCTTTCCATCATGTGGATTCCAGGGACAGAACTCAAGACTGGAGGTATGGTTTGGTGTTTGGCAGTCAGCTCCTTTACCCGGTGAGCCTGCCTTGGACTTGGGTCTTACGCTTGCTGTCCGTGAAGGTCAGCGTCTTGAGGCATGGGCACAGTCCTGCAGTTCATTTGCAGGTGTGACGATGAGTGTCCAGAAGAGAGTTGGGCCTTTGCTTCCATCTCAGCTTCATAAATGTCTAGATCTGGGGAGACTTGTCTTGAGTCACAGTGTCTCCCTGGGCTGGCTTCCCTTTCCTACACTCTTCACTTTGGAACGGAGTCTTTGTGGGGCACCCTGGCTGTTGGGCTTAGCACGTGCCTTTGGCAGTTCTGTCAGGGCAGGAGGGGAACCCGAGGTGTCACTGTTTGGAAACTGAAGCAGAGGGATGTACAAACCTGCACTTACTATCCCATCTAACTAACAATGTTACTGGCGGGAGATGGATGAGCAGGTACTTCTAGAAGCAGTGTAAAAGCCAGCTCTGAAGTCCCCTGGTGATTAATGGTGTTTCGGCGCCGTGATGTAGAACTTAGCTGTGTCCCTTCTAAACACTTGGGTCACTGCTTGCTCGTGCTTCCTGTTAGCGTCAAGGTGACCTTGGGCAGCCTCCTCCTGGCTGTGAGCCCACAACTCTTGGAACTGACTGACAGAGCCTGATTCAGATCAGGAGCCACAGGGCTACGGGTTTATTTCTGCAGCTGCAGTCTGTTGGATTCATGAGCAGTCTGTGAGCTGAGAGAGCCAATGAGACCCAGAGGGAGAGAGAGGTCAGAGGAAGGCGAACATGATCTTGCTGGACTACTTAAGAAGCCCAGGCATTGCTCCCAGGCGGGGAAATTTCTGGTGATCCATTGACTGAGGACCCTGAGGTCCTATGATGTGGATCTGTCTTTCTTGGGTTCCAGCGGCGGCCTGTCCTAGTCACCTGGTTCTGTCTTGCGACTGAGCCGACTTGTCTGTGTCCTTGGTGAACTGTCCTTTATAGCGCTGAGGCTCTTCCTCAGAGACCCAGTTCTTGTTTTTGAGACAGGGTCTCACTATGTAGCACATGCTGGCCTCAGACTCTCCGTCCTCCTGAATGCTGGATTATAGGTGTATACCCAGCTCAGGCAGACTGACAAGCTGTCCCCAGTGACCCCTCAAACCACATTTTACCCCTCTACTCCAACTTCCCTTAATCACACTGCTGGGAAATGAGCTGAGTAATGAAGTCTGAATGTAGCGTGTCGGCTCTGGCTCTAAGAGAGGTCCCACACTAATGATCCCTCTCAGAGATTTTATTTTCTAAGGGAAAGCCCAGGAATGTGGCTTGAATCCTGACTGTCTTCCTTGTCCCATACCAACATGGGCTGCTGCGGTGTTTTTGTTTGTTTTGTTTTTTTGATGTATTGAGACAGGGTTTCTCTGTGGCTTTGGAGCCTGTCCTGGAACTATCTTTTGTAGACCAGGCTAGCCTCAAACTCAGAGGTCCCCCTGCCTCTGCCTCCTTAGTGCTGGGATTAAAGGCATGCGCCATCACCACCTAGCTGTAGCTTGTTTGTTTACTGGGGCAGGGTCTTAACTATGTAGGCTTGGCTGTCCTGGAACTCCCTGTGTAGACCAGGCTGGTCTCTCAAACTGCCTCTGCTTCCCAAGCATTGAAATTAATGGTTCTTCTACCTCTGTATAGTTCTTCCCAGCCCCACCCCCGAGACAGGGTTTTTTGTATAGCTTTGAAGTCTGTCCTGTACTCAACTTTTGTAGGCTGACCAGGCCGGCCTCTGCTTCCTGAGCGCTGGAATTAAAGGTGTGTGCCACTGCTGCCTGGCTCTCTGTGTAGTTCTAAGTAAGAAGGCTTTTATTAATTCTTTGAGAAAGTTTTTCAGGTAGAATTTCTCTTTGTAGCTTCGGTCGTCCTGAAACTCAGAGGTCTGATTTCCTAGCTCTGCCTCCCAAGCACTTGGAGTAAAGGTATGCACTACCACACCTGGCTTTGATTGTATTTGAGGCAGGGTCTTTGTAGCCCTGTATTTTATTTATTTACATATTTTTTAATTTATATGTATGAGTATTTTGCCTCTGTGTATCTCTGTGCACCTTTTACATTCAGGCCTCCACTTGGCAGGTACCTGGGGTCTGCAGCAGCCTCTGGGGCTGTAATGGTGATACTTTGTATCCCTGCTCCTTCTGCAATGCAATTACTGGATCCCGAGCAGAGTTAGGGTAGAGAGGTGGACAGAAGAGGAGGCTGTCTGAAGGGCAAGAGGATTTGTGGGTGCCAGTAGCGGGTTCTCTCTCAGGTGGAACTCTGACAACACTGGTTCTAGGCCCTTCGACTGCTAAGAAACTAGCTTGTGTCAAGTGTGGCCTGAATCTTCAACAAAGACCAGGGATGCCCCCTGGTGGATATGCACCTTCCCAGTGCAAACACAAAGAGTTTTAGCTCGGGTCTGCTTCCTAGTATTTCGAGGGCTGCAACTAGCCACTGAAAACTGGAATGGTTGAAGGCAAGGCTAATCTTCTTCAGCCTTGGCATGTGGTAAAAATACGTACGCAGCATTGCCGGGGCAGCTTTAGAGCCTGAGCCCTGGTGTTGCCATGAATTAGCTCCAAATCCCAGCTATGTGTACCGCTGGGCATGCTTGGGCACGTTAGTTGGCCAAGCGTGCGGTCTTTCATGCGTCCAGTAAGTATAAGTGGAGTTCTGCCTCACAGAGCAGTGGCTATGAACGTGCCTGTGGAGGGGGCGTGCCTGTGGAGGGGGAGTGCCTGTGGAGGGGGCGTGCCTGTGGAGGGGGCGTGCCTGTGGAGGGGGCTTGCCTGTGGAGGGGGCGTGCCTGTGCTGCCTGGCTCAGCGAAGGGCAACACTGTAATTGATAGGAAGAGCATGTTCCGGGGGAGTCAGGAGTCATCGCTCTGAGTATGGCTGTGCTCTTCCTCATTTGTAAAGCAGTTGGTCCCGCTTTCCTTCAGGGTTGCCCTGAAAACCAGACCTTGAATCCAACAGATAAGAACACCTAGGTTCTTCTGTGTGTTTGAGGAGTTATTTTTAGAGCTCGGCTTCTACTTCATGAGAGGTACTCCATCTCGCCAATACCGGCCGTTGGGCTGTTCCGGGGACAGTTCTCTGCCCAGAGCTGAGCAGGAAGTGTTGAAAGTGACGAGCTGTTAACTTGATTCCACGTTCAGGTTCATTGAGGGCCATTTGGTGCAAGGGTCAGCAGACTTCTCGGAAAGAACCAGAAAGCAAACATTCAAGGCTTTGTGAGCGATGCACTTTCTGCCGCAGGTTCTCAGCTCTGTCACCGTGGGTGGTACAGAATCAGTGCCTGCTGGTTGGTGCCAAACAACCTTCTATGTGGACTTGGGAATTCCGATTTCAATCATTTTCACAAGTGTGAAATAGTCTTTCTACCACTGCGTTTAGGAACATAAAAAATGTTCTTCTGGGGTGACGTTTCGAGGCGCTCAGAAATGGTCTGGCCTTTGACATACAGTCGTTGTACAGTTTCCTGCAGCACAAGCCTCAAGCAAAGCTAGATTGTCCCAAACCCCGGCAATGTTCACTTTCATACCAAGATGTTCGGGAAAACCTTGAACTTTGCATGTTGTGTGTGCGAAGGCAGACTTTGAGCAGTCCGTGGAGTTGTCCAAGCCACAAACCATGTGTTGGTTGTGTCTGGGACAGGGTCAAGTGTGCTTTCAGTATTAAGGAACAGAAAATCGGTGTGAAAGTGTTGAAGGCACATGCAAGGTCAGAAAGTGAGAGAAACGTGACACTTTCTAGAGGAATAAAGATCAAGTCTTTGCCAGAAGGCAGAGGCAGGTGGATCTCAGTGAGTTCAAGACAAGACAGAGACACCTGGTGAGACCCTGTCTCAAAAAATAAAAGAAATCAAGGATTAAAACCCTGGCAGGTGCTGAGTTCAGCTATGAACTCCTTTAATTGCAGCATTTGCTTTTGTTTTTTGGTTTTTTGAGACAGTGTTTCTCTGTGGAGTCCTGGCTGTCCTGGAACTTGCTCTGTAGACCAAGCTGGCCTCGAACTCATAGAGATCCGCCTGCCTCTGCCTCCTGAGTGTTGGAATTAAAAGCATGCACTACCACTGCTCAGCCTCATCAAGAGTTGTTGTGGTCAATTTCGACTATATAGTGAGTTCTGGGGCCAGACAGGATAATATATAGCAAGATCCTCTTTTTAAAAGGAACAAAGGTCAAAAAAGCACAGAGCCAAGCATTGTGTGCCTGTGCCGCCCCAGGAGTCGGGAGAGCATAGCAGGAGGGTTTTGAGTTCGAGATCATTCTGGGCTATGTAAGGAGCTCTGTCTTCTGAAAAACATGCTGTGATCTCAGCATTTGGGGGCAGGAAGATCAAGAGTTCCAGTTCCTTCTGGGCTGCAGTGCTGAGGCCAGCCTAAACTACAGGATTCACTGGCTCAAAAACCAAAACCAAAACCAAGCAGTCAGAAAAGCAGGTCATGGGCTGGATTGACTGCTGGCCCTGAGATGGTTGTGTGTCTCTGGGTGAAGGTTGTGGTGAATAAAAGGGTTCAACTTTGGTTGTTGGGGGTCTCTAAGTCTCCAGGGACCATATATTTGTCACTGAGATAGTAAGGAATTAGGGTCCTTTCAGACCAGATGTTGGGGTTCCCACCGCAGTCCTGATCGTCTCGAGTGTCACACACGGAGGCGCCAGTTTCCTTCAGGAATCACCAGGAACTTGGCAGGCTGCGTTGTGTCTGTATGCTCCCCTCCGTGGTGGAAGTTCCAGAGACACCTGTTTTCCCATTTCACAGATGAGCCAAGAAAGGTCAAAGGTTTGCTTGCTGGTGGGATCCGGTGCTCACCTGGAGGGTCTGTCTCTGTTCAGAGCTGGTTCCCTTTTCTCTGGGATGTTGTCAGAGGCCGACAAGGAAGGCTGGACTGTCCTCATCAGGAGATACCTGCTCTTTGCCTTGAGCTGCCATTCGTAGGTGACATGGGCTCCACCTCATACTTGATACTTACTCGTCTAGCTTGTGCTAAGCCAGGCCCCTTTCTCCAGAGTCGTGTTGTAGAACTGTGAGGTGCCAGCACCCGTGGCGCAGGGAAGACAGACAAGAAAGCAGTATAATCTCAGCTGTGGAGATCCGTGCTGGGGGTAATGAAGCATCGTTACATTCTGGACCCTGTGCCAATTATTTGAGGAATCGTCTGTTTTCTTCCTCACACCCAGTCTAGCAGAAGGGCTGATAAGATGAAGCCTGGGGTTCAGAGAAACCAAGCTATCTGTTGCCTTCACAGACTAGTGTTTTTTCCTCCTTAGATTTATTTATTTATTTATTTATTTATTTATTTATTTATTTATTTATTTATTATTGATGACGGGTCTAGACTTGCCTGGGACTCACTGAGAAAGTTATCCTGGCCTTGGACCCATGGTGCTCCTCCTGCCTTACTCAGCCTCCTGAGCGTTGGAATTAGAGGTGTACAGAAGGTGTCCCTGGTCTATATGATGCATGAGGCTGAAACTGGTACCTTGTATGTATTAGGCAAGCATGCTACCAATTGAGCCAGATTTCTAGTTCCAGAAATGAGACCTTGTGTGAATGTGTGTGTATGCATGGGTGCCTGCCAGTCTGTCTCTCTAGGCCAGCAGACAACCTTGGGTACCTTCTGAGGAGTTAGTTATCTACCTTGCTTTTATAAGGCAGAGTTTCTCACTGACAGGCATCTCAGTGAGTGTAGGCTAAGCTGGCTGACCAGAGAGCCCCTTGCAGAGGGGTTACTTAAGACCATCGGAAAACACAGATATTTACATTATGACTCATAATAGTAGCAAAATTAGTTATAAAATGGCAATGAAAATAATTTTATGGTTGGGGGTCACCCCAGCACGAGAGGTATAGCATCAGAAATGTTGAGAACCACTACTCTGTAGGCTTGCCTGCAGTCCGGTCTTACGGAGGCTTTTTCTCATCTGAGGCTCCCTCTGACTGTAGTTTGTGTTGACAAAAAACGAGCCAGTACCCACAGGCATTGGCTGGCTTGGAGTAGCGGTGAGGAGAGTGACAAGCTCTGTAGGAGAAGCAGATGTTGGATGCCGCGGGGAGGGGAGGAGAAGTGCTTCTTCATGGGATCTGGAGTCCTAAGCTGGTCAGTGAACGGTGTGTACGTTTTCTCCCCAGGGAGTCGCCGACTGGTGGATGTGATGGACGTGAACACCCAGAAGGGTACCGAGATGAGCATGTCCCAGTTTGTGCGTTACTACGAGACCCCAGAGGCACAGCGGGACAAACTCTATAATGTCATCAGCCTTGAGTTCAGCCACACGAAGCTGGAGCACCTAGTCAAGCGCCCCACTGTGGTATGCCAAGGCCTTCATGGCCCCTTCCTTCCTCATCTGCCACCCACTTGCTTGCCACGAGGCCTGACTCTAGGCTGCTTGCAGTTTGAGATGGAATGGGTGTGAGATGGAATGGCTGGGTGGGCGTGGTTGAGTCTGGTCTCTTAGGGCATGGTGGGGAAATGCCGAAGCAGAGTTGGATCCAGGGTGGCGTGGGTGAGGCAGCCTAGCTGAAGGCACCCAGGGACTCCTCGGGCAGAGGGGTAGTTCTTTCTGGAATGTGCAGGAGGCACGAGGGTGCTTACAATTTACTGACTTTCAGGTGGACCTGGTGGACTGGGTTGACAACATGTGGCCCCAGCACCTTAAGGAAAAGCAGACGGAAGCCACAAACGCCCTTGCAGAGATGAAGTACCCCAAAGTGAAGAAGTAAGATTGGTTGGCTGGTGGTGGGACTGGGCAGGGCTGAACCCCAAACTTGTGGGTATTGGCAAGGGACTTCTTGGTCCTCGATGCGAGTCTCAGTGTTGCTTCAGAGGTGAAGCATTGACCCCCTGCTGGCACACAGTGGTCACACGAGAGATGAGTCCCTGGGTGTGAACAAACTGGCCTTTGGGTGCTGTGATGGGTCAGGCGTGCCTTCCTGTTGGCCCTGGAGCTTCTCCATAGCTGCTCTGGAGGTCTAAGAGGAGTGATGGGAACTCCCTCTGTGGAATCCATGTCTGCGTATGGGTACAGTTTTCTGGTTTGGTCTGTACCCTCAACGTGACATTGTCCTGGGAGTAGCATTTCCAGAGAACCCTGCTTTTGGAGCAGCACAGAACTCAGGCTGGGCAGTGTGTGCCTCTCATTTTAAAGGTTTTGTTATTTAATGTGTGTGTGAATGCCTGTGTGTGTGTGTGTGTGTGTGTGTATGCCTGTGTGTGTGTGTGTGTGTGA
>NC_022010.1:14680363-14682004 GCF_000317375.1 Microtus ochrogaster
TGTGTGTGTGTGTGTGTGTGAATGCCTCTGTGTGTGTGTGTGAATGCCTGTGTGTGTGTGAATGCCTGTGTGTGTGTGTGTGTGTGTGTGTGCGCACGCGCGCGCACCACGTGTGTACTGTCGCACCAGATCACCTGGAAAGGCAAGGAGTGGTGAACCTCTAATGTGGGTGCTAGGAGCTAAACCTGGCCCCACTGTGAGATTAGCCAGTGCTTTTAACCACAGAACCATCTGTCCAACCCGGTTCTCTTTTCTTTGGTGTTGAGATGTGGAACTTCTGATCCAGAAGCACCTCCCCAAACAAAGTTCAATGTCAGTAACGTGATGTGCCTTCAGTGGTGCCCTGTGGATTGGAGGGTGATCAGGGTAGGGAAGGCAACCCCAGTTGAGAGCAGAGAGAGACCTCGGTACGCTGTCACAGGACCAGCTTGTTCTGAGCCTGCTGTTCAGTATGGACAGTGGTACTTGGGGGGGCCTTTCATATTCAGGGATTTTAATAATGGGCCATCTGGAGAAGGAAGTCACCTTAGATAATCCTGCCGTTTCAGACCCTCTGCTTCTGTCTCTGAAAATGGGAAGGGGATCCTGGCTTCCCAGAAAGACTGGTGCTGGCAGCCTGGCTCCATTAGCATCTGTGCTTAGCTCTGCTGCCAGCCGCGCCCCCAGGAAATCTCAGCCGTGAACTCCTCGTTTCCCCAGCCCTCCATTCAGCCTGTATTGAATGCAGACAGTGTGCCTGGCTTTGTAAGGCAGGCTAGCACTCTTGGCCCTGGATTTTTTAATGTTTCTCTCTCTCTCTCTCTCATTAATTCTTGGATGTTTTTCTTCCCCTCTAAGCTAAAGTTCAGTGTAATCCTTCTATCTGGGCTTTATCAAAGGCAGAGAATATGGTCCAGGTGCAGAGGGAGGGAAACAGGGCTTGTTTCCAATTCTATTCTGTTCCGATTGAATCACAGCACAGTGTTTCAAGATGGACAGATGAAGGGGTGAACAGGACTAAAGGACCTCCATCCTCACGCAGCCTCTTTAGAGCATGTCTTGTAGCACAAGTTGCCATGTTTCTAGGTAGAGATGAATTCTTTTGAGCCCTTGTTCTCAAGGGGTCTTCTTGCAGGGCAGGAGGCATTTAACTTGGGTTTTATTTATTCTTTGTTTTGTTTGAAACAATCTCTTTACATAGTTCTGGCTGTTCTGGAACTCACTCTGTAGACCAGGCTGGCCTTGAACTGGGAGATCTACCTGTCTCTGTCTCCCATTCACCTTAATTGAAGGTATGCAGTACCATGCCTGACTACTTTTCTTTATAATTGGTTTATTACTTCTGTGGTTATGTATGATACGTGTGTGTTGGTGTGTACCACAGTGTGCCTAAAATGGGAATTGCTCACTTACGTGGCCAGGCGTGTGGAGCAAGTGCTTTACCTATTGGGCTGCCTCTGGGTCTTAACTGGGCTTTGGCGGGCAGAGGAAATGTGATGATTGGGGAGGGATTGAGAAAAGGAAATGGTGAAGATAGGGCTGTAAGAAAGAAGCAGTGACTATTTCCATTCATTCATTCACTCAGTATCAGGGAATGGAGCGTCCTCGTAGTACTGAGGTCACAGGCACTCAGTATCAGGGAATGGAGCATCTTAGTGGTAC
>NC_022010.1:14682104-14695842 GCF_000317375.1 Microtus ochrogaster
CACAGGCACTCAGTATCAGGGAATGGAGCATCTTAGTGGTACTGAGGTCACAGGCACTCAGTACCAGGGAATGGAGCATCTTAGTGGTACTGAGGACACAGGCACTCAGTATCATGGAATGGAGCATCTTAGTGGTAAAAGCTGAGATCAGAGAAGCAAAGCAGCTAGCCACTAGTTCTTACCACTATGAAATCCTCAGCCAAATGGGATATTCTGTCTCTACTAGTTCTGAGACTGGATGCTGTCTCTGTGAAACCTCAGACCAAATCCCTGAGCTCTCGCCTCCTCCGGCCTTATATTCCTCTCTGCGCCCAGCCATATCACTCCTGTCTCCACCTCTAGTGCTGGGATTAAAGGCATAGGATCCCAAGTGCTGGGATCACCTTAGTGTGAGCTCTGTTTCTCTTTTAGACAGATTCAATGTCTTGTAGCCCCCAGGGTGGCCCTGAAATTATAGAGATCCGTCTGCCTCTGTCTTCTTAGTGCTGGGATTAAAGATGTATGCTACCACTGCCTGGTCTCTGTGACTAACTAGTGGCTTAGCTCTGCACTCTGATCTTCAGGCAAGCTTTATTCGTTAAATGACAAACAAAATATCACCACACTGACCTCTGGGGATGAGGCCACCAATCTTGGTACTGGTCTGAAATGAATCATCTGGGAAGGCTCTCTCAGTTGACCCCAGAGCTCTCAAATATAGCCAGTCTAGCTTGCCAGGTCACCTCAGGGATCCCCTGTCTTGGCCCCGTGAGGTGCTAGAATTATAGCCAGGCAGCCACAACCCTGGAATTTATGTGAGTTCTGGTGATTTGAATTCCAGTCTTCATGCTGGCCTAGCAGGTACCAACAGACACTGAGCATCTTCCCCAGTTCTGGGGAGTGTGGTTTGAGAGGGTCTCACTAGACAACCAAGCTTGGCTCACAGCTCATGGCCTTCATGCCTGCACTCACTGAGTGCCGGGAGTACCGTCAGTCTTCCTATACACCCCACCCCCCTTCCTTGAGATCTTCTAAGCAGAGCAGGATGGGGTGCATGCATTCATGTGGGCTTGCATTCTGCAGCTGCTCCTGCTGTGTGGATTGGAGGTTTGAGGAGGCTGCTGCCTGGCCTGCATCTCAGCAGACAAGAGGGGATCGCCCCTGGGCATATATTTAGGAAGTGAAATAGATGTGAATGCCTACTGAGATCTGCCATGCCCTTCGGAGGGCATATTACAGTCTGCACACTACGCAAAGATTCCTCCAAATAGTAAGCCCACACACATTTAGGGGCTCTCTAGTTACAAAAAATAATAGGACATAAATGTGTGACTGTTTAGGCTCATGTGTCTCAGAGGAATTGACGAGACTGTGTTTCAAATAGATTTCCAAACTCTGTCAGTGGCCATGGGAACTTGCTATAGGATTTGAACCTCGCTAGGAAGGACGGTGTCACCTTGGAGATAGTCCATTTGTTCAACTGAAACTGATTTCAAATGTTCATAAGCAAGGTGAAAAAAAAAATCTCTCCATGATGGAGTCCTCTGGGACTGTGGAATGGTTCTGTGGAATTTAATTAAAATGACATTGTTTCTGGAAATCACAGTGCTTCCTTGCTGGAGGCGCCTACAGAACAGACAGCTGACGGCCCTCCTGAATGGAAGAAAGGTTTGCGCCCGGTGGAGGTGGACTTGTGACTAACAGTAGGCTTTTTTCCTGCCTCTAGGATTTATACTGCTTCATTGTGGTCAGAGGTTTGGGAATTTTAATAGGTTTTGGTAGAGATTCTTAAGGCAGGGGAAGGTGAATGGACCCTAGGCACACGAGGCGGAGGGAGAGGAAAGCTTTCTAGGGGGTGTTAATGTATTAGTTATAGTGCAAGAGGCCACTTTAAGCGAGCCGCGTCCCCATTCTCACGGAGCACATATTGGGGTGGGGACAAACACGCCAACAAGGAAGTCGTGTAATTGAATGCATCTCATGCGTCTCATGCGTCTCAGTGGAACATGGAGCTGCAGGGTACAAAAGAGCGAAGCGGGTAAGCGATGAATGTCCATAGCACCTGCATCTCTGCCGTTGCCACAGTCTCCTGCTTTCCCCTGCCGAGATGCTTTGAGTGGGTAAAATTAGTCACCTTGGAAAAGTCCTGCCTGGACGGTGACAGTAGTGGGGAGTTCCCTGGCTTGGTTGCTTATTGTTGCTTAGCCATTACCCTTAACTTTAACATCCTTTGGAAAAACAAAATAAAACAAAAAACAGGATTGTGGGCTCATGTCCACAATCCTTCCAGCACCTGAAGGGCTAAGGCAAGGGGATCACTGTGAGTTCAAGTCTAAAACAACCCCCCAATTGACCCTTCAACCCCCAAAGCTGAAGACACTGAAGGTGATGTCGGGGATCTAAGAGCAGCAGCAGGGGGTTTGCTGGAGGGCTCTTCAGAGTTTAAGTCAAGGCTTAGGTCTAGGTGTATTCTATTCATCTGACGGTGAGAACCAGGCCGTTGAGTTTCTCACCATGTTGACCACTCCACAGGGCTGCTTGAATGTCCTCTTGGCGTGGCAGCTGGTTCCCAGAGAGAATGGGAAGATTCAAGAGGCCATGGTGCTCTTAGGACCTGTTTACTTCTGACTTCTCTTGTATTCATTCATTAATTAGTCCAGCTCATACCCTAAGGGGGTAGAGATGGAGTTCTACTTTTATTTATTTATTTATTTACTTATTTATTTATTTATTTTCCCTTTTTGGAAGGGTGGTGGTTTCTTTGAGACGAGATCTCATGTAGCCCAGGCTGGCCTCAATTTGCTGTGTAGCCAAAGATGACTTGAGTTTCTGATTCCCCTGCATCAACCTCAGGACTGCTGGAGTTATGTGACCCCATGTCTTGTTTTAATTTTTTTTTAGTTTATTTTTTATTTTATGTGTGCGAGTGTTTTTCTTTCATATGTATGTATGTATATATGTACGTACTGTGTGTCCCTGCAGAGACCAAAAGAGGGTATTTGGTCTTCTGGAACTGGAGTAACAAACAGTTGTGAGCTACCATGTGTGGGCAGGGAACCAAGCCTGGGTCTTCTGCAAGAGCAGCAAGTCTCCTAAGCACTGAGCAATCTCTTCAGCACTCCCGAGTCTTGTTTTTATGTGATGCTGGACTTTGAACCCAGGGCTTTATACTGTCCAGGGGAACACTCTGCCAACTGAACTCCATGCCCAGATTCCCGCCCTAGCCCCAGGCATGTGTACATGCCAGGCAAGGGCTCTCCCGTGGAGCCTCAGCCACAGCTTAGCGCTATCCTATGAAAGGAAGAGCTTGAAAGAATTCCTGGGCATTGGAAGCCTCCACCATCCGATAGGTCTGGACATGTGTGCACCTTTTCCACTAAGGAGGATCGGGCATGGTAGCACATTGCAGAAAGGGATTAGTGAGTCTCTCACTCGTAGCTGCTGTAACAGGGTTTTGGCAGTGAGTGTTACTAGTGTAATGATAGGTTGTGGGGCCACAGTGAAGGAGCTCAGAATCCCAGCAAAGAGGGGCTTCAAATAAAGCATATGTTTGCAGCCCAGATGACTGCGAAGGGGCTTGGCCTCACCCACCCACACATACTCACAATTTTACAGTATGTTTTTGCACTGCTGACTAGAAAATCTGGGGGATATATTGGAAGGAGAAGCTGAAAACACAGGGTGACAGTTTTACTGAATGCTCAGGCGTCAGGCCAGCGTACACTTGTCTTCATTGGGAGACCCAGCTTGTCCTTCTGTGTGGAGGCTCTTTGCCCTGGCCTGCCTCCCCCCCCCCCTTCCCCCGTGCTGTGGGAAGACAGGCATCTGCAGCAGATGTGAAATGTGGAGTCTGATCCTTAGGTGGGATGAGAGGTCTCACGTGTGGCCCTGGGGGTCTGAAGTTCTGTTTTCAGCCAGGCCTGCTTCACATCTGTTAGGGCCATGTGCCCCTTTCAGTCCAGATGTTTGCTGCCGTCGTAAGTGTTCACCCATGTCTTACCAGGTAGGGAAACTCACAGTCGTGGACAGAGACACCTCCCCAATGAAGAGTGCTCACACCCAAGAAAGAGAACATTCTCCAGAGCTATTCCTTTTAGTTTTCAATAGGGAAAACATATATCTACTAAGAAAAACAATCTAACCAGTTGCAGTCTAAGAAGGTCCAGAGAAGGAACTGCCTGGGTCATTAAACCCCTGGAAATGAGTTCAGTGTTTGCATACTTGAAGTGGGGTGATGGGGTTGAAAGGTGGCATAGAGGCTACACTGTTTTTATAGGATCTGAATGTAACCAATGGTTACTGTCAACACTTTAGTTAGAACCTATTAACCTTGTGGCTTTCCACGATATACAATGTTTGGCCAAAGAATGGAATTTGGTTTCTGCCTCTTCAAAGTCATACCGACATCTCCTGGCTCCTCGAGGCTTTGGAGGAAGGGTGACTTTTGAGTTGAGTTGAACTCTCTTTTGCCTAAAGTTAGTGAATGATTGAAGTTGGCCTGTGACATCAAATTTTGTTGTTATTGGCCAGGTAGATCAGGATGGGACTGGGAGATTTGCAGCTTTTAGGTTAGTGTCCAGGATGAGGGGTTGTGCTTCTGAACATTGGCTTCCTCATCTGAAACGGTGGGGATGAGCTTACAATGTGTGACGTTTGGGTTGAACAATGTTGTTTCTAATTATTGGATATTTATCTAAATGAATTCCTGCAATAATTTCTATGTCCATAGGGATAGGGGGCTATTGAGGCTCAGGTAAGGAAAGAGTCTTCTAGAATGCCTAGCTAAACTTCAGCTTACCTCCTTCTAGGAAATTACTGGGGAGAGGAAAAAAGTTGCCCAAGGTCACACAGCTAGTAGGGCCAGAACCTCACCCCTCCCCATCATAGACTCTCCAGAAATCTTAGCTCTGGTCCTCCCTCCAGCTATGCCAGCCAGAGAGGGGAATAGTTAAGGCAGGTGGCTTTATTAGGTTGCCACCTGGGCAGTAAGGTGCAGAAAACCCGCACCCAGTAGTCTCCAAGCTACTGCCTGGGAGCTAGGGGTCCCGCCGCATGTGGCGGCGTGTGTTCTAGTGTGGCCGGTGCTCCTCTGTCACCGCGGCCTTTCCACCTAGCTGGCGGCCTCCGCGCTGCGCGGGTGTTCAGTTTCAGCGCTGGGATGAGCGCAGACAGTGCCTGTCTCCCCGAGGAAGGAAGGCGGCGCGAGAGGGCCCCAGCGTCCTGAGCTGGGGCCTGGCAGCGCGGTGGAGGGGACTCGGCTGGCTGAGATCGCCCCACGGGTCTGGCGCGCGGTGCGTCGAGCCTCTGCGGAAGGGGGACGCCTGGGAGCCGCTCCACGGCCGCCGAGGGTAACCTCCTTTGTGGCGCGTGGGGCTGGTGTGGGTGGCCTCCTGCCCGCGGGATGCATGGCCAGCATCGCTGAGCTGTTCTTTGTGTCTCCTGGGGTGGGTTGGAAGTGTGGGGTGTGTACGTTCGCGCCCGCGCGGCGCCTCTAGTCCGTCACCCGTCGCCAGCTTTCCTGAGTCTCTCCATCAGACCTTAGCCCGAGGGGATGCCACCTGGGCCACCTCGGGGAGAGTTTCTGGAAGTTGGAGGGAGAAGGACGAGGTGGGGCTGCCCAGCCTCTGCAGACCCCAGGCCGCGCCCCAAAGTTGGTGAGGCAGGTGCAGTGCCACCTTATATATACCTCGAGCCTTCCTCTATCCCGGGCCTCCAGCCCCTCAAGGACTGCGCTCCTCAGCTACGGATTTTCAGCAATTCTCAGCTGCTAACTTGCAGGGTGCATAGAAGCCACCTGGTGTGGTGGGGGCGGGGTTGGGGTGTCGCGTGCGAGGCTGTCCAGCCTTGCCGTTGCGGAAACCTGCCTGCTAGCCTGCCTAGCTGACGGGCTGGCGCAGGGGAAAGAAAGCTTTAGCTAGCGGCTGTGGCACCAAGCCGAGCCAGGATGCCCATGTGACTGCGGTGTGCTTGGGAGGAGGAAGCTGTAGAGGTCAGTGCAAAGGCGTCACGCCAGAGCGAGCAGGAGCGAAGAGGAAGCCCCCAATCAGCGCGGGTGGGAGTCTTGGGGTGACCAGCGCAGGGTTGCCTTTGAACTGCAGGGGAGGGTACACAGCCACTTCCGCGTAAGGAGAGGGTTAAGGGCTTGAGGGCTGGAATGGACACCGAAAAGACGGGTCCACATTAGAAGAGGCTGATCTGGAAGGAAGGTTCTAACACAGTAGGTCCCTGAGGGCAGAGCAGACGCTTGGAGAACTTTCCCTGCCTACACAGCCAGAGAGAACCCTAGTTTTCTATGTGAGTGGTTGGGGTGGCGGTGGTAAGGGGGTCTGGAAGATGGGCTAAGTGGGAGTGACCCATTTGACCAAGCAGTCCCAGGGGTTCTAGAGCTGGACAAACCAAACCTGGTTCTTTCTCCCTGCTGTAGGTGTAGTGCCCCGTGGGCATCCAGCTACAGGCTGAAGGAAGCCTGTCCTCTTGGTTCCACCCCGCACACTTAAATTGTTTTCTCTAGTCTGTGTTGAGCTGAGGTTAAATTGTTTTCTCTAGTCTGTGTTCAGCTGAGGCCTGGAGGGGGTGGATTAAAAAAGAAGAAAAAAAAACCCTGAGAGGAAGAACTGGTTTTAGGGAAATGAGGACTAATATTTTGAAGTGGAGCTTAGAGGAAAGAGACCAGTGTGGTCCATGAGGGTGGGGTAGGGTAGGGCTTTAGGACCCCCCCCCCCCATTCTTTGGAGAAAAGATCTGAGGTCTTAAGTTAGGACCTGTTTGCTTCGCCTTGGGTGGGCGGGCCGTCAGGGTGTGTGTGGAGCCCCAGTCAGGACTTCAGCAGCGCTAGTGCCAGCTTCGTGACAGTCCTGGGCTGTCAACTACACCCCTCCGATGGGGTTGCTAGGCAGCGGGGCTCTGATGTACGGGGAGGCCTTCTGATTTGTCAGACTCCTGCAGACACATGGTTAAAGCTCCTTCCAGCCTATCCGGAGGAGGGACGCGGCACGCTGCCTGCATTTTGCCGAGCCCCGGGTCCACCTGAACAAGAGGTGCAAAAGGCAACCAGAAGGAGGGGGCTCCTGGAGCCCTCCAACCTTCAAACCAGCCGAGCCCCACGCCCCCCATTCTCTCCACTGGGCTTGCTGCTGGCTCCTCCCTGCAGGTCCCCGCCCCATTCTATCCCTCTTCCCCAAACCACGGAAGAGCAAAGTGCAGCAGGGAAAAGAGGTCAGTGGGGTAAGCGTGTATGCGGGCCTCTGTAGGTGTCAAGATGGGTATGAGGGAGGGGAGATTGCTCTTTTGTGCCCCTTGGGGTTCTTGTTGGTAGGGGGTCAGTGGTAAAGGAGCTAACACCGTTGTTGGTCAGGCCTGGACTTGGAAGCCAGTGAGGTACCCCGCTCACTCAATCTCTGTGCACCCCTAGGGCTAGCATGTAAGGGGAGGAACGGGAGCTTGCTGTGTACCTGCCTTAAAGGCTGGACTGCCTGCCTCTTCTAGTGCTTATCAGGGAGGGAGCTGCTGTGGGTTCCTTCTCGCCTTGAATGCACAACCTGTGGTCCAGCTTCTATTGCCGGAGTTTTTCACCCCTCTCCGATCCCAAGACCATCTTTGAATCCTTCCACTTGCGATAAAACATCTTTGAGATAAAATTCACATATAGCTCACATAGAAAAAGTGTGCAACCCAGTGTTTTCTGGTGTGTTGACAGAAAGGTGCAACCACACAGCCAATTTTAGGTATTTTCATCCTGACGGGATGAAACCCCCACCCATGTTAGTGTCATTCCCACCCCACCCCCACCCAGCCCCTGGCCACCACTAATCTGTGTGCTTCCTCATCGGATTTCCCTAACTTAGGGTGTTTCGTGTCTGCAGAACTGGGTGGGATTTCTAGCTTCATTGCTTACTTGGCGAGCCATTGCGTCATTTAACTTTATCTGTGTAGCCTTGTCTGCAAGGGGCTCGTCTGCAAGGGCAGGGATCGTCTGCACTCTTAGCCATTTCTCAGCGCTGAGCTTCATTCCTGGGCTGGACTGCTGGTTGAATGAATGAGATGAATGGGGACTGGTAATTGGCTGACTACGCAGGTGGTTTACTACTGAATTCCAGGGGGCCCAGCTGCTACAAAGGGGGCTGGCAGCTAGGGAGAGCTGAAGCCATTGGATCTGTGAAGGAGCAGAAAGGAAGCCTTGGGATTGGGGGGGGGAGGCGGCGGTTAGGGGTCGAAACTGATAGTGGCCTGTGGGTTGCCAGTTCTCTTGGGAACTTGAAAACCAAGACGCTGTCTCTGAGCTCTGGGGTGGGTGACCCATGCTTGAGATTTGTCACCTGATCCCAGGGGCATCCCCCAGGAGGGAAACTCCACTTAGATTTCAATTTTTAAAATAAGAAGAGGAAATTCCCCATCTGCAACCTTTATAAAAGGGCATCGGGTCAGGTGGCTCTGAAGGGTTTGCTCGCCCTGTTATTTGGGGTTGACTTGTGCTCTCTGCCCCCACTCCTGCTTCTGTACTGCAGGTACTGTCTGATGAGTGTGAAGGGTTGTTTCACTGACTTCCACATTGACTTCGGAGGTACCTCTGTGTGGTACCATGTTTTCCGTGGTGGGAAGGTGAGTATCTGTAGCTTTTGTAAGTACTTCAGGCCGGTTCGCACCTCCTAAGACCCTCTAGCATAAATTCCTCGGCTTTGTCTCTGGGTTTTTTAACTTCAGAGTAGAGGTAGCAGTCACTGCCTGCCTCTGAGCAAGAACATTTTGCACCAGAGATAGACATCGCTCTGAAGATGAAGTAGTGGGGTATATATTCAGAATGCCTGTGCCAAGTCTACTTTTGTGGGCAGCATCCCTGCATGGATGTAGGTGATGCACGGGTTTCTTGAGGATGCCCATGAGGGCCTGGCTCATCTGGGTCTTCATGGGCATCCATTTTAAACGACAGTGTTGGAAGAGACTCAGGGAGGAAGTCAGCCCACTTGATTCCAGATGTTTTTCCTCCTCCAAAGTGAGCACAGGCGAAGTTTATTTATTGGGGCCATTTTATCATACATATTAGGAAATTCCCTTCCCCTTTGCTCGCTACCTCCCAGACAAGCCTGTGGCTCAGGGGAGAAACTGTTCCACCCAGCACAGGAAGCATTCCTGCCTTGGTATTTCAACAGGAATGGGGATATCCTAAAGGTAGCCAGAACCCTCCCGCCTTCTTGGGGAGTCCAGACAGATGGATTTGCCACCCTCCTTGTCCCTCCCCAAGTAGGTGGAGCTCTTTGGGGTTTGTTCAGAGTCTGGAAGAAATCAGAGACTTCAGCCTAACTGCCTCCTTTCCCTCTCAAGATCTTCTGGCTGATCCCTCCAACCCTGCACAACTTGGCACTGTATGAGGAGTGGGTGCTGTCAGGCAAACAAAGTGACATCTTTCTGGGAGACCGCGTGGAACGATGCCAAAGAATTGAGCTGAAACAAGGCTACACATTTTTCATCCCTTCTGGTAGGTTCCTGTTGTAGTCTTGGGGTTGGTCAACCGCTGGCTCCCCTATCATTTGGAGCAGCCTCTTGCCTCCCTGTGGATTCAGGCAGGTTGGAGGCCAAGTGAGGGCTTCTGTGGGGTTTGGGATTAGGGGAGCCATGGATGAGCCCTGAGAGTAGGTCTGGTGGAACAGAGAAAACACAGAACCTGGGTTGCCATACCTGTGGGCCGGCCTTCCGTGGCTCTCTGGGGACATTTTTTTTTTTTTTTTAAATGTGTAACCCAGGCTGGCCTCGAACTCGTGATCCTCCTGCCTCTGCCTCCTTCAGCAAATCCTACCGGCATGCGCCACCACAACCGGCTCTCTGGGGACATTTGAATGTCTATCTTGAGCCTTCCTTTAGAACACTGGGTTTCAGACTGTGGGTCACAACCCCTTTGGGGGTCAAATGACCCTTTCATAGGGGTCACATATCAGATATCGTAATGTCAGATATTTACATTATGGTTCATAACAGTAGCAAAGTTACCATTATGAAGTAGCAAAAATAATTTTATGGTTGTGGCCACCACAGCATGAGAAACTATATTAAGGGGGTCACAGCTTTAGGAAGGTTGGGAACCATTAGTCGAAAGATTTCTATGTGAAGATGACAGGCCCCTTAGGGACTGAAGATGAGTGCCCCACAGACGTCAATGCAAGCTCTAGGAAAGGGTTATGAGCCCTCTTAGTTGGCACTTGGCTCTGCTGCCTCAGTGTTCTCTCCTTAAAAATGGGCCAAGTTGTGTGAACTTAGTGAGTTCAGACCTCCTTCTTCTAGTTTCGTAGAAACAGATGAGAGAGGGCCTTTAGCTATAGACCGAGTTAACTAACAGAGGTAGCCAGTGACCTAGGAATCCTATGTGTGTAGGGGGAGGCAGAGTGTCAAATCCACACGTGGGAGCTTATATATTTCTTGGTAATTAGACTTTGGAAGCTATGTCAACCAGAAGAAAGAGTGGCAGGAAATGGTTGTGATAGGAGTTTAAAGGAGAATTGTGTTGGGTATCTAAGAAAGATACACTGGAGTTGGCAATGACCAGGTCAAAGAGGCTGGTTCTAATGTGCCTTGTGGGTATCAAAACCAGTGTCTAATCAGAAATAAGATCTAATACGGTGTGACACTATGGGATGAGTGCATAGAGGCAGTATCACATTGGGTGAGCAGGGCCTGTAGGAATACATTTTAAAGTGTGGTGCTTTAAGCTTGGTGGATTTTTGTTTGCTTGTTTTGTTTTGGTTTTGGTTTTTCAAGACAGGGTTTCTCTGTGTAGTCCTGGCTGTCCAGGAACTCACTCTGTAGACCAGGCTGGCCTCAAACTCACAGAGATCCGCCTGTCTCTGCCTCTTGAGTGCAGGGATTAAAGGCGTGCGCTGCCACCACCCTGCAAACTTTTTTTGAGTCTAAAAAAAATCTATCTCTGTCTTTATTTTTCCTACTTTGTTGCTACCAGGCAACATTAAAAGATAAAAATTATTTTATTTCTATATTTGTTTTGTGTGTGTGTGTGTTGGGGCGGGGAGCTAGAGTTTGGAGGTCACAGGATAGCTTGAGGGAATTGATTTTCTCCTTCTACCATGTGGCCCTAGGGATCAAACTCATGTTCTCAGGCTTGGTGGCAAGTACCAGGCTTACCCCCTAAGACGTCTTGCTGGCCCCAAGATTTGGATTTTAAGTTTCAGGGACCTAAGTGAATACTTTCGGTTCTCTCGGGACCTGGAAACTCCAGCATCTAAACCCTCTGATCCACAGATACACACATTTGAGTTAGTTGTATGGTAGTCAGCTTGTGTTTTGCATGGAGAGAGCCTTGAGGGAATCCAGGAGGCTTTAGGAGTGTTTCTGTGTTGGAGAACCTAGTTCTAGTTAACCCTTGACCTAGGCTTTCATTTCCATGGTGATAACCATAAATTTTAATTCTTTTCTTTCTTTCTTTTTTCCTTTTTTAGTCAGCTTTTTTTTTTGTGTATTGGGATGGGGGTGTTGAGGCAGGGTCCCACATAACCTAGGTTGGCTTTGGTTTCACTATGTAGCCAAAAAAGATCATCAAGTCCTGCTCCTCCTGCCTCTACTTCTGAGGTGCTAGGATCTTAGGCATGTGGGACCGAATCAAGCTCGAGACAGATTTGATATATAACACAGAATGGGCTAGATGTCATGATCCTCTTGCCTCTGCCTTCCAAATGTTAGGACCACAGACATATACCACAATGACCAGCCTCCACAGTGAATTTGTCTGTCTGTCTTTCGATCTACGGTCTGTTGAGGAATGAACCCAGGGCCTCACAGACACTGGCTAAGTGCTCTGCCAAATGAACTGTAACACGTCAGCCCACCCTAGAAAGCTTAGACATGTTTTCTGCTGCCTTAAGCGCTGAGTGTCCGCCTCTGTCTCCCAGTAGGTCTCCAGTTCTTTGAAAGTTCGTAGGAGGCTGATGGGTTAGAGTGTGTATTGCTTTTCCTTCCTATGTCTGAGGACAGAGGAGCTATGTAAGTTCAGCGCTGGTGGCTCTTCGGTCTCTATCCCTGGACAGGCCAGGAGAACTCCCATCAAGAGGAAGATCATTGAAGAGAACCGAGAAGTGGGAAGATCAGAAAAGAGGGCCTGCTGGGTTTATCCTGTGGATATGCTGGCCATCATGGAGGTACAGGAGATGGTAGCACAGGTCAGAGTGCCAAGAGCATCTAGTGAGGAGACCACTGGGTTCACCCTGGACATCAGAGGCAAGCACAAGTGTCAAGCAATAGGAAGTCAAGGGGCTGTATCAGGATGAACCAAGGGACATCTCTTTTTCTGATGTCCTGACTGTGTGTGTGGCCTTGGCCCCCCGCTCTGGCTGCAAGAGTCCAGGCGAGTTATGGGTAATAATTCTGAGCAGGACACATTCTATGTCCACTGTTTGTTTTTGTTGTCAGTGTATAAGGGAAAACTCAAGCCCCTCTTCTCCCTATGCCCTTTTTACCAAAAATAAAGATACCTGACCAAAGGTCTGTTTCTCAATTGATAAAGTTTCGGGGGAAGGTTTAGGTACCCAGGTGTACCTAGCTTTTACACCTGCTCACCTGGCTTGTATTCTGTTGCCCCTTCCTGACCATGTGACTTTGGGAAACTTACTTTCTCACTTAACCAAACCAAACCAAACCAAACACAAACCCACCTAACCAACAAACAGCTCAACAAGAAAATATCTTCATGTGGTTGGTTGTTTGGTTGTGTGCAAGCATTTCATGTGAACCAGGCTTACTTCAGAATTGTGACAGTGGAGGGTGGTTTTGAACTCATGATCCTCTAACTCACCTCCCACATTCCGAGATTAAAGCACTCACTTAACAAATGTTCTTGGAGCCAGCCTGATTGCAGGCAGTGAAGGAGGGCCTGAGGGGATGTATGATACAGCCCTTCCCTCTTGGGTGCATGTCCAGCCAGGTGGCAGTCATGTTAGGAATACCTGAAGGCTGGAAATGTCTGAGAAGTATTCTGCAGTTCAGAGACTTCGGCTGATCTTAAGTATTCACTGACCTTGCGTTGGAGCAAGAACCATCCCTTGGGAACCTGAGGCAGGGGGAAGCTAGTATAGGTGGCAATGTTAATTGTCTCAAGAGTTTTGCTGGAACCCCCCAAAAAATTAAAAGCCAGTTGTGGTGGCATGTAACTGGAAGTTTCTCCCCTGCCTGCCAGTTCCTGAAGCTTAATATTAATTATAAACTGACCTATTAGCTCAGGCTTATTAACTAACTCTTATAACTTAACCCATTTCTGTTATTCTGAATTTTACCACAAAGGCTTGTGGCTTATTACCTCACATTTTGCTTCTCTGGTGGCTGTTGGTGTCTTCCAGACTCCACCTTCTTTTTCCCTGTGTCTTTGTTTAGATTTCCCACATAGCTATATTCAGTCAAAGCAACTTCTTCATTGCCTGCTCTTCCAAAGGTCCTGAGTTCAATTCCTGGCAACCACATGGTGGCTCACAACCATCTGTAATGAGGTCTGGTGCCCTCTTCTGGCCTGCAGACATACACACAGACAGAACACTGTATACATAATAAATAAATAAATATTTTTTTAAAAAGCAACTTCTTTATTTAACCAAGGATCATAAGACATTCACAGCATCCAGAAGGGTGTCCCACACCAGTGGTGCAGGCCTTTAATCCCAGCACTTGTTGGTAGAGTCAGGCTGATCTCTGTGAGTTTGAGGTCAGCCTGGTCTACAGAGTGAGTTCCAGGACTGTTTCACAGAGAAACCCTGTCTCAAAAAAAAAAAAA
>NC_022010.1:14695987-14705678 GCF_000317375.1 Microtus ochrogaster
CCAGGCTGGTCTCGAACTCACAGAGATCCGCCTGCCTCTGCCTCCCGAGTGCTGGGATTAAAGGCGTGCGCCACCACCGCCCGGCTAAGAGTTTTGCTTGTTGAGGTGGCCTACATCTTTACTCCTAGTGCTTGGAGGCAGAGGCCTATGGATCTGTGAGTTCAGAGCCAGCCTGGTCTAAGAATAATGGTGGCCCTGAGTCCTTGACAGTGTAACGTGATGGGGCCTTTGGTAGTCCACCTATAAAATGGGTACAGGACCAGGGAAGAAGCAGAATGAAGGGGGTGAACTTAGCACGTGCTGGAGGGATGGGAAACTGGGCAATTGCTGCTTGGCTCTGGCGCTTCAGGACCAAGGAAGACCGGGACCTGCCTTGTGTATCTTCCCACATTCTGAGGATGGAAGCAGTTCAGTTTCTCAGGTGAAATCTCCCCATTTTGTAGCACGAAGTAGAGCAAACTTAACATAGCCTTGGATCAGAGACAGCCTGGAGTTTGCTAGTTGTCAGCCACATTGTCCAGGGCATGGGGGTGGGCTGGTCATGGACTCTGCGATGGCGTCTCCTCAGCAACTACAGAAATGGAGGCAGATGTGCCAAGGGGCTCATAGACTGCTTTCTGAGCACTAGGACTGTAGGTGAGGCTTCTGTGCCTCTGTTCTTGGCCCCCTTGGGTCCCAGAAATCACCCCTGCAGTGGGTTTTGTCGGTCACTCTGCTCTTTCTTCCATGGCTGCATTGTCCCTAGCTGCTTGGCCTGAATATGAGGCGTGCATTGCCTTTGTATTGCTGATGGCAGATACCAGCCTCCCCTGCCCTGTTACAGACTAGGACACCAGCCTCCCAGAGTATCGTGGTGAATGAGCTGCCCTTGGAAGAATAAGTTTTGAACGCCACAGCCTCTCTTCCCCTTTCTTCCCAAGGGCATTATTGAGTCAGTGGAAGCAATTCTAAGCAGGGCAGGAAAGGAACTCAGCTGCCATTTCAATCTCAGCGAGTCTTCCTGACCCACCCGTGATACCCTTGGGTGAGAAGGAAAGTGTGTAGAACCTTCCAGAATCTCTAGATTCCCTGCCTACTTACAGTGATGTCTTCCTGTTTTCCTCTGTTCACACGTTAGGGTACTAGATGTCAGTCTGTCTGCAGGGAGAGTCTGGGTTAATCAATACATCTTACTGTGGTCACCGTCCTTTTCCAAACTGACATAAATGGCAATTGCTTGTAGCAGTTGAGTTCTGGCTCACCAACTTCCACAAGGAAGGCAGTCGTCTTCAAGTGAGCACACACGGCCAAATCAGGGAGAATCTGGAACAGAGGCTCAGGCTTGGGTAGAGGGAAAGAAAGGTGGGCATGTGGAGCATAGGAACAGGACCCCGAGGCTCCAGACATCCTCAGTCCTGTCTTAGGAGGTGTTGCTTTAAACATCAGTGACGGTGGTCATGGCAGCAGTAGCAGACAGCATAGCTCTGCTTGGTGAAAAGCCAGAAATGTGGTTCTGCAAAGATCACCTTACAGGTGGCAGAGGCAAGAGACACCGTTTGTTGTTGTTATTTTTATTACAGTATACAGATGCTTAGTTTCTGTGTCTGTCACCTCACCACTGGGGGTTGACGTTTGGAGTAGAGACAGAAGTCTAGCTAGTCAGGAAAATCCAGGTTCAATGAGAGACCCTGCAGCCAAAAGTAAAGTGCAGAGCGCTCGAGGAGGACACTTGATGTTGGCCTCTGACCTCCGTGGACAAGTGCACACAGGTGCACGTGCACACATGTAAATCCGTACACACGCTGCCCACCCACCCCCAGTATAGAAAAGGATGCAAATAGGATTTTATGCTGATACAGTTGCACCAAGCAGATGCAGAAGTAAGACTTTGTAGACTCCACCATTGTCTTCCCAGAGCTTAAAGGTCCAGGGTGCTTGGTGGTTTCCTCCAGTGGCACAGTGGTCACAGAGCAGCAGATGGCCTGAGCCAGAGACCTGAAAGCAAAAGCAGAGCCTCCATTCCTGTACCCCATGGTGTCCAGCTGTTGGTGACAGTTTTTGGCTTTTCTCTGATAGCAGTTAGCTCTGCCCACACTGGCAAGGAGGGCTGGTCCAGCAGTGGCCTTGGATCTTCCAGATGTCCTTCTCAGGTGGTGCAGACTGTGCGCCTGACAACTGATGTCTTAGCTCATCTGGGAAAGAGACTGGACCTGTGTGGAGCCTGGGCAGAGTTAGGTTGGGCCTTCCAGAGTTTTCCTTGCGTGACATGGTTAAGCACACGTTAGGGAAGAGAGGCTCCAGGGCCTCTGCTTGCTCCGGTTTGTGTTCTCCCCTCTGCTGGTCCTCTTCTGTCTTTTACTGTGAGTTTCCCCACTGGCTGTCCCTGTCATTGCCTCTGTCCTCACTTCTCATCGTATTTCTTCTTTGCTTCCTGGTGCGGTTCCACATCTGTTCCATGTCCGCTGGGACAGTGCGGAGTTGCGGGAAATGGCTGTTCTCCCTTGCCAGCTGACTTTTGTTTGTTTGTTTGTTTGTTTTTTGGCTATTTATTTATTTATCTATTTATTTATTTTTGTGTAGCTCTGTCTGTCCTGGAACTTGACCAAGCTTGCCTTGAACTCAGCGATCCCCCTGCCTTTGTCTCCTGAGCGCTGGGATTGAAGCTATGTGCCACCACTGACCTGTGGCAGCAAGGGACTCATCGCTCCGTCCGTTTGAACATCTGCAAATTAGAGTCACTATAAAGCTGTATCCCCCCAGCTCCGTGTCCAGGGGCCACATTGATATTTTCTGCACTGGCAGTGTCACCAGTCTCAATGGAGGTGTGATGCTGTTGAATAAAATCTCCACAAACCAGGCAGAGGCTAACTTTGGGGGTTCAAATACTTGCAGGTGACTTTACCTTAAAACACCTTAGTTTCTTCACCTGTAAGTTGTAGTTGAAAAAGAGATTGCTTCTGTAAGAATCAATCAACTGAGACCTGGAAAGCCCTTAGAGTGCACCTGGGGAAGTCACAAGTGTGACCCACACTTTTAAGAAGTTGCAGTGTGAGCCAGGCGGTGGTTGTTGCACGCCTTTAATCCCAGCACTCGGGAGGCAGAGGCAGGCAGATCTCGGTGAGTTCGAGGCCAGCCTGGTCTACAAGAGGTAGTTCCAGGACAGGCTCCAAAGCTACAGAGAAACCCTGTCTCGGAAAAATAAGAAAAAAAAAAAAAAAGAAGTTGCAGTGTGTAGAAGGGACATCTACCATGGCTGTTAGTGCACGGGGAAGAATAGAGGGGACAAAAAAAGGCTGAAACGGGGTAGAAGCAGCCTGTGATAAAGGAGATAACTTAGACACGGGCCTTGGAAATGTCCATGCCCCCAGGATGTGTTTTGCAGAAAAAGTGTCTGGGTTCTGTGGTCATTGCTCTGAACTGTCCCTTAGGACCCCTCCAGGGACCAGTATTCAAAGGAATAACTAGGGAAAGACTGGGGGGCTGAGCATGGATGCAGGGACCAGGGCATTCTGTTCCTGACAGGTATCCTGACTTGAGTCCCAGGAGGTAGGTTTGCATCAGCGTCTTCAAGGCAGGCACTTGCCTGCAGCATCCCAGACTTGAATTAACTGGGGCCTCTGGGAGCTCTGGGCTGAGTCCCTCAGGCTGCCCAGGAGCTTTGGTGTCTGAAATGCCAGGTACCACATGTCCTTACACATCGGTGCCCCCTCTGCCCTCCCCGCCCAGGTTGGATCCATGCGGTATACACCCCTGTGGACTCTCTGGTGTTCGGCGGGAACATCCTGCACAGCTTCAACGTGCCCATGCAGCTGCGGATCTACGAGATTGAGGACAGAACCCGGGTAAGGGCGCCCTCTGCCCCGGGGCTATGCTAGTCTTTCTCAGTTCCGCTTTAATTCTCCCCACTGCTGCTCCGTCTCAAGCTGGAGCCTTCGTTCCGGTTCTGGAGGGAGCCAAGACATTCTCCAGCAGAGCCCTAAATCCCTGGAGTTTCTGTCCACCGCCAGGCCGGAGGCAGACAGAATCCTCTGTGGGGAAGGTGGGCATCATTGTGCATTCCTAAAGTCTCAGCTCTTGGGAAGTGGAGGCAGGATCCAAAGTTCAAGGCTAGCCAGGGCTACAGAGAGTGGGACCAGGCTGAGCTACATTTTATCATTAAAAACAAAGCAAAAAGCAAACAAAAAAACTTTGTGGAAACTCTACCTGAGCAAGTGTGTATTTGTCTTGGGAGAGCAGCGGGAGGTGGGAGGGACCCAGCGTTTTTTTTTTTTTTTGTTTGTTTGTTTGTTTTTTTTGTTTGTTTTTTTCTTTGCCTGTGTGGAAAGGTGTATGGATCTGAAGTTTGCAGGGGCTGGGGAGGCTTGAAAAAGCCAGCCTGGTCCAAGGTCATATCTTTCCTACTGAAGTCTGATGGAAAGAAGTTGGAGTTTTTAGTCTTGCTTCTTAGCTCAAATCCCCCTCGAAAGCTGTTTGGGGTGAGGCTTCCCTGTGACCACTTGGGCGATGTTTTCTCAGCTATCAGATTTCCCAAGATAGGGTCATATGTACCTTTTGTTCCTGGAGTTTGTTTTCTCTGAATGTCCGTGCCTGGGACTTGGCCACCTTCCTTCCATGCTACGCTTGATCACATGCACCCAGGCATTTGAGGCAGGTTCAGGGGTGAGAGTGGCTGGGAACCATCTGTAATGAGATCTGGTGCCCTCTTCTGGCCAGCAAGCATACATAGAGACAGAACACTGTATACATAATAAATAAATCTTTAAAAAAAAAAGGAAGGAAGGAAGGAAGGAACTGTAGCCCTGAGATGGAAAGGGCCTATTTTATATCCTTCCTCCTCTTTCCTCTTCTGTTTTTAATGAGGCTGTTTAAATATTTCATTGAATTGAGATATAACTCACATACCGTGAAATTCACCATTGGAAATGTGAAGTTCTGTGTTCTTAGTATGTAGCCATCACCACTAACTCCAGCACATTTTCACATACACCCCAGGAACCCCTGCACCCATTAGCAGTCATTTCTTATTCCCTCTTTCTCCAACCCCGGATGTCTCTAATCTAATTTCAGTCTCTATGAATTTGCCTGTTTTAGGCATTTGTTACGAATGGAATCATGTAGTTCATGCCTTTTGTACCTGAACTTTCCCACTCAGCATGATGCGCCTTTTCAAGGTCCATCCATGTTGTAGCACATGGCAGCGATCTCATGACTGAGTAGAACTCCATTGTATAAACAGAATACGTGACATTTCTACTTGGGATTTGCCTCAAGATGTAACTTTTAGACCCCGAAGAAGTATTGATGAGCAGCCGGGCAGTGGTGGTGCACACCTTGAATCCCAGCACAGGCAGAGGCAGAGGCAGAGGCAGGTGGATCTCTGAATTTGAGGCCAGCCTGGTCTACAGAACGAGTTCCATGACTGGCCCTATAGCTACTGAGAAACCCTGTCTTGAAAAACCAAGAAAAGAAAATGGTGAGCTTGGACTCTGGAGAAATACTTCCAGCTGCTCCGATCAGAATGTATCTTTCCAGTCTTGTTTTTAGGGCTCATTTTCATGGGATGCTACATTGGAGTTAAAGTGAGGCAGGCAGTTGAGGGGGTCCAGGGCTGATTGCGTGTCCAGTTTGTGGATTTCCTGGCTTGTGATGCCCACTTTCACACTGTCCTGGGCCACGATCCTCTGCAGACCCTGTTTCATAGGCTCTTCTGCCTTTCTCGAAAGGTGTGCGTCCTCTGTGCTGTCCAGGGAAAAGGCACTGTCTGGGCCCAAATGGTCATTTTTCAGTCTGAGTCAAGTGATGCCAATGGTTCTTTGGCCAACCCTGAGAAACAGGCTATTTGTTGTGAGCAGCAACCTGCCGGTGTGGATGGAAGGCTGGGACTCCAAAGGAGAAGCCAGGCCTAGACTTTGCAGGCAGTTCCTGAAAGCCGCAGTCAGACTGGGATTTCTCAGTTTCTCTGGCACCTTGCTGGGTAGCTGCCCCCTCCCAAGGGAATCTGATTGTCCATCTCAGAACACCTACCCCCCCTCTGCCCGTGTTATTGCCCCTAGGAGCCTAGTTCCTCTCCCCAACTGGTGTCACTCAAGCAGGAGTCAGGGTAATGGACCCCCCACCCTCTACCCCCACAGCATCATTATGTTTGCTCTGGTGAAGTATCTCATCACAGTAAGATGCCCGTCGGCTCCCTCCCCCAGGGCCGCCTGTCCTTAGTCTCTGAGGGGGCACCCATCTGGCTTCTCCGAAGCAGATTGTTGGCTCTAGGGCTGGAGTAGGATGGCTGTGGGGGGCGGGGGAGGGAGGACAGGCTAAGCTGGAAGCAACAGCAGGCCTTTTAATCTGCTTTGATTTCTGGTCTTTGGAGAGGGGCTTGGCTGCAAGGTCCAATTGTTTCTGTCTTAGGAGCCAAAGCAGACAAAAGACCCTAGAGAGAGTACTAGAGGCCAGATAAAATGTCAGGACTACTTGTCAGCCTGATACAGCTCAATTCCATCCATCCCTATCAGCTCCTTGAAGAAGGTTATGGCCACTTAAAAATAGTTTTTCCCAGAGTGTTCTAAAACATGGCTTTGCTTGGAAACAAACACAGGAGGTTGGCCAGAGTAAGGCCAGTGCAGGAGCCCCTCGCCCCTCAGTGTGGGTTTGACTTTAGAAAAGGAGTCTGCCTGTGTGATGCTGGGTGGGCGTCGAATGGGCTATCTAGTCCTCCTGCGTGATGTTGGGTGGGGTCAGATGGGCTATCTGGTCCTCCTGTGTGATACTGGGTGGGGTCGGATATGCTATCTGGTCCTCCTGTGTGATGCTGGGCGGGGGTCGGATATGCTATCTGGTCCTCCTGTGTGATGCTGGGTGGGGGTCAGATGGGCTGTCTGGTCCTCCTGTGTGATGGTGCGCGGGGTCGGATGGGCTATCTAGCCCTCAAATCCTAAGATTCTTCCACATTTGGGAAATAATTTCATTTTTCTGTGCTAGATGCTAGGTGACACTTGGCCCCCGTAAGGCAGTGCAGACAGGTGTAGGCCTCTAAGGGCTGACAGAGGACCAGTTCCTGGGAATCTCTCGCTCTGAAGATCACAGGAATGGGAAGGCTCGAGCAGAATGGACTGCCGCCCTGTGAGCTTCTTAATTCCGTCACAGCAGTCATGACAGTTCGCCCTTCAGCTCTAGTTAGCTGTGAGGGCAGGAAGGGTGGTCCAGATGACCACTCAGCAAACTGCTGTCTTTCTTATGCTTGTCTTTTTTTTTCCCCTAATGACTCTAGTGAAAACAGCCTTCCCCGAAAAGGTAATGCCGGCACCCCTCACGTTCCCTCCCTTTTCAGCCAGTGACTCTGTTCGGAAACCCGCAAACTATTTTCCTTTCCTCTCCCCTCCCTCCTACCATTGGGTTTTTATTTTTTTCCCCATTGATATTTTTTTTTTCCAGGAGAAAACCAAAATTTAAGATACTTCCGCCTACTCTCGCATTTTAATTTCTCAAGACCTGGGCCCTAGGTGCAGAGAGAGCGCCTCAACTTCCTCCAGCATTCGCTCAATTCTTGAATGACTCAGGCCTCTGAGGAAGGGCTTGGGCCAGGCAGATGCCGCTTACTGGGCCAGTTGGACCCCTGAGATCCACTGTTGAATTGTCCTCTAGACAGGGCGCAGGACCTTCTTTGTGACTGCCTTGCCCTTTGTTTTGGACAGAGGTTGGTTAACAACTCAATTTGGTGAGGCTCCAAGTTTGTCACCAAATAATATTGAGCAATCGTGTGTTTAATGTTCCCAGGCATGTGGCTGAAACCTTCTGAAGGCGGAGGGTAGAAGGCGACAACCTGTTTGTAAGTCAATTTTTGCAATTTTTTTCCTGCAATTCTCTCTTGGAAAAAAAAAATTAAATCCCCCCCCAAAGAAAAACCAAAACCAAACAAACAAACAAAAAAAAGACCAAACCAAGTTGAATTCCTTCATCCGTATTTGTTTCCACCCAGCTGGTTTCCCTTGGGTTCAGCAACAAAGAGGGGGAGATTTGCCATCCTCTCTTGAAATACAGCCCCCCTCTAATTTTTCCCCTAATCTAGAAGGACTCTCGGGTGTCACAGTGCCCATCAAGGGCATAGTGGCGTGGATAGTATAAAAAATTTTAAAAAGTCAAAAGTTCCAAGTGTTCGCTCCATCAAGTCCGCTGTTGGGAGTTCTGAATGCGGGGGTCTGTTTTCCTCAGCTCGCGATTTAGGGATTGGCAATTTGTTTCAGAATATTTTGGCCCAGTCTCTGGAATCGGGATGGGGCTCAGCCCCTCCCCTCAAACTCTTCATCATAGGAGGTCAAGGTCTGCTTCAAGCTCTAAAGCCCCTCTCCTGCCCAGGGGCACTAATAAGTAACCGACCAAAGGCATCCCCACATCCCAGCAGTGAAACTGGACTTCTCCAAAAATAGCTGGAGCCAAGGAAAACACTTGATTCTGCTCCCAACTCCATGCATCTCCCAGAGGAGCTGAAAAGCATGCAGCGAATCATAATCTCATCTCTAAACACGTCATCCGCCAGAGGCAGGGAAGTGAAGTGGAGCTGGTTCCCAGGTGGAGGAGGGCTTGGGAGCTGAGACATTAGCCTAAGTGGGTTGCAATGGGAGACGGGCGGGGAGGGAGGTCCTTTTCAGTATGGTGCTTAGAGAACACGAGATAAATACGTCTTAGGTAATGGAGGACTTGATTCTGCTCAAAGTTGGTTTTGTTTAAGAGGTACCAGGGCACCGTGTCGGGTCAGCACAGAAAGGGCTCGTGGGGCTAAGGGCTGCTTGCTGAAGGGTGAGAGAGGTGAGGAGCGAGTCTCTGACCTTCACAGATGCATCCTTAGGAACAGGCAGAGAAGAGTGTGTGTGGGGGGGGGGGTTGTGTAGGACCCACTGTGCAGTGCGTGGAGGAGGAGAGCGCCCCACAATGGGAGATGAAGTCACCTTGCTGCTTCCATGTCCATTCAGGTTGTAGCTTCTGGAAGGTTCCTCCATGCTGAGGTCATTGATAATGGTGTTATTCCTTCCTTTCTTTCATTGCCAGTTTCTCTAAATAGACCCTGTACTGTCACCCATCAGAATTCCCTCGCAGGCCACACATTTTACAGTTCTTAGATGCGCTGCTTCTTCGCCTCCACTGATACCCTGCCACCAGACCCCAGTGATGTCTCACCTTGTCACACTGGGGAATCGTGTCCCTTAGCGTCCTTAGTGGAAACACAAGCAGGTTTTGTAGGTGGATGTGAGGAGCAGGACACCAGATGCTCCTAAGGGGCCCACCCTTGGGAGGTAGGCGAGGCTGGGCCACAATTCATAGCGTCCCTCCGGTCCTAGCCTTCCTCCAAGAATTCAGGAGGCTGTGTAACAGCTGTTGAAGATAAGGACTGGGAGTGGACGTTAGTTTTCCATGGTGGGGAGAAACAACAGAACCCATACAAGAATATTCTAGAATGAGGAGCCCATGTCTGTTGTAGGGGGATCAGGCAGGGGTTCTGTTTGCAGGTATTCACAGTGCCGGCAGCTGTCAGGGAAGAACTTTTTCTGTACACAATGGGCCCTGTTCACCTTCCAGGATGGGTATCTTAGGGACTAAGAATTGATGCCTTCCGCCGGGCAGTGGTGGCACACGCCTTTAATCCCAGCACTTGGGAGGCAGAGGCAGGCGGATCTCTGTGAGTTCTAGGCCAGCCTGGTCTACAAGAGCTAGTGCCAGGACAGGC
>NC_022010.1:14705778-14732205 GCF_000317375.1 Microtus ochrogaster
AACTGATGCCTTCCATAGGCCTCTCTCCGCCTCATCCATGCATGCTGCTGGCACCTACCCCTTCCAGGCCTCCCTCTTGCTTTCCCGTCAGTGACACCTCCCATTTTTCCCTTTTGCCGTTTATGCTCCTGCTAAGATGCTAAGCTCTGCTTCAGGGACCCAGCTGCCTGCCATGTGTCTCCACCATTATTCTTAGAAACTGACCTCTTGCCTGCCTGCTCTTTGCTTCCAGGTTCAGCCCAAGTTCCGTTACCCCTTCTACTATGAAATGTGCTGGTATGTCTTGGAGAGATACGTGTACTGTGTGACCCAGCGCTCCTACCTCACTCAGGAATACCAGAGAGAATCAATGCTTATTGGTGAGTAAAGCTGCTTGCAGCCTTCAGAGCTGCCTGTCTGGCCAGTCGTGGAGCCTACAGATTGCCCTGGGTCCCCTGGGATTCTCTGAAGCCAGAATGCTGGACGGGAAGCCTCTTAGGAAATAGCCCTGCTTGTGAGCCTCCAATCTGGAACACGGAAGCCAAGAAAAGGCACTTGCGACCCTCAGAAGAAACACAGTTGTCACGCCCTCCTATGACTGTGCATGCGTGCAGGAGCCAGCGTAGCTAAGATAGGAACATCCAACAGACCACCCAGGCTTTTTTGGTCCCTCTGTAGTTACATGACTTTTCTTACAATACCCTGAGGTGTGGTTTTTGTATCCAGAGGAGCAGACCTGTGTTACACAGCTAGTTTCCATAATCCAGACCAAGTTTACCCAGAAGGGAGGGTAGCCAGGGCTGGCAACACAGGTTTGAGGGTGAAGGGCTGGGGGAGGGAAAGTGCTTAGGCTCTCAGCTTCAGTGTCCTCACCTGCTGCTGGTTCTTAAAGGGACAGCGCCCTCAGCCATCCCTGGATTCAAAGACGCCTACCCATCTGGCTGTTAGAGGGACCCCTACCCCTGGTCAGCTTGTAGGAGCCAGATCTTCTTCCCTGTGTGGGGCAGTTTCTGCGAAGATGAACTGAAGTCCATTCCTATCCCAAGACACAAACCTCACGTTCACAGCGTGTGCAGTTTCTTCTGCAGTGTCTAATTCATGTGTCTTTCCCCCTTCCTTCCCTCGGTCTTGGCTTTTGTGCCTTTTGTGGTATTTGGGGGGTTTGGGCCTGGACAATGGAAGTGTTTTGTTTTGTTTTTGTCTTTGTTTGGATATTGTTGTTTTGAGATAGAGCCTTGCTATGTAGTCCAGGCCGGTCTAGAAATAACTCTCTGTGTAGTCAGGCTAGCTTCAAACTCTTAGTCTTCCTGCCCCACTTCTCCAGTGCAGGAATTTCAGGCATATTGCTGGTTGGTACTGAGCTGGGAACTGAACCCAGGGCTGTACATCCCAGGGCTTCACTTGGGGGCCCTTTGGTCTATTCCAGGTGTGCATAGCCATCAATAGCCATCAGCTCTGACTATACCCGTTTCCAGAAGGAGTATTTCCGTAAGCTCTCACCTTTTTTTTTTTTTTTGATATTTTTATTTTGGTGGTCTTTGAGACACGGTCTTATTATGTAGACCAGGCTGATTAAAGGCACATGCGACCACACCTGGCCACCTCTCATCTCCTTATCTCTGCCCATCCCCAGCTCTCAACTGTCACCAGTCACCAGTCTGCTTTGTCTAGAAATCCCCCCACCTTGCTAATATTTTATACGAATAGAAGCCTATCATGTCTGGTGTTTTGGACTGATCTTTTTCTACTAATTTACTATCAAAGTTTAAAAAATTACATCTGTTGGGACTGGAGAGATGGCTTAACAGATAAGAGCACTGGCTGCTCTTCCAAAGGATACCAGTTCAATTCCCAGCGCCCATATGGCAGTTCAAACCTGCCTATAGCTTCAATTCCAAGGGATCCAATACCTTCACACAGACATATATAGAGGCAAAACCCCCAATGCACATAAAATAAACATTGAAATAAGTTTTTTAAAATTACAAAATTGCCGGGCGGTGGTGGCGCACGCCTTTAATCCCAGCACTCGGGAGGCAGAGGCAGGCGGATCTCTGTGAGTTCGAGACCAGCCTTGTCTACAGAGCTAGTTCCAGGACAGGCTCCAAAGCCACAGAGAAACCCTGTTTCGAAAAACCAAAAAAAATAAATAAATAAAATAAAATTACAAAATTACATTTATTTAGTCTGCCTTTCTCCCTCTCTCCTCCCCCCCTTTCTGTGTAGGTGAGATCGATCTCTCTCTCTCTCTCTCTCGCTCTCTCTCTCTCTCTCTCTCTCTCTCTCTCTCTCTCTGTGTGTGTGTGTGTTTTCAGGTGAAAGGTCAACTTTCAGGAGTCTGTTTTCTCTACTGCTATGTAGGTGCCAGGGATTGAACTCAGGTTGTCGGGCTTGGCAGCAAGTGCCTTTTACCCACTAAACCTTCTTGCCAGCACTTGACTAATTTTTTTAAGCGTTTATTTATTTTAAGAGTATGTGTATGTGCTTGTATGGATACTGTGTGAAGTCCAGAAGAGGGCATCAGATCCTCTGGAACTGGAGTGACAGGTGTCTATGTGTTGCCATGTGGGTGATGGGAACCACAGGTCCCCTGCAAGAGCAGTGATTGTAGCCGGGCGGTGGTGGCGCACGCCTTTAATCCCAGCACTCAGGAGGCAAAGGCAGGCGGATCTCTGGGAGTTCGAGTCCAGCCTGGTCTACAAGAGCTAGTTCCAGGACAGGCACCAAAGCTACAAAGAAACCCTGTCTCGAAAAACCAAAAAAAAAAAAAACCAACAACAACAAAAAAAGAGCAGTGATTGTATTTAACCACTGGTCTGTCTTTTTATATCTGCCATTGAGTGACCTGTATGTATATGATGATAATGTGCCAGGCATATTATCTGTGGTAAAGCACCCCATGTGGGTGCAGCGAACTGGAAAAAGCAGAGCTGGGATTTGAACCTGTGTATGACTGACTACTGCCCTGCTATAGGCCAGGAGACCTGGACTAGACCCTTGTTCTCTACAGTAAGGTGAGCGGAATCCACAGAGCTTCCAGCAGGGGTTAAGTGATCATCATTGTATCTCACCATCTTCCCCACAGATGCCCCAAGGAAAGGCAGTGTAGACGACTTCTCATCTGATTCCTGGTTGGACATGGAGGAGGAGTCCTGTGAGCAGCAGCCCCAGGAGGAAGAGGAAAAGGAGGAGGAGGAAGAGGAGGAAAGGGACGGTGCAGATAAAACACCCAAGCCACCCTCCGATGGCCCCACCTCACCCACCAGCACCCCCTCAGAGGAACAGGAGCACACAGGGAAGAAGCCCAAAGCCCCTGCCATGAGATTCCTCAAGAGGACTTTTTCCAATGAGTCCGAGGAAAGTGTCAAGTCCACAACAATGCCCATAGACTACCCCAAGACTCCCACAGGCTCCCCTTCCACTGAGCTCTCTACCAAGTGGACCCACCTTACCGAATTTGAACTGAAGGGCCTAAAAGCCTTGGTCGAAAAACTAGAGTCGCTTCCGGAGAATAAGAAGTGTGTCCCTGAGGGCATCGAGGACCCCCAGGCCCTCCTGGAAGGTGTAAAGGTGGGCAGGGACCAAGGCTGGGTCGGGTAGGGGTCGCTAGCTCTTCTGGGGTTGGTCCAGGTGCTGGGATGGTACTCGGGCTAGGCAAACCTATCTGGGTTATGGAATCTGGAACCACTGTTAGCAGCTGGGTGGAAGCTTGCTCTGTGAGTGATAGCAGCTTCTTCGATACTCTTTGGAATATCGAGGCTCTCCCGAAGAAGATTTTGTGTGTGTTGCAACAGCATTCTATTGGATTTGGGAGACAGACTTCTATCTCTTGGTGATAGAGCTTGCCATTCTGGGTTGATTCCTTAGAGTGTGAGCTGGTGACTGTCCTCTTAGCTAGCCATTGGCTATATAGTCACCACGCAGCAGCCTAAGGTTGAGAGAATGCCATGATCTCAGCTGCATCTGCTTAGGAAGTAGGCCCAGAGGGTCAGGTAGAGCTGGGATAGGAGGATCCAGGAGAGATGCCAGAGTGCCTGCTGGGCATCCCACTGTGTAGGCGCTTCTGGTAGTGCGGACTCCAAGCGCAGAATTGCTTCTGTAGCATCGCTAAGACTGCAGTTATGAAGCTATAAGACTTCTCCCCTTGCTGCTCCAGCATCTGATGAGGGCAGTGGAACTTGCTGTCTGCTAGTGTTAGAAACCAAACTTATGTTTCTTCCTTGGGAATTGGTGGTTTATCTAGGCAGCATTGTGTGGCCTTGCAGGGGTTCAGACAGTCAGGGAAAAAGCTGGGGGTTGAGAGTGTGTGAAACACTGGGGCTCAGTTCAGATAGCCTGTTATCATATACTGTTATCACAGGTATATGGAACCATTGAATGACAATCGCTAATCCAGGTGCTCCTCACTTACTAATTTGATTTTGTTGTCTATGGTACCAGATGGATGCAGAGCATCACACATCCTGGGCAGGTTCTTTTTGGTTCTTCAAGGCAGAGTTTCTCTGTGTAACAGTCCTGGCTGTCCTGGAACTCACTCTGTAGAACAGGCTGGCCTCGAACTCCCAGAGAGCTGCCTGCCTCTGCCTCCTGGGTCCTGGGATTAAAGGCATGCGCCACTATTGCCAGGCTGGTTTTTAAATTTTTTATCCATCACAAAACAATAGTATTGAGTTCCCAAAATATTTAAGCGGATTAAACTCTCCGTGATGCCTTTTACTTCGCTAGAATCCATGTGTAGTGTGTTGACAGGGAGTGCTCCGGCTCCTGGCCAGATTTTTCTCTTCTTGTATCTCTGCATTGACCTCCGAGGCTGCATTTGATTGCTGGTGATCAGGCCTGTCAAGGTGAGGGCGCAGAGTCCAGCACCAGTGCTGTGAGACAAGGTGCAGGTGCTGAGGAACAGGACCGCTGTGGCTTGCCTGGCTGGGCTTTTATTTAGCTTTCTAGCTGAACGATGGTCTTATTCATTAGGTCTTATTCGTTACTCAATAAGAGAAGGTTGCAGAACACTAAGAAAGTCATCCTCCTCACCGCCTTGTGGAGCTCTCCAGAAAGCTGATGCTGGTGGTCTTCAGAGATGTCTCTCGTTTTACTTTCATCTTTGAGACAGACCCTCCTATATCCCAGGCTAGGATAGCCTCAGAATTGTTATATCGTCCAGGAGGACCTTGAACTTCTAGCCCTCCTGCTTCTACCTCCCAAGTGTGGGAATTCAGGCTCGTGCCACTGTGCTCAGTTTATGTGGTGGCAGGGAACTGAAGCCAGGGCTGCCTGCGTGTTCCAACTGCCTGGAAATACTTCTCTTTAAATACACTGATTCTGGATAGCAGTACCAGGAAATCAGAATACAGGAGATCCTTGAGTTCAGATTTGTTCTCCACCCCTTGCCATGTGGTGCTGGGCACATCATCCTGCTTCCTATTTTGTAAAACGAAGATACTTCCTGGCACTCAGGAAGCAGAGGCAGGGGGATCTCTTGAATTCAAGGCTAGCCTGGTCTATGTGATGAGTTCTAGGCCAGCCAAAGCTACATAGTGAGATGCTATCTCAAAAAGTCAAAAACAAAACAAAGATATCAGACATGATGTGCTTGAACTGTCTTGGGACCAGATTCTGATGTCTCTTGGTCACTCTAAAGAACTTAGGTACTTGAGTAAAAACTGATGTGGGCAGGGCTGGAGCAATGACTCCATAGTTTGGAGTTCTCCCTGCTTTCTCAAAGGACCAGAGTTGAGTTCCAGGAACCAACCACCTGTAAGTGCGGCTCCAGAGGAACCAGCACCCTCTCCTGGCCTCATACACCCATACCACACACAGACAGGATGCACAGGTAACTGAAAAATAAAACCTGGGCCAGCTAGAGTGCTCAGCTAAGTCTGATGACCTGAATATTCAATCCCTGGAACAGACATGGTAGAGAGAGAAAGAGAGAGAGAGAGAATTGACTTGACTGATTGACCTAGCATCTGACCTCTACAGGTATACAATGGGATGCCTCCCCACCAGTAAATATAATAAAAAAATTTTAAACAATTTTTTTAAAGACTAAAAAGGGGTGCTAGATAGATCAGTGGTTGGGTGGTTAGGAGTACTTAACTGCTCTTGTAGAGGATCCAGATTTGGTTCCCAGCACCCACATGGTAGCTCACAGTCTCCTGTACCTCCAGTTCCAGGGCATGGAACTCTCCCTTCTTTCCCTTTTGGGCCCCTGCATGTACATGGTACATATAAACTTACGGACACAGAGAGAAATACATAAAATTAATAAATATGTAAATCTAAAATAACGAACTGAAACGGGATCTGGAAAGATGGCTCAATGGGCCGGGCGGTGATGGCGCACACCTTTAATCCCAGCACTCAGGAGGCAGAGGCAGGCAGATCTCTGGGAGTTCGAGGCCAGCCTGGTCTACAAGAGGTAGTTCCAGGACAGGCTCCAAAGCTACAGAGAAACCCTGTCTCGAAAAACAAAAAAAACAAAACAAAACAAAACAAAAAAGATGGCTCAATGGGTAAAGGCACTTGCTGCTAAGCCTCACAATGGGAGTTAAGTCCCTGGAAGCCACTTAGTGGAGGGAGAGGACTAATTGCCTCCAAAGGTATCCTCTGATCTCTGTCCTTGCACGGTGACCGTGCATGCCCCCTACAAGGTAAATAAATGTAATAAAAGCTGAAATTTTTGAAAGAGTTCAAATAGCACAATGGCAGGGGACCGGGGCATGGACTGACTTTGAGGAACAGCGAGCTCCAGCTTTGCCAGCCTCTGTTGACCCATGATCCTTTCCTTCTCTTTTCCCATCTGTTCTTTAGGGAACACTTACCTCTGGCCTTTGTTTCCCAGGACTGATGTCACAGAGCACCACCTTAAGCTCAGTTGTTTAGGAGCCCCAGCAGCCTCCTTCAGGGCCTGGGGCTCACAAGCCTGGCAGCAAGGTATTTGCAGAGCCACACCCAGGCCTCAGGCCCTGGGACAGTGGTCGCCCTTGGCTCCTCCTCTCCTCGGGCAGCTGCTAGCAAGCGTGACTGCAGCTTGAGTTAGTGTCACTCCCGACTCAGCACGTGGTTAAGATTGATTGCCAATGGCTTTCCCCCTCTCTGTTGTCACCGAGTGATACCAGCCATTGGATTCAGGCCAGATGAATCCAGCAGCAGCGCACATCAACGTAATTAAGTGTGTAGAAGCCATCCCCAGAGTCTCATTCTGGAGCTCTAAGTGCACATGAATTTTGGGGACACACTGATTAGCAGCAATTGTGGGGTGAAGTAATTCACCGATTGCCCAGCAAGCTGTCTCTCCTGGAAATGTCTCTATTTTAGCTAGAACTCAGGAAGAGGGCTGTGTCTCCCGGTGGAGGGGAAGAGGGATGCATTGCTGTCATCCTCAATTTGGTTCTGAATGACCAGGATACAGCCCAGCTTGTGGCGGGGCTGTGAAGGGCTTGGCCTAAGTAGGCAGAGAGCACCAAGGGTGTAGATGGGATGACTTTCTCAGAGTGAGCGCAGAGCATCCTAACCACTAACCATGTGCTGCCATGCCCCCTTGCCGGGATCTCACGTTCTTCTGGCTGTCTTCAAGTTATCATGGCATAGAAAATCACCTATCTAATCGCGTGGAATCATGGAATACAGTAGAGTCATGGGACCACTGGGGATTATGTGGCTACCCAGGGCTGTGGGAGTGAAAGACCAAAGTGAGGTTTTCCTGGTTTTTTTTTTTTTTTAATATTATTTATTATGTATACAATTTTCTGCCTGTGTGTGTGCGCCTGAAGGCCAGAAGAGGGCGCCAGACCTCTTTACAGATGGTTGTGAGCCACCATGTGGTTGCTGGGAGTCGAACTCCGGTCCTTTGAGCGGGCAATGCTCTTAACCACTGAGCCATCTCTCCAGCCCCGAGGTTTTCCTGTTTTGAAGTCTCTTTTTGTCTCTCTTCCTTCCCTTCCCCCCTTCTCCCTTCCCGCTCTTCCTTTTCTACATCTTTTTCTTTTCTCCTTTTCTTTTTTTTTTGTTGGGGGGGCACAGTCTTACCCTATAGCTATATGTCTATATGTAGCTTGATCTTGTCCTAATCTTGTAGCAATATTGCCTCACCCTCTCAAGTATCAGGATTATGGGTATGAAGTAATGTACTGGCCAAGGTTTTCTGTTTGTTTGTTATTTTTGTTTTGTTTTTATTAACAGCCAAATAGAGATCAGCTGTATTGTTCTAACATCAAACTCCAAACTTAACGGAGAAGAAAGTCCTAAATTAAGAGTGCACTGCCCAAATGAATGTCAATTCTAAATTAAGAGTGCCTTGTCAGTCAGCGCTTGGACAGTTAACCCCAGCACTTGGGAGGCAGAGATAGGTGGATCTCTGTTAGGTTGAGGTCAGCCTGGTCTACAGAGCGAGTTCCAGGACAGATATCAAAGCTTCAGAAAAACCCTGTCTTAGGAAAAACAAACAAACAAACAAAACAACAACAAAAAAATGAATTTTCCTGGGCTAGAGAGATGGCTCAGAGGTTAAGAGCACTGGATGCTGGCTGTTCTTCCAGAGGTCCTGAGTTCAATTCCCAGAAACCACATGGTGGCTCACAACCATCTATAAGGAGATCTGGTGCCCTCTTCTGGCATGCAGACAGAACACTGTATACATAATAAATATATCTAAAAGGAAAAGCATATTGTCCAAATGGGTGTTACTTGTCTTGTTTTGTTTTGTTTTTTAAGACAGGGTTTGTCTGTAGTTTTGGAGCCTGTCCTGGAACTAGCTCTTTGAACTCACAGAGATCCACTTGCCTCTGCCTCCCGAGTGCTGGGATTAAAGGCGTGCGCCACCACTGCCTGGCTTGTTGCTTGTCTTTGAGGATAGTTGTGGAGTCAGGTTGCAGTCACTGCGCAGTCTGTTATGCTGGGAGGAGGTTTGAACCATGTCATGACTGACACATGTAAGACCCTAGCAAGGCCTTGAAGTGCATAGTAAACTTGAAGCGAGTTGGTGTCATTATTATTTCAGATACCTTAGAATAAAAACAGTTTTGTTTCTAGTCAGGTCTGAGCTCACGAATCCTTGATGTGGGGAGGGGGACAGAGCCATTTTCTCTGTAGGGGTCTTGCAGTTCTCAACTCTGGAACCTACTGTCTATCCTATCTGTCTATCTCATGTGTGCGCGCGCATGTGTGCGTGCGCATGTGTGCGTGTGCACGTGTGTATGTGTGCGTGTGTGTATTGCACGAAGCTGGGTCAGGACCTTTTGCATCTTAAGCCTGTGCTCAATCAGTCCTCCACCTCCAACCCTGATGACTTTGTAAAATCACCTCTTGCTGACTTCAAAGGAACCTTTTCAGAGGAGCCAAAAGGCAGGAAGTGAGCAGCCAGGGGCTGGCTTCCAGGGCGACCACAGAATGAACTCTGTGTGCTGTGTCCCCTTGGCTGTACAGCCTTGGGAGAAAGAAGAGAGAGCAGGACCTGGGTGAAGAAGTCAGATACGCAGGCAAACCCATACCTGGTAAACGGAGGTAGCCCCAGCATTCAGGGCACTTTGTTGAGACCTCTTTTCCACATAAGATTGGAAATTTCCATTTGCATGGGTTGGAGTTTAGAGTTAAAGGCTCACAGTGGAATCTACAGCGAGATTTTTTCAGGTACAGATGGAATGGAGGGAGGTCAGCGATGACCCAGATAGACGGGTACCTGGGATTCCCTAGAGCAAGCAACTCTGACCTTGTAGACCCTCCCTTAACCCCTCGGTAGGTGCTCTTTGCTAGTGTCAGTCCTGGCCTTGTTAGTGGCGGTTTAGTCACTGCATAGAGGGGACTTCGGTGATTAGCACCCTGCCCTGGGGAGCAATGGAGCCCAAATCTCCTGGGTTAAATTCTTTGAGGGAAGCTGGCATGGAGGGAAGAAGGGCAAGGCCTAGCCAGCCTGTGGTTCCTTATGTGGGGCAGTTTCCAGGAGCATGAGCCTCGTGGTAGCTCCATTCTTTTGCAGGAAGCCTGCCCTGGGTTTGCCAGAGCCACAGGCTTATATGGTATAACTCCTAGGCGCTGGGGCAGTGTGGGCGCACTGTCTTGATTCTGTGTGCTTAACAGTCCCTGGGAATGTATGAATTCAGGCAGAGCCTAAGGAATCCTGTGACATCATCCTCTCCACACAACTTTTTTCTTTCTTTTTTTAATGAGACAGAAAACTCCCATTAGGTTATGCCTCCCCTGACTTTCTTGCCTTTACAAAAGAAAATATTTCTCAACAAGACAAGGCCCATTGTGCCCCCTGGTGGCCAATCAAGTGCCAAACAGATTGGAACTTGGCTTTCTTTGGTATGTGAGTGAGGTCTAGGATACAAGAGCACCTAGGAAAACTTTAAAATTATATTCAATTAAAAAATAAAAAACCAGGCAGTGTTGGTGCACGCCTTCAATTCCAGCACTTGGGAGGCAGAGGCAGGCGGATCTCTGAGTTTGAGTCCAGCCTGCTCTACAGATTGAATTCCAGGATAGTCAAGGCTATGCTGAGAAACCCTGTCTCAAACAAACAACCAAATGAAAAGAATACAAAAGCAGGCAGATCTGAGAGTTCAAGGCCAGACAGAATTACAGTCATGTCTTTAAAAAACAAAACATTTTTAATTAATATACTTAACTTTTAGACAAATAGAACCTCTCAAGCCCTGTTCCCATCTCACTATAGTACATTCGACACAATCTTAAAGCGAAGGTTTTGTTATTCCCTACTATCCCAGAATCTTGTCCCTGATACCCCAACACATTTAATCTCCTCAGTTCTCTTGGCTGGACAGTTTCTCAGACTAACCTGTTTTTTATGATGTTGGCAGTTTGGGAAGAGGCTTTGGTCTGGTGTCTGGTAGCATGCCCTTCTTTGGAGGCTCCAAGCTTTCTGTCTTGAGTTCTATCTTCTGGAAGGTTTCTATAGTTAGTCATTATGTGGAGCTTTGGCCATGCAACAGTGTGTTCATTGCTCTTCTTACTGCTTCCATGGAATACCTGGCAGGAGCAGCTCAAAGGAGAACTGTTGTCCTTTATAGTTTCTTTTTTGTTTGTTTGGTTTTTGATTTTTTTCCAAGACAGGGTTTCTCTAGCCTCTATGCCTGTCTTGAAACTCACTTTGTAGACCAGGCTGGCCCTGAACTTACAGAGATCCTCCTGCCTCTGCCTCCTGAGTGCTAGGATTAAAGTTGTGGCTTATACTTTGAGAAGCAGTCAGTCCTCGGTGGCAGGAGACCATGATGGAAGCCGTTGGCATAGCTTATTGTGGCTGGACAGCAGTCAGGACTCGGCGAGAGCACAAGCAGGACATTGTGCTCGCTGTAACCCTCCACCCCCACCCTATCGGCCTATCTTTGCCATGTAGGCTCTCTGTCTAAAAGGTTTTGTAATCTCAAATTGTCAGTAGCTGGGGATAAAGTGTTGACATGCAGGAGCTTGTAGGAGACGTTGCTCTTTTAAACCATAACATAGTCAAGATGTTTTTTGTTGTTGTTGTTGTTGGTTTGTTTTGTTTTTTGAGACAGCTTTTCTATGTAGCTTTGGCTGTCCTAGAACTAACTCTGTAGCCCAGGCTAGCCTCAAACTCACAGAGATCTGTCTGGCTCTGCCTCCCAAATGCTGGAACTCAAGGCGTGAACCACTGCTACCCAGCTCAATCAAGGTATCTTATAAATAGCAAGCACCGCTGAATCGGATGTCCCTGGGCAGAGAATGAAAGGCAGGCAGGCAGCCCGCTTGAGCTGCTGTTTGCTGCCTCCCACGGGGAGTGGAGAAACCGTCGTGCCATCTCTGAGAACCAGTCAGCCAACTGATGACCACGAAAGTAGGGCAATAATTAGAGTCAGAAGTGGCTTAGATTCCTGTCTGGTCATATAGATCAGAGAAAATGCCTTAAAATCATCTTCAGGGCCATCAGGATGGTTCATTGGATACAGGCTTTGCCGTCCTGACAGTGTGAGCTGGATCCTTGGGACACGTGGAAGGTGGAAGGAGAGAACTGACTATAAAATTATTCTCTGAATTCCACATGCACACTGTGGCTTCCGCATGTATGAGCATGTGTGCCCCTGTTCCAGCATGCATGTGCATGCACACATACACATGAATTTTTTTAAAGTAAAATAATCTTCACCTACATTTATGTTTTGAGCTCTTCTGCTCTTCCTAGTAAATCTTCCTCTGTGAATGGCCATGTCCTTAAATGTCACTGGATGAGTGCTTTTAGCTGGCATCTGGCTAAATGTCGGCAGGAAAATCAGTTGTATCGGATGTATTAGGCTGGGATGCTGACCTATCACACTGTGTTCATTGCCTTGTGTGCAATTTGCAGGTTCTTATAGGGTGATATGGACTCTTAGCATATTCTGGTGTTTTACATGGCACCTTTAGAACCTCATTCTGAGCCCGGCGGTGGTGGCGCACACCTTTAATCCCAGAACTCGGGAGGCAGAGACAGGCGGATCTCTGTAAGTTCGAGGCCAGCCTGGTCTACATCTTCAAGAGCTAGTTCCAGGATAGGAACCAAAAGCTACGGAGAAACCCTGTCTTGAAAAACCAAAAAAAAAAAAAAAACCAAAAAACAAAAAAACCTCATTCTGTGTAAGAAGCCACATCATTGAGTTGCCTAGCTCATTTACAGTAGGAGGGAGCAAGGCCTAGGAAGGGGTAAAGGCTGGGCTCAGCCCCGTCACCTAGGCCCTTGTCACTCACCTCTGTGAAACCTTGGCCATGAATTTTTCTTCTTTTTTTTTGATTTTTGAGATAGAGTTTCTCTCTGTGGGCCTGGCTGTCCTGGAACTCACTTTCTAGACCAGGCTGGCCTCGAACTCACAGAGATCTGCCGCCCTCTTAAGTGCTGGGATTAAAGGTGTGCGCCACCACCACCTGGTGACCATGAATTTTTCAATGTATAAAAGCCCTCTTCCTCCTCATTCTTGTTCTTTTCTTGATTTTTCCCCCCACGGTAGGATCTCCTATAGCCCAGGGTGGTCTCAAAGTCACAGCGTGCAGAGAATGACCTTGAACTCCTGAATCCCAGCAAGTGCTGGGATTGCGGGCACAGACCCCCTTGCCTGGCTGACTTTTATTTCTGTCTTTGAGAACATAGTTGATTTCCTTGGTAGCAGGGGTCTAAACTGCTCAGACCCCTGCTTCTCTGGCTAAGAAGTGGGACTGTGATGGAGAGAGGCTGAGCAGTTAGGAATGTCTGCTGCCGGAGTTTGCTGCAGAAGCACAAGGAACAGAACTGGGAGCCCAGCATAGCTGGGCATGGTCCTACACAAGCCTGGAATCCCAGGGTTGAGGTGGGCAGTGCCCTGCCTAGCCCCCAAGCGGTTCTGGCCTCAAAGGACTGAGGAGGAGAGAGACAGTGGACGGCCCTTCTCTGGCTTCTGAGTTCTCTGTGGAGAACACACACATGTGAGCGTACAGTACAGACACGAAGTAACTATGTGTGTCTGTGATGCTGTGGACAGTGTGGTGCATGCCTGTAACCCCAGCACTCTGGAGGCGGAGGCAGGAGGATCTCTGTAGGTTTCAGGCCAGCTGGAGCTACAAAGTGAAATCCTGTCTCAGAGATTTGGGAAGAGGAGTGTTGTATGTTCTGAGTCAATAAGAAATCTGGTAACTTGGTTTCTAGAGAGTGGAGATGGTGACAGGCAGCAATTTCATTATTCATTTTTCTTTTTTTCTGAGAAAGCTTGCAAGCCTTCGAGGGGTTAGTTTTACCTCCTTAGAGATTTCCCCTTCACCCCCAGTTAATATGGATCCTTTGTTTGGCCACAGAACGTACTGAAGGAACATGTGGATGATGACCCCAGCCTGGCCATCACTGGGGTCCCCGTGGTCAGCTGGCCAAAGAAGACTCCAAAGGTAAGAGGCAGATTGCGCATAGATAGGAGACCACTTCTCATCGCTCTCCCCATAGTCTACGTGTTGGGAGTCTGGAGCTGTTTTTTACTGGCTCCTGGGAGATCTATCCCCCAGGTTCCCTGCAAATGCTTTCCTTTGTAAAGGGTTCCCTGACCTAGCTATGGAAACTGCAAGCAGCGGCCCCTGGTGGCCACCTGTAAAACTGCGGAAGGGAGCCTTGTTCTGCTGTCAGGTGGTTTGTCTCAAATGTCCCTGTCTTTCGCTTTGCTCTCTCCCTGACCCTCCACAGACTGATTCCCTCCCTTTTAGCGTGACTTCTCTGGTTTCATAAAACGAATCAGCATTTAACGTGAAAATGTCTGAGGCTCTGGAGATGAGTTAGTAGACAAAGGGCTTGTGGTGGGTGGGACAGGCAGGAAGGTTTCTGGAGACCATGCACGGCTTCACTCCGTCCCCCCCTCCACCTACATTCAGCTTCACAGTCGAGATGCAGGAGCTGTGTATATTTCCTCATTATTAGGCCAGCCCTGGGATGGTTCCGAGGACTCAGTGTCATTATGCACCTAAATCTCCCAGAACAAGAACTGGCCCACAATCAGCAACCTCTAAATCAGCGTTTTCAACATTCCTAATACTATGACCCTTGAATATAAGACTCATGTCTTAGTGACCGCCTCCCATAAAATTATTTTTGTTGCTACTTCACTATTGTAATTTTGCTACTCTTTGAGTCGTAATGTAAATATCTTGTGTGTAAGGTGGTCTTAGGTGTTATGGTTTAAGTAAAATCCTGCAGGTCCACAAGCAGCAGCGGGCGGGCAGCAAGTCTGAGACCACGGCGGGCCATGGAGGTAACCTGGGTCCCAGGCAGGGAGCCAGTGCTGTTTCCTGAGTGGCCTGAAGGCCACGAGGGGCAGAGGAGCCCAGGTAGGGAGCTGAATAGCGGGTGAGAGACCAAGAGCAGCAAGTCCCAGGAGGAGCCCCAGCCCCAGTGGGTAAGAGACAGACAGATAGGCACGCCATGCAGAGTAAGGTTGGATATTTATTTAGTGGGTTATGGAAGGGAAGGGAAAAAGAGAAAGGGAGAAGAAGAGCAAAGAGAGGGGGAGAGAGAGAGCACCAGAGAAGGGTGGAGGAGAGGAGCTATGCTATGGCGCAGCTACCTCCTTAGAGAGAGACTCGGGAAAGTAGATCTTCCTACCTCAGTGGGGTGTGGGTGGGCGGGGCTTGTCTCTTAAAGGGACAGAACAGACCTTTACATTAGGTACCACATCATTCAACCACTGCTCTAAATGATACCTACTGTTGCTCCTGGTGACACACTCCATGAGTTAAGGCAGAAGGAAGCAGACCTGGACTACATGGCTAGTTCAAGGCCAGCTAGAGCAATACAGCGACCCTATTTCAATAAATTAAGCACTGGAGATTTGGCTCGGTGTCAGAACATTTGGTGTCAGAAGAAAGACTCTGTGTTAGGGTTGGCTCCCCAGCTGCAAGCCAAAAGCAGAGGTTACCTGAGCTCTGGATGTAGCTTGGTGGTAGAGTGCCTGCTTACGCCTGCTTAGCACGCATGAGGCCTTAGCTTTCCTCCCCAATGAAGCGTTGCTATCAGGTAATTCCAAAGGGTGCTCTGCTCATTTCTGACTTTGTTTTCCATTATCAATGACCCTGAGAAGAACTTTCTAGACCTCTAGGCATTGTCACCAGCCACATAGTACCGGCATTTGAAACATGGCTTGCCCACATGGAAAGGTGCTGTATGTGTAGCTATGCAGCAGATTACAAAGGCAGTCCAAGAAAAATGTTATTAATTTCCATACTGTTGAAATTAATGTTGCTTCATTGTATAAAGAAATGCCCAGTAAAATCTGAACGTCAGATGAACAACAAATTCTTCATCTAGGTGTGATCCCCCAGTGTTATATGAAATATATTTATGTCCAAAAGATCATGCTCATCTGAAGTTTAGTCTAGGCAAAATGTATTTTTAGTTGATAGATCTGGCAAAACTAGTTAAAATGACAATTTTTTTTTCTGAGATGGCAGTTTAACTGGATGGATTATTAAGGTTTATTAAGGGTAATTTATTAAGGGTTTGTGTGTTTGTAACAGGGGCTTATTCTGTACGCCAGGCTACCCTAGAGTTTACTTCTCCATGCTAGCCTCAAACTCACAGTGATCCTCCTGCCTCAGTCTCCCCAGTATTAGGGCTGCAGGCACGTGCCACCATGTATGGCTCACTTTATTTATTTTTTACACTTTATTTTTTTATTTTTTTTTTAATATTTATTTATTTATTATGTATACAATATTCTATCTGTGTGTATGTCTGCAGGCCAGAAGAGGGCACCAGACCTCATTACAGATGGTTGTAAGCCACCATGTGGTTGCTGGGAATTGAACTCAGGACCTTTGGAAGAGCAAGCAATGCTCTTAACCATTGAGCCATCTCTCCAGCCCTATTTTTTACACTTTAAATTGTAGCTACAAAACAATAGCTCCACAGTTGTCACCTCAGCGCCTGGGCGATAGAGGCAGAAGCATCGGGAATGTGAAGCCAGCTGCTGTCACCTAGCAGTTTGAGGTCAGCCTGGGCTGCGAAAGATCCTGACTCAGCTGAGGATACTGTTAAGTGGAAGTAAATTTGAGGCTTGAACTCCAGTACAGAGAAAAAAAAACTCAGAAGTACATCTGCGGCTCATTTCTTCTTCCTGTTGAAGGGTGCTATTACTGACAATTCTTTTCACATTGTCTGATTATTGCCCAAGAGTCCTTTTCCAAATGTAAGATTGTTTGAGCTATCCATTACTTATTTGAAACTCAAAGGTTATTGAATTTCTTAAAACTCCTACTTGGTAGGAAATGCGTAGGGGTATAGGCCATCCTCCGTATCAGCCCACAAGCTCTTGTAGACAGGGTCCTGGAGCTGCTCGCCGGGCCTGGGCTTGTGTGGCTCCAAACAGCAAAGCAAGGCTCTGCCGTAGCCCTTGTCCCCGGCTAGCTGACCACACAGCTTGTGAGCCTGCTTCTATCATGCGTTTCTGTGAGAACTCAGTTAAAGGCGGCAGAGGGAAGGGGGGGAGGGAAGCGCCACACTTAAGCATTTCCTGGCTAGTAGGGTTAAAAAGTTAACAGGAAAGGAAGGAATGGCTGAACGACTGGCTGCCTGGGCCACACCGGGTCCCTGGGTTCCCAGGTTTGCCCCCAGCTTCCTTCCAATTTGATGCGCGTGGGGTCGAAAGATCAAGGGTGCTCACTGAGGCCACCAGGATGCAAGGCGGGGTCTGCTCTGGGTCCAGTTACCCTACAAGTAATTAATGCTCAGGAGTGATTAGCTAGAAATGCTTTGCTCTCCACCTCCCTTCAGGAGAACAAAGCCCCTTTCTGGAACTAATTAGGTACTGTGAGGTCCTTTTTGGTGGGGGTGCCCTTCAACGCCAGGATCCCACTTATCACCATCCATCTCTGCTCCCCCAATTGGCTGTTTCCATGAGTGACATTGAACTTGTTTTGATCTGTCTACACCTTGGCTGCTTCCTTTTATAGCCAGATGGTGGGATTTTGGGGTCCTGTCTGTGACCCTGGAGGCAAGGCGGTAGGGTGGGGGTGCTATATTTCTTTGAAGCCCAGCCTCTGACCTTGGCCTTATTACTCACCAAGCAGACACTTAAAGCCACTGGCTTGCCTGATACATTCTCAAAGGAAACAACCCCAAGAGGAGACTGAGGCACAGCTGAATTCCACCCCTTTATGGGGGGTGGGTTTTTCTGTGTAGCCCTGACTGTTCTGACACTTGCTCTGTAGTAGATTGACTGGTCTGGCCTAGAACTCAGAGATCTGCCTACCTCTGCCTAAAGGTGTGAGCCACCACTGCCCTGCAGCTTCTTATTCTTTTATCTAGTGGCCAAACCAGACACCCTTTGAGTTTTTTTTCCCCAGGCGAGTTTCTCTGTGGCTTTCGAGCCTGCCCTGAACTCACTCTGTAGACCAGGCTGGCCTTGAACTCAGAGAAACACCAGGAACTACCTGCCTTTGCCTCCCAAGTGCAGGTATTAAAGTCATGAGGCACCATGTTCTCCGGGGACCTTACAGGATTGTTGCAGAATGTGAGAGGAAGTGACACAGGTTCCATGTCACCTGTGGTTTTACTTTCTCTTCCCCTTCCTCTGCATTTGAGCGGTTAGGTTAGATGCTAGAGGCCTGATCTGGGTCCTTCAGGTGTGACGTGCAGTCTGTCCCTGAAAGGCCAGATCATTCGGTCAAAGGGCCGAGGGCTTCCTGTGTTGTACTAGAGTTACAGAGTAATTAAATGAATGGAATATGGTTGATGGGGGTGAGGTGAAGCTGCTGGGAGCAGTGGTTGTTCATTATTGGCTTCTGGTCAGAGCTCTGGACTTCCTGGAGAGGCAGTGTGGTCAAATGAGGGCCAGTCCTTAGGCTGGGAACATCAGCTTCGTCTGGGAATCTTGTTAGAAGGTAGCAGGACTAGCCTGGGCTCCATAGCAAGTTCACAGTGACCTACCCTGAGGTACAGAGCCAAACCTCATCTCAAAAGAAGAAGTGATAATCCCAGCACTCTGGAGGCAGAGGCAGGCGGATCTCTGTGAGTTCAAGACCAGCCTGGTCTACAGCGCTAGTTCCAGGACAGGCTCCAAAGCCACAGAGAAACCCTGTCTCGAAAAACAACAACAAAAAAAAAGAAGTGAGATTGCTGGGGTGAAGGAGTTTCCTGCGGTATCCGGCAACCCGAGTTTGGTGCTCAGAACCCACATGGTGGAAGGGAGAACTCCTGCGAGCTGTCTTCTGACACAAACACTCTCTGTCTCTTTCTCTCCCTGTGTCTGTCTGTCTGTCTGTCTGTCTGTCTCTCTCTCTCTCTTTCACCCCCCTTCTCTTCTCATACACACACACAAATGAGACAATTTATTTTTCTTGGTTTTTTTTTTTTTTTTTTTTTTTCCTTCCCCAAGACAGGGTTTTTCTGTGTAACAGTCTTACCTGTCCTGGAACTAGCTCTGTAGATTAGGCTGGTCTCAAACTCACAGAGATATGCCTGTCTCTGCCTCCCAAGTGCTGGGATTAAAGGCATGCGCCACCACCCACCACCCATGGCACAAACAACTATTTTTAAGGACTATCTTGGGTCCTGCCCTTGACGTTGAGTGCTCAGTGGGCTCCTGATGAGCCCCAGGAATTCCTGCTTCTGAAAACTTCCAAGTGCACAAGCACGTGCTTTAAGGCCAAAGTCATTGACACCACCTGGCTCTGCCACTGACTAGCTGTGCACTCCTGGTTAAGCCTAAACCTCAGTTTATCCATCTGTAAAAGGGGCTAGCAGGTTGCTTCTGCTAGCAAGGTCTCTATGACCTGTAAAATACCTTTATTACTAGTAAAACCATTTGTGGCCGTGCACACAGGTGGTATGTGATGTCCTTGGGAGGTGGAGGAGGGAACCATTGGGAGTTTAGAATCATACTAAGCTATATAGTAAGTTTAAGGCCAGCCACAAACAAATAAAACAACAGGGACAGAAAACCCTCTGTATTAGGCCATTGGTCAAGGGTAGCAATTCTACAGAGTTGTGGTGTGTAATACTTGACACCCTGAACCAGTCCACCCACAGGCTGATGATTCTCTCATAGCAGACAGCTGCACACACCCGCAGTGCTAGCATTCCTGGGCTCATTCAGAAGGATGAGTTTAAAGGCAGTCTAGGCTACCGAGTAAGAGAGTCTCCCAAGAAGCCAGGAAAGAAAAAACAGAGGACCCAGAGGAGGCGTGGCAAGATTACCCGTCGGCTGTACTTGTTTACTTAACAGACGCAAGGGCTGAGCAAAGCTTTTTCTTCTTGCCCTTGGTCTTCCCTTTTTAGTTTTTTGAGATTCGATCTCAGGTTGCCTGGGCTGCCCTCAAATTTGAATTCCTGATCCACCCCAGCCTCCACGGAGGTCAGAATTGTAAGCATGCCTCGCCATAACTGGCCTGTGCAGCTTAACTTTGGGGAAGTCCTTGTGGCTTTTCTGAAGTGTGTGTGTGTGTGTGTGTGTGTGTGTGTGTGTGTGTGCGCGCGCGCGCGCGCGCACTTATCTGTCCCGTAAGCATGGACAGGAGAAACAGGCTGGTTTAAGAAACTGTCCTCTTTTATCCCTCCCTTCTACCCTATCAGGAACAGCTCCGGGCTCTTTAGCATAGTGTTGCTATTTCTTTAGAATGTGCCCCTGGGGCCTGCAGGCAGCCAGGACTCCCTTGCCACTAGGTCAAGGACTGAGGAGAGGGTGTCAAAGGCTAAGCCCCTTGCGGTCTTCTAGGAGTAAGAAGGACCTTGTGAAAGCCCCAGGAAGCAGCCACCCTCTGGCAGGCACTGGGCTGCTCCCACTCAGCCCAGGAGCGGCAAACAGAAGTCGTTGGATGAGGATCCCAGACAGGCAGACAGAGCAAGGTGCTTAGCTGGTTGAGTCCTTGCTGAGCAAGCGTGGGGACCAAGCTTATTCTCTAGAAGCCATAAAGAAGGCTGTGCACGGTATATGCATGGGATTCCAGCACTGGTCTGCTTCCCAAGGCCAAGACACATGAAAGCCGGCGGGGGTGAGGGGGGTGGGGGGAGGGGGGGCTCCAGGTGGGAGAGACCTTGCCTCCGTAAAGTAGTGTAAAATGAAGCGGGGAGCAGTGGATGGTTGAGCCCTGGCTCCCACACCGTGACAAAACTTTACCTGAGGAGACACAACAGACATGTCTACTCATCCCAGATGGGGAGCCCACAGCAGACCAAAATCTGTCCTTTCCAGGGGCCTCAGTTGGTCTAAGCCTCTTCCAGGCAGCTAGTTTGTTCTGGTCTGAGATTCTTCCTTGCAGCTTGACTTGTCTGTGAGCCTTTCTTCTGAGGGGACTCTCAGCTTTTATTGCTGACTCTGACAGGGAGGGGCCTACTGAACCTGGTTAGTTTCAGGGACTTCCTGAAGCTTTTTTTGAGTCATTTACTGCTGGGGAACCTCTGTCAGCCAATGACCTTTAAGAGGTTGGACTTTTCTTTCCTGTTCTGTGAGTTTGCCCAGTATAATGACGAAAATATGAACGGATCTTTGGTGTTATCTTGGGGTTCTCTAACCCACGCCCTCACCCCAACAGTTTACCTTCCTGTTTAAGGAGTTTCCTGCACAATGGGGTGGGTTCTTTTGTGTGTGTTTATTTTTTTCATTATACGTACATGCAGTGCCCTTGGAGGCCAGAAGAGGGCATTACATCCCCAGGATTGAAATTACAGCCAATTGTGAGCCACCTCTGTGTGGGTGCTGGCAGTTGAATCCAGGTCCCCTGGAAGAGCAACCAGTGCTCTAAACTCACTGAGCCATCTCTTTAGTCCCTGGGATGGGGTGTTTTAATCTCTGGGAAGCCAGCCTCTATTCAGAAAACCTGCCAAGCAACACTCCATCTCTTCCCTCCCTCCTTCCCTCCTTCCCTCCCTCCCTCCCCCTCCTCCACAATGGTCCCTGAGCCTTGGCATGGTTGACTATAGACCTATGGCTAATAAACAGGCCACCAGGTCACAGTAATAGTCACCTGTTCTCAGGCGCTTCCCATTGGCCGTGAGTTGATGCTGATAACACGTGAAGGTGACCTGTAGCTACACACCCTTTCAGAAGGCAGTTTGATAGGTGCCTCACACCCAAATCACTTCAGGAAGAGTCTTTCTCCTGGCTTATACAGGCTTAAACGCCCCCCTGTGGAGCGGGTCTTAAATCCATGGTCGCCCATGATAGCTCTGCCACTATTGCACAAGCAGACACATCCTGCCTGGCGTGTTGGTGTTTTAGCACACAGGATCCATAGCCAAGCAGAAATAGCGGCAGTTTTTCCACCAGCTGCCAGCCTGGCCCCTCCTGGCACTGTGAAAGCCAGCCATCAGGGTGGGAGTTTCCAGTTCGGGCCCAGGTTATTTTCTTCTTGTCCCACAGTGAGAGCCCGCACACGCAGTAACGTTAGCCATAAGGTTGCATCATCTGGTTCTGGCATACAGCCAGCAGCAGTAGCAGTAGCTTTTATGGTTTGTGGGGCTTGTGGGGGGGGGGCTTCTCTGGCTGACAACACAGTGGAAAACAGCTCAGCCCTGGCACTGGTGTTTTTATCCAATAACCTTATAGCCTCTGAGAGTGTCTTGTCCTACCACTGTAGGGTACCATTTAGATTTAAACTGGTGAGCTGTTGTTTAATAACCCATTTTTTTTTCTTTCAATTAACCCATCCTCAGCTGGGTTGTAAGGTTGTAAGGTGAAAGTACCTGGTTGTCTTCAGCCCCGTTCTGTACATTAATGTCCGTGTCACCCATACCTAACACTGGGTAGGGTGAGACCCTTCAAAGTGCCTTCCCCTGCTGCTCTCTGTGTGGAAATGCTTGTGAGAGGCCTGTGGTTATGTCCACATGGGTAAGGGTGTATTTGCACCCCTCACTCATTGGTGCAGGTCCTATAAAGTCTGTCTGTCTCTCGTGGGACATGTCTGTGTCCCTTCAGAGCGTCCGTTTGTCGAGGCTGTAACCATAAACAGGCCTCAGATGTTTAATGTTTCTGTTTATGATTTTATTGGTGTTTTGCCATGGACTTCAGGTCCCCTGGAACTGGAGTTACAGTTGTGAGCTGCCATGCCGGTTCTGGAAAGTGAACCCAGATCCTCTGGAAGAGCAGTCAGTGCTTTAACCTCTGAGCCATCTCTCCAGCCCCAGGCATCAGATGTTTTGACAGCATAGAAAATATGAGAACATTTCACAGAATGCCAGGCCTCAGCTACTTTCCGACCCGTGTTGGGTCCCCTATTATGGATCTTTATGTGGGCCCAGTGGGTAGCGTCCCAAGGGTACCTGAGGTGAAATGACCCACACCTCGGTGAGGGCATCTGCTTTCTGATTTCCTTGTACTTGATGAGCTGTGGGCTGCCACAAGGAAAGCTACCACGAGTTCCCACTGAACTCTGCTATGTTATTGTCCACATCTGCTGTCCCCATAGTGTCCAATTCAGCATCTGCTAGTTCTCCTTTCCCAGTGGGGCCATCCATAAAGCGAGGCCTCTGTATACAACCCGCATGTTGGTGCAGACTGTCCCAGGCCACATCTCGTGAGTTTCTGCTGTCCACACTGCTCTTCTCTCAGGTCCACATGGTATCTGTGTTCATGTGTACTGTATAGCTACCTATTCTTGTTTGGTGTGTCTGCAGCACCATCTGTGTTGTGGGCATCGCCATGGATGGCTGGCATCCCTGCCAGTACGTTAACCGGCTTAGCTGTTGGTTCCATTACGGGGGGATTCTGGGTGGCTTTAAAGGGCATTGGTCCTAGGAGAGCCCTCATGGCGTTAGTGATGAGGCTGGGAGACACCTTTGCAGAATGTGATTCCATGCCACACCAGGAAGGAGATCGGCTGGGAGGCCTTCAGTCCAGCCCTTTATTATGAAGATGTTTTCACAGTCACTGGGGTGGTAATAGATCGCACCTGTTGCAACGCTTTATCTACTGCTAGCAGTTGCTGTTCTGGTGCTGTGCACCCAGCTTCTGTTCCTTTCTGTGTTGAGACCAAACCTCTTCTGGAACCGTTTGCTCTGCTTGGTGATATCTAATAGGAAGGGATGCTGGGGTAGTACACAGCTGTTGAGCCTGTCCCAAAGCCTCTCGAGCCTTTCTGTCCCAATCCCAAGTAATACCTTTCTTTATCAAGTTATGCAGAGGGTGAGCTGCTTGGGCAAGATGGGATATGAAAATCTGCTGATATCCCAAGACCCCTGCCCCCGCCATGCCTGTAGCGTCTTTTCATTGACAGGCATAGGCTGTTGGGATTCTGCCAATAACACTTCTAGGTATCATATGCGTTTTCCAGACCATAATACCCCTCCTTCCTTCCATCTTTTGGTGTGGGAGAGGGCTTTCCAAGACAAGGTTTCTCTCTGTGTAGCCCTAATTGTCCTGGAACTTACGCTGTAGACCAGGCTGGTCTCAAATTCACAGAGATTCGCCTGCCTCTCGAGTGCTGGGGTTAAAGTTGTGCCTCCACTACACCTGATCACAGGTCTGTTTTCAAGGTCAAAGCCCCCTGGATGATGAGGAGCTGGTGTTGTTGGGGCAGAGCAGTGTCAGAGGCGACTGTCAGGAATTCTATTCACCAAGGCAGGAGGACTTAGGGTCCATGCCTTGCTTCTCCCTGGAAGCTGGACCACAGTGGTTTCCAGCATCCTGAACTTGACTTGGCCCTTTGCATCCATCCAGTCACAGTTCCTCTGCACTCCAGTCTGTCTCACTCAACTTTCTCCATTCCACCTCTCTTGTTAGTTCACCAGGGCCACAGTAACAGACTACCATGGGCTCTGGCTTAAATAACAGCAATTCAGTATCATTCTGGGGGCCTGGGGCACCGCCAGTAGCTCGCTGGTCTGGGAAGCTCTCATTGGTTTCATCTTCATCCCATTTCAGTGGAACCATGTCCCTCCATGCTTTCCACATTCTTGCCTACCTCCATCTTTGGCGCTTTCCCATATACAAATCTCTGCAGTTCACCCCGCCTAACTCCCCGCTTCAGCAGAGGGCTTGCTGAGCTGAATGTCCCCTGGTTATACTCCCAGCCTTTCTAGATCACTGGAGGGCTCCCCTGTCCTCAGGTTTGTTACTAGGCTCAGTGAGTTGAAAGCATCCATAGGAAAAGGGAAGGTTTTGGAACACCAAGCTAGGGATATTCATTTTCCCAACTTTCTCCTTGTGGGATCATGGTTGTTGACTGACTGTAGCCCATGAAGGCTACACTGTCTACTACAGTCCTTTCGAACTCCTGTCTGGTAACCGTTCCATTCATGTTTATCCTACCAAGGTCATGACGGACAGTCTACTTTTTTGTATGACTAGCTGGTTTGTGTTGAGACAGCATCTCACTCGGTAGTGTAGGATGAACTTGCTATGTGGCCGGGCTAGCCTCAGACTTACAGCAGGCCTCTGCCTCCATTAGCCTTTCAACACAGGGATTATTTTATTAGTTTTCTCTTCGTCTATTATTTGATTTTTTTTTTTTTTTGAGATTGGGTCTTTCTACATAACCCTAGTTGCCCTAGAACACACTGTGTAGACCAGGCTAGCCAGAAACTCACAAGGACCTGCCTACCTCTGCCTCCCAAGTGCTGACATTAGCGGAATTCATCACTGTGTCTGATTCATCCTTTTTGTATCTGATGAATCCATGTTTTTCCCCAGGTATCAAAAGCCTGGGAAACAATTGTTGAATGAACGAATTCAATAGCGAAAGTTTCCAGAAATGTCTAAAGATACAGTTTTAGCCATGTATTTTCATCTCTTTGCTCTCTTTGCCCTGCTCCCAGATGCTTGAGGGTTTTTTTTTGTTTTTTTGTTTTTTCGAGACAGGGTTTCTCTGTAGCTTTGGTGCCTGTCCTGGAACTAGCTCTTGTAGATCAGGCTGGCCTCGAACTCCCAGAGATCCGCCTGCCTCTGCCTTCCGAGTGCTGGGATTAAAGACGTGTGCTACCACTGCCGGCTCAGATGCTTGAGTTTTATGGTGACCTAAGGGACTTCTGTCTCGTGCTTTCGTGTCTCAGTCCTGGTGCGTTGCTAAAAGAACACTAATTGAGGGGAAGGAAGAGGGCTCCAAGGCTCTCTTGTCTCCTTTGTCCCTCAGATTGAGCAACCCTTCATCATCCTCAGCCTGGGGAGATCTTGCCGTGCTGGCATTTGTCAGCATTTATTTGTGTCCTTTAGAAACGCGTTATTGGTGTTATGGTAAAAATAAAACACAGCAGTTCCCCGAGTGGCCCATGGGTCCCAGGCAAGGAGCCACGTGGCGGGTAAGAGATAGAGATAGATAGGCACACAATGCAGACTGAGGTTGGGTATTTATTTAGTGAGTTATCGAAGAGAAGGGGAAGGGGAGATGAAGGGAGAGGGGAGAGAGGAGCCATGGCGGCAGCTACCTCTTCAGGAAAGAGACAGAAAGGAAGGACTCAGGCTGGAAGCAGAAGGAAGATCTGCTTGCCTCAGCAGACAGGGGAGGGGACGGAGAGGGAACAGGCAGGGCTTGTCTCTTAAAGGGACAGGACAGACCATTACAGTTAGGACCATAAGACAGCACTAAGCTGAAATAACCTGCGATTAAAGTTTGTAGCCAAGGTTTTCCCTCTGAGCCAGGCTGTGTTAATAGCGCTGAACACGTTCTTAGAAAGCAGTTGATATTAAGGGCTGGTGCCTTTGGTGAAGCCATTAGGAAATCTGGCAGGCACTAAGTGATCTTTTGTCCATTGCTGCTATTCTATTTCTAGAACAATGACCAATCTTTGACACTTCTGTCATCAGATGCCATCATATATTGCCAGTGAGTTTTCCTTCCCGCTTCCCCTCCCTCCTCCTCTGCCCTCCTCCTTCTCTTCTTTTTCTTCTGCCTTTCTAATTTGTCATTGTTAGGAATGTTTAGCTACACAACGCCTTCGCCTTTAGATAACTCATCCTGCTGGGCAATGGTGGCGCATGCCTTTAATCCCAGCACTCGGGAGGCAGAGGCAGGTGGATCTCTGTGAGTTCGAGACCAGCCTGGTCTACAGAGCTAGTTCCAGGA